>NC_139353.1:46555349-46717849 GCF_055883805.1 Amblyomma maculatum | reverse complement strand
TGACGGTTTCCACATCGGTATATCATAGACAGACAATGCAAAAGGCTACTACTACCTTTAGGACGCTTTGAACCCCATAGAGCGTAATTTATGCAAATAACTATGTAATATCGAGAAAAAATTTGTTCAGCTTCATTTCGTTAAGAAACTTCATAAGACGGTCCGCATTATTGGTAAGTAAAGCAAAAATTATCCGCTTTCAACTAACGACGCTGCTGCCATTCATAGCCAGTCTTTACCGTTTACGCTCTTGCCGCCAAAGCCTCGATGAAATCAAATGGGAACGGTATTGTGTTGCTAACGCGTCCAGATCAGAGCCATATATACCTAGCTCGTGCAGGTGGGGGATATAAAAGCCTATTTTACCCGGTCCGGCTGCAGCAGTGTCGGCGGCACACGGCCCTGATAACGACATCGTACCGCTTCAGGGTTGCGCACAACCAAGCTACTTTGGAAGGCCGTAAAACGTCCAATGCCACCGCACTGAACAACGCCGTTTCACTCCTGCTGAGGTCGTTAAAGGCTTTTTACGGCATCCGCAGTCCTGCGGAGACTACTTCCGTTAGCGCCGGTCAGTTAGCTCTTGCCCAACCGTCCCAAGCCTTCCTTTCCAGCTCCTTGTTCTTCTTCTGCAATATTTCCTCTTAACCGCAGCAGATATCACTTCGCATTTTTTTAAGCTTTGAAGAATGGACTCATCAACGCTGCATCGAATCGATCGCTGGATTCATCTTGGTTACACCAGTTGTCTCCTCCAATAACGAACGGATCGAGCGAAAAAGTTTGGAGCGAAAGCTGTTAAGGCCACGTTTCATTGCGAAAGCAATATTCCGACAGCCAAAGTGAGACCGCGGGTGGCCGCAGCTACGCCGTGAAGAGGCGTAGCTACGGTTTCCTCATTATAATAATAAAAAAAAATCAGCCTCCCATGACATTTAAATTCACGGTACCGCTATGCCACGGGCAGGAGCTGCCAATTCGGGTCGCTCTTTCATATGGGAGCGTGATGACAGAATCAGCCTGCCAGAACCGTTTGCATTCTCGCGACTGCCCAGCCCGGAGTAACGCGCGCAGGTATAGCACTGTCCGGTCACGACCGTGACGACCGTAACTGCGATACGCTCCAATCTCATTGGCTGTAACTGGACAGCCGCAGCACCTGCTCATTGGCTAAGCTGCGTGAAACACGCGTCGCCACCTTCTCTTTTTCCACTTCAAGTTCACGCAGAGAGTGAGTGGCTTCGGACAGACATCGGCGAAATCTGTGACTGCGGCTAGCACAATTGTCAGCGTATTCACGGAAATCGTCGGACCAGCTCCAGGTTTCTCCGTGCTGGCTCTACCGCCCAATCGTCTTTCATTGCAGATCATCTTGGGCATGGAGGGCAACTCCAAGTGTCACAGCCCTGCCGCTGTCTGCTAGCAGTCTACTGCAGCTCACCTTGAAGAGTGTAGCGGTTCCCCCTCATCTTCACGGATACCTCTGTACGGTCAGCAACTGGACAAGCGCCGCAGTTTTGGAAGTGCCACAGCCGGATTAGTCAAGATACTATCGCCTGTTATTTCCTGCAAGTTCAACCACTGCAGAGCTGACCGGTCTCCACTTTGTCGCACAGTTCATCGCGTCCAGCGTTCCACTTCGACCTTTGACTGTGAACGTCTTGTGCGACTCGAGACCTGCTTTGCGGCTGCCGACTAACCATCACGGCATCAACCTCTCAGCGAAAATTCTCCGAGCCCTCCTCCTAGCCCTCGAGGACTCTGGAAGCCGATACCCTGGCCAAAGTGGCCCTCGACAACTGGGCCCCGGTTACCACGGATGTCACGCCTCAGGACTTCTCAAGACCGATCTTGAGGAAGTCAGTGAGGTCACTCCACCCTGACCGCCGTATAGACCCCGGATACATCTCCAGCGACTATAGGACAAATTTGGATGGAAGGATGGATGCCTCCTCTTGCGCCTCCGCATAAGCTATGCATGGCCACGTCCTGTATGCACGCCTGTTGCCGAGCTCCCTCCCCAGCCTGCTCCTCCTGCGGGGACTGGTGCACTTGGGCACTTGCTCCTTGCCTGCCCAGCTTCTGCTAGCCACCGACTTCGGCTTCAGGCTGGCGATCGGAATCTTGGCCTTCCCGACGATACGGAATTGTTTGCTCTTTCCGGCTAGTAACCAACTTTCCGATCACCGGCTCCTCTTGACCTTTCTGGAGGAGTCAGGACTGAGCTGTACTATCTAGGCCTGCATGGAGCTATGGGACCATGTGCGTCTGAGGCAGCGCCTGAATTTCGCCACTCCCTCCCATTTTCCTTTCACTCGCTATAACCTCTTTTCTACTCCTCTGGTCGCCAAGAGTGATGCCGTTATGATAGCCAACATAAGTTGCGACCACTATCCCCTCCTCCAAAATAGTCCATTATCCCCAACACCACTACCTGGTAGTGCTACGCACTAAAACAGAAAACGCGGAGGACCCTACTAGAGTCCGCGCATGCTCGTATTATGGTATGTGCTCCTTGCGTAGATTTTCGTCAACGACATCTGCAAACACTGTCCTCGTTGAAATGCATGCAGTACCAAAGCAGTGCACCGAGAAGTGGAAGAAGACGAAAAGGATGGCGGCATCAAGAAATAACAGAGGCAATACACAGGCGCAAGAAACCATGCAGGGAACACCACCTGCAATCCGAGGAAGAGAACCTCTACTGATAACAACTCTATGAAAGCAGCATAAAGAGCTAAACAAGTGGCTGCACAACTTGTAAAGAAGAAGGTCCATAAACTAAGTGCTAAACATATTGAAGACCTTAAGGCGGCTGGTCGCGATGCCCCCCAAACGTTTTGCAGCGTATCTGTGCAGAACAAGACAGGCCAGCTCAGACAGGGACTACCCTCAGAGATCAGGTCTCTGGAGAGGTAGTTTTTGTCAATATTGTTACGGACGACAAGGAAGAAGAAGCGAGCAGTGGCGCGGGCACGAGCGCTCGCGCTAGGCCCGCGAACATTCATTAAACATCATCTACCATCGTCATCGGTCATGCTCTGTCTCCTGTCTTCATCGGCTTGCCGCTTCGTAACATTTGGTTGGAGGTGCGGCGTACGACATCCCCATCCTCGCCTTGGAGCATCGAGGCCATCTTCAAGCCGGGACCATCACCGAGGGCCCAGGGACATCGCCGAGCAGCTTCGCCCCAGCCCTTCAAGCCCAGACCTGAACAACTACCACCGCCCAGCCCCCAGCCCGGACCTGAAGGCAAGGAGAACATACATACCGATCAGAACCGAGATGAAGGACCCGAAAGACCCGAATGACCCGAAAGAACCGATGGACACGAACACGCAACCCCCGCCCAAGCTGCCCGACGTGACCTCGAGCCATCGGTCCCATGGACTCTGGTGACGGATGGTTGACAGCTCGAAGGGAGGCGGATCACCCACGCATCAGACATCGTACCGGCAAGCCGTTCTATTCTTCCTTCTTCCTCTTCTTCTTCAAGCATCCAGACACGCCCATCATCATGTCATAAAATCATTAACATCGCTAAACTTCCTCGTCCACGATCGGGACGATCGCTCGGTGGCCCCGGGTCACGTTACGGACGACAAGGAAGAAGAAGCGGGCAGTGGCGCGGGCAGGAGCGCTCGCGCTAGGCCCGCGAACATTCATTAAACATCATCTACCATCGTCATCGGTCATGTTCTGTCTCCTGTCTTCATCGGCTTGCCGCTTTGTAACAATATTGTAGAGCCCAGAGGACCTGCTTCTGAGCCACTTCGTGCGGCTTACAATGCATTCCCACTGTTCCGAATCCGTTGATGGTAAAATTTTTGTCCTACCTTGTCCAATGGGAATGACCTCCACTAATGCTAAATCAGCGCTCCTACACACCTTGTAAGCAGACCCCTTTGCTTTACACTTTTGACAAAGTCTATACGTGAAGGGTCAGAATGCATGAGGTATGTTCCAGGTTTCATGCCACAGAAGCTCGCCCAAGCCATGCTAAGTGAAAACCATAGTGCTGAACTGAACCGTTGACAGCTTTGTGTGACCGAGATTCTACCATACAGCTTGAGCTAGAGAAAGCCTTCAAGCATATGAATAGACGCATAGCTAAATGCCTGGATGGTACGCCAGTAAAACTGTAAAGCACTGCAGCGTAAATCGAAAGAACATCTGCGTCAGGCACTCAGCTAAGTGATGACGAAAGGCACAGTGCCTAAGGCGTGAAATGCTGCAGAGTGCGGCTGGCGTCGAAACAGGGTGGAGATACCCAGTCACTGGCCGATTACTGGCCCATTTTGGTAATATCGGCCCCGTTTTATTGGTATGAGTTCTGTTTTGTAACGGCAAGTAAAAACCTAGTATGTACGAACCGAAACCGGAATCCCGTATAGACTTTTCGCACGCGTCGTCTGTACTAGACAGCACTCCTGGGCTGAAAAAGAAGGCATGCATCCTGGGGGAACTGCATATGGGGTTTCGGCCAGGCCGTTGCTTGGACGACTGCCTGTTTGTATAGTCACCCAAGCATGGGAGATAGAGACGCAGAAAAACAGTGCTCTCCTGCTAGGATTTCTCGACATCTACCAGAAATACGACGTTATAGTGCACGAAACACTCTGGACAGTACTCAATGACCTTGGGCTTCCAGCTCAATGGATACAACGGCTTCAGGAGCTGTACAAGTGGAATCTGGCTGTCACACAGAAGTGTGACGATTCCTCGGAACCATTGGAGGTGCAGATAGTTTTGAGACAATGGTGCCCGCTGTCCTCCCTTCTCTTCATACTGTTCATATCTCCACTGACACGGCGGCTAGAGATGAGTTCCCTTAATTTCAACCTTACGCACATGGAGGAGAGAATAACCAAGGAGCAATATCTTCCAGCGCTCGTGTACGCCGATGACATCGTTATCCTGATGAACTCGAGCCAAGAACGCCCAGCGCTTTTGGACATCTGCCTAGAAGAGGGCAGCAAACTTGGCCTGACATACAACCCGAGAAAGTCTGCTATTATTGCGGGGAACGACGCCAGCACGGATGGTACTGTGCGAGGACCGATGCTATACTCCAGAGAAAAGAGGTAGTTTTAGCAGCGCGTAGCCGGACAAGGACGAAGACGGAGGAACACGTAAGACGTCTCTGCGTCTTACGTGTTCCTCCGTCTTCGTCCTTGTCCGGCTACGCGCTGCTAAAACTACGGAAAACCAACTAGCCCGACAGCTTGTCCTCTTCAAAAGAGGTAGAATGGGCAGATACCTACACATATCCAGGTGTCTTGCTCACAAATGACAGAAATTGCCTTCGCGGTTACGAGACAAAGCTGAGAGCGAATACTGCAGCGACGGGCTTACTTCATGCACCGAGCTTCTTGAATCTTTAGTCGTTTCGAAGTGATGCGCGCACTGCGGAAGCTGGTGGCTGTACGTTCCCTGACCTTTGCGAATGCGATACTGTGTCTATTCTCTATACGGCAGGCCCTCCAAGTACGTCAGCGAGAAGCCGGACTTGGGCCCTTGGTCGTACACAGATGCGTCCCCTATGCTGCCATCCAGGGGAACGTCAGTTGGTTCACGTTTGAGGTCCGTAAAGCCAAGGCCAAGCTTCTTTTCGAGCGGTGACTCAGCGCACTAACTGACGGCAGGTGGGCCAGGAAGGTTTTCAGGTATGTGCACCTGCACTGCCTACACACTAAGTGGATCAAGCGGACTCGGCTGCTTGAAGAAATGTTCGAGGTACCCGGAGTGGCATTGACAGCGGTACACAAACCCATCTGGAGCCTTAAAGGTGTATGACAAAATCAAAGAAGTTGAGATGGCCGTGTGGAGGCGGGAAGAACCGCTCAAGTCGTCCCTAGCAGTTCACAGCACCAACAAGACAGTGATAAAAAAGAAGTCAATCTACGATAACACCCCCGGAAGTGGCCTTCTATACTCTGCATGCTGCGTACCAGACGACTTCAAGCCAAGTTTCCCCTCTGGGCTGGATACGACATGCCCTCCATGCCAAACTGCTGAGGCCATCACGCATATGGTGCTGGAGTGCCCATATTTATCGCCACTGCTCCCTCCGATCAAGTGCACCATGACGGATGCTGACGACATGCTGGCGGTATCATTCAGACTGCGTCATGAAGTGCATGACACGAACGACGAAAACAAGGCAGTGGAAACGACCAAACGACGCCTTGACCAGTGGTGGCGGGGACGACTAGATGTTCAAATTTACGGGAAGAACACACTGGTGTTGTATGGAACATTTTTGTAGGCCTGATCAAGAACCCAGATCGCCCGTTGAGCAGTGTTTCAGCCATGTCATCAGCATCATCATCATCATCATCGGCAGCAGCAGCAGCATGCGACATCAGGTGACACGGACTAGTCCTTCCCTTTGACTGCGCACTTTCCTATTCAAGCGACAAATAAAGACAATTGACTGCCCAACAAGCTCCGCTCAGGGCGAAATCGCTATCAAACGCCGATAAAATACGGTCGTCAAGCATGTTGAGCAGAAAGCAGCTCAGCCGAGGTGGTGTCGGTATTCAGTCCCGCTATCACGCCGTCGTGGTGTTTCCACTGGAACCGCTACATAACCAGGCCTGATATAATGTACGCGTACAGTAAAAGCTTTAATGCATCCTGCCGGTGAAAACATGCGGAAGAGCTTTTCGGGCGGCAGCTAACGGTAATAAAGGACGGCAAAAAAGTGTAACGACAAATACGCGAAAAAAAAAGAAAACGAACATACGAGATAAGAAAAAGCATATACGTAAAATTTCGGCGCCCACAAGTGTCACGATCGCTGCGAAACAGACGCGAGAGCGGATTCGCACGACAAAATATGGCCTCGATCTTTCCGCTTCACGGGTCCCGCTTCGAGCACCCGTGCACGTACGAACGCACACAGCTGCGTGCGTATGCGTGTGCGTAAAACTGTGTGCAGTGTACGTGCATATGTACACACGTACAAACGCGCATGTGCAAAGACAGCCGCACAAGTGTAAGAGCATGCACATGCACCCACAGGAGCAGGCACTGTCCCAACCACAAGGATATAAAAGTGTGTTCATGCACGCACACACGCACGCACGCACAAGCAGGTGTACGAATGCAGGCGCGCTTAGTGCCTGCGATTCTCATCCATGAACACGCATGCGGTTCTCTGCTGCCTGGCAAGCGATGAGCCCGGCCTCGCAGCAGCAGCCCGACCAAGCCAGGCTCCCGGCAGTAAACTGGGCCGGATGAAGCTATTTGCCGCGTGCCGTACGCTCAGCGCCAGGAGTTTGACTAGGCGGTCCGGTTTTTTCCTTTTCTCTTTCTCTCCCCCCCCCCCCCCCCCCCTCCCATCTTTCTTTCTTTCTTTCACGGTTTGCTATTGTCAGTCACGCGTTCGGTGATTAGGCCAAGTTACCACCCAGACTGGGAGCATAAGAGTGGGGGAAGTGGGAGAGGAAAAAAGAAAAAAAAAAATAGCAGAACAAGCAGAGGCGTTTTGAAGTTTGAAGTTTGAAGTTTTATTGTACGTAAAAGGTTAAAAAACATGAATACAGAAGGAGGTCCCAGAGTAAAGGACTGTGGACGGGACCTCCTATAATGAACATTGTAAAGAAATATATATTGAGCAGTTGCAAAATTTATACAATATTTCGCCTCAGTTGGATGGGGTGAACGAAATGTGAATTTATGACAGGCACTATTGTTGTAATGAAAACGGTTATACACCTAATCACATAATGAAAACATAAGAAACAATTCGTAAAAAGATATAAAGGAAAACACTGGAACAGTTTACCTTGAAAAATACGATTAGTGTGATAACAAAAACTGACGAAGAGTGGATTTAAAGGCAAAAATAGTTAATGATTGTTTGATAGATACTGGTAAAGAATTCCAGAGTAGTACCACAGAATCGGACTGTTTGTTTCCCGTAATTAGTGTTTGGTTTAGGCAGCAAGAAGTTATTGCTGTTGGCGAAACGTATGTCGGTACGACGCCGTATTTGATCATTGGTGGTTAGAGAATATGGAAGTAGCTCTCTAAAGATTTATGCATTAAGATACATAAACTGTAGTCGATTATTTTGTTCACAGAAAGAATACTGTGTGATTGGAGGAAACGAAGGGAATTTTTTGAGCGGTGACTACAAGTAATAATGCCTATAGCTTGAGTTTGGATAATTCGCAGGGAAGATAAATGCGAAGGGTACGTGTTTCCCCAAGATGAAATGCAGTACTGAATGTGAGTGTGGATGAACAAAATATCAAAATACGGGCGAACTTTAATTAGTACTCTAATGCCATAAGCCATTTTACGAGAAATAGATGTGACGTCAGTCCGAAATTTTAGATGTTTATCAAGTTCCACACCTAAAAATGACATATGATCAGAAGCAATGACAGAGTTTGAGCCGATGTTAACAAACGGGGTTTCGCAGATAATTTTATGAGGTGAGCTGAAAACTACAAAACTAGATTTGGATACATTAATGGACAGCATATTATCCCGGCACCAGCTGAATACAACGTCTGCATCAGCATTCAGTTTTTCTACCACCTTGTTTATGTGTGAACCCGAGGTTAAGATGGTCTTGTCATCTGCATAAAGAAAACAGAATTATTAAGGCACATAGGGAGGTCATTTATGTATAATAAAAATAAGAGAGGACCAAGAAATGAACTTTGTGGAACTCCAATGTTAGTAGTCTTGTATTTTGAATATGTCTCTGATATGAATACCGCTTGTTTTCTTTCGAATAAATAGCTTTTAATTAGAGAAGTGTTATATAGCTAGAACTAGTTCAGCGTTTGTGCCCACAGATTTCATCGGAAAATTACATGGGTATAATGTATGCTCAAGACGCAAGATAAAGAAGGATTTGCGTAACCAAGGTATCAGACCATGCAGGAACACAATCAGTTTCTAGACGCTTCGCTTGCCTCTTTTCATTCGGTATTCCGTTCTTCTCTTTCCTTATCGATCCACTCTTCCTCCTTTTATGGCTCATGACTCGCCGCTGTGTCCGTGCGTCGACCCGCAGCTGTCAATCATCTTCAGAAGGATTAGCATGGTTTTAGTACCGATAGTTAATCAATGATGTAGCAGCAGGTGTATGAACATTAGTTAGCGGTAATTAGGTAATCAGTCAAGGCTAATTAGTGATAATTAGTTACATTGTAAGCTTTGAGATACTTAAACGCACGCACCGCGCATGCGCAGTGTCCTCGTGCGCAAGCCTCAACTGACATCCACCACGTGCAATGACGTCAGAATTGCGCAATGGCTTTCGCCTTTGAGCACTTAGTCGTCAAAGTGCTCCCTGAATTTATCTTTTTTTTCTTTCTCTCTCTTCCCCTTTCATTCCTCTCTCTTTCGCTTCTTTCTTTCCTCTTTTTATTCATCTCTCTCTCTCTCGTCCTTTATTGCTGCCCTCTTCTTTCTTTTCCCCTGCTTTTTCTTTTTCTTCTTCCTTTCTTTTTCTTAACGGTCCCAGACTCCCGCACGGTTGCGTCTGGCGAGCCGCGCACGTGTGGTTCAATTGCATGGCTGCGCGCACCTCACGGAGTGAAAACTCAAGCGCGCACTGGATGTTGTATCGCAGCAGCGTGTTGCGCACGACTTGCAATCGCTGCACAATCGTTGTGGAGGCCGTTGTGTAATTAACGCACACGCTCTGGAAACAACTCTTGTGTCGAAACCGCTTGCTCGCTTTCGCCGAAGCTTGCATTTTGCTGCATGCGCTTCTCTCAGCATGTGTTCTGCGAGATTTGGACCTGTATTGTTAGATGAGTAAATAAAGATCAAGGTTTTTTCTACTGTTTCGTCCGACTGACCGCATGGCTCAAAACTTTCCATGCCTCCTAACTGAAACTCTATACTCCTCCGGAACGATGTTATCCGGATTTGTTCTCACGATCAAACAATTTTAATGCGAAAGCCCTTCTTGGTTCATGAGTGGCTTCCGCAGGAATATGTCAAACGAGACAGATCATAGCAAATCAAACAGTAGCCACATAACAAGCCAACATTGGCTAAATTGGCGAAAGTATCTAAACATTGGGTAATCAACAGCCAAAAGCCACGAACCAATTCAGAAAGGTCGTAAATCAATCCAAAAGTCCAGAATCCAATCTGGCAGCCGCATAACAAGCTAACATTGGCTAAACTGGCTAAATTAGCTAAACATTGGGCAATCAATAGACAAAATTCATAAAGAAAATAAAATAAAAAAACGAAAATAAAAAATAATCAACAAATAAATAAATAAATAAAAAGCTTTTGCTTTACAGCCCCAAAGCAGTCTTAAGTGTCTCTTAGAATTCTAATTTTTACTTCAGGGACAGTGGACACCGATCCAATGTACTTAGGGACTACTAATAACCCCCCACTTCAAGTTAATTATGTATTAAGGCGAAAGTCTTTAATGCCTCATACTGTCGTCAGCAAATGTGTCCGCGTTTCGGGTGCATGCCTTATATGGGCATATGCCGATTATCATTGAATCGATACTTAATCAATAGCAATCGGATGATATCGAAGCAGGATTTGAGGCATTTTCAAGATAATTTCATTATAATTTACGACTAAAATAACATAGTTAAGCAGATGCCCATAGGAACCCATGTATTTAGAGATCATCGTAACTATCAATAACTATCGCTTACTAGTTAAAGGGTGTTTAATTAACACTATAGTACTCAGAAAGTGCGTCATGGTTAACTATAACTAACCAATAGTAATGGTTAGACGTTTAGAGACGTCCATAGCCGTCACATGGTGACGTCAACGCCCGTGACGTCATGACCAGATGTTACGTAATTATCAATCAATCAATCAATCAATCAATCAATCAATCAATCAATCAATCAATCAATCAATCTTGGTTATTTTATTGACCACAAAGAAGTGGAAGGAGGTCGAGGGAAAAGCCGTGTCTGCGGCTTGAGAAGTCCTCGGCCCCCTTAAGGCGTGTAATGCAGCAGGGTGAAAAGAAAGTGGGCGCAAAACGTGATCTCCGGTCATTTCTAATAACCAGAAGTGATAATGACGTCACATCCAGTCATGACATCACGACTGATGATGACGTCACCAGGAGATTCAAGAAGATACGAAGCTGACTCCGCCGAGCGTTCGGCTCAGGCGTCCGTGCGGCTTCTTTCATTTGGCGCTCCTCGTTGTTGTTGTTGTTGTTGTTGTCGTTGTTGTTGTGACTGTAGGAAGAACGAAAAGAAAATGCACGGGCCTGCTACTGGCTCTGTAGCTGAGCCACCTCAAAGCCGCACCACAGATCATATAAAGAAATAGACTCAGTACAGCAGGCATCAGCGGCGTTTAACATTGGTTGACAGCAAGGAAAAGGTGCAACATCTGTCACAATTCTAGCCTATCACAAACGGTCTCGCAGTCAATGCCTAAGCAGAGCGGCAGGGATTTGGTTTGGTTTGTGGGGTTTAACGTCCCAAAGCGAGAGCGGCGGGGAAGGCTTCCGCCTTGAAGCACTTTAGGGATTTGGGCTGCACGTATCCATCTGCTAAACCACCCAATCCTGCTTAACGTAGTTGGCAGCGCGAGCTTGGTGCCATGACCAGCGCGAAATTTTCATCTGTATAGGATGTTGCTGCGAAAGGTCCATATCTTCCATTCCTAGCCGTGATCTTGCTCTTAGGTTGATACAAGATGAGTAAGCACTCATTTATTTCAGGATGCTCTAAGCAACAATATCTGCCACGTGTTTTAAAAGAAGTGTTTTATACGCCGAGCAAATGCTTTGAGCAGCAAACTCCGGAGTCCGGACCAGGATTAGACAACTCTCGAGCGCCAACACTGCAGCTCGCGGTTAGGTTGGACGTGGCCCGTGAGAGAACAAAAGGCTTGGAATCTGTCGCAACTAGTCGAGAAAATAAACTAAAAGGTCCCTGGCTAAGATAACAATTATTGTAAGTAGTTAGTGCTTCTTCAACGTATAGAGACAGCGAAAGAAAGACGATTATGGTAAAATCGCGCAATAGTAGTTTGCGCGCAAAGCTTAATGACCCATATGGGCAACCGCTATATCTTTCCCGCGGTCCCCAACGAGGGCCAAAAACATACGTGCAGCTCAAGTTTGGTGCTTGAAGCACGTACAATTTCATCCTCGGCACCATCGAAAAAAACCGGAAGTCACAGCTTTGTCAAAATGGTGCTTTTCTTTGAACGGAAGACTTCTATTGTTTTCTGTGGAGTTTAACCTATGCGGCGAATAAAACGCTACACAGCATCAGAGACTCACCGCTACTAAGTGTATTGCAAACTGTTGTTACAGTCGAGAAATTCCTAGTGAAAAAGAAACCGTATGAGTCACAATAACCTCATACAGCTTTCTCATACTAAACTCGTACTAAACTCATACAAATCTCATACAATCTCGTATATTTCTCATACGCTGAATGACATACGTATGGGATTATATGAGATTTATACAAGTTTAGTATGAGTTTAGTATCAGAAATTTGTATGAGGTTATTGTGGCTCGTAGCGTTTTTTCGCTATGGAAAGATGGAAAGAAGGAAAAATGAATAATCAGAACCGACAGCCCCGGACTGTGATGTGGACGGACTGACAGCAACCAATGAAACGCGAACAAGATTCAGAAATGGCAACACAAAAAGCACGAATATAAGATATTTATAGTTGCCAGTAAATAAATAAATAAATACAAGATTGCGATTATCAACTTTCCTAAAAGAAAGTGTTCGCGCCTTCGATGTGGAATTGTCGTTTCCTAGTAGCGAACTTTTCACCTGATAAGATTTTCTTATTTGCGTCAGTGTTTCAGTTGTGTCGATAGCTGACAGCTCGGCTGATTATTAATTAATGCCTAGGTTGTGCTTCTATTTGGAAGGAAGCTTCAGGGCCAACACTGTTCTTAAATTGTTTTCTACTCAATACCTTCCTCTGACCGCAAAACTGTCACTTGGTTGGCGGTTTGTGGCATATGCTCTGATATAAAAGGGCCTCTCCACAGACACTATGCATTTTTGAAAGCATGTTCAGAGGAAATGAGGAGTCAGTGTTGGTTTCAATAGCAAATTTTTTTCTCAAATCGCAGGTTACCATAAAAATAGTCTGCCATGTTAGATGGGTTAACTGTCTCAACTAGAATTTGTAAACAGTAAACGACCGCTTTTGACACGGACGGCGGAAACGTACAATCTGATTACCTCGTGCACATCATAATCAACCTGGTGCCTTCCAAAAGCTTTGACCGTGATATTGCGGCCTTGACGACACAAATGCTCGGACCTACTTGGAAAGATATAGAATATGCTCTCCCTTTCTTATTTTAGGTCAAGTGATGTAGCCTTAGTTTTCTTCTATGCGTTTAAAGAGAGGCTGTTTCACAACGATAAAAGTAGTAAACAAGTTTGCATGTCGGTATGGATTCAATTTTTGTACAGACCACTCGCGAACGCAAGTCCAAATCCACAAATTACTAGAGTGGGCCTAAGGCTGCGACATCATCAACGATTATAAACCACTGCATTTAAACAGAGCCCGACGAAGTGACCAGGGCCAGTATTTCGAGTTTGCGTCGTTATCGATGTGTCGCTATCTCACGTGACCTCAGAGGTACAGTCGGCATTAGAAATAAATCAGAGAGCCGTTGGGCGATTAGCACTAGGTGCCCACGGCAAAACCACAAATGAGGCGGTACAGGGAGATATGGGCTGGGCATCTTTCGAAGTACGGGAAGTTCAGAGTAAAATATTATATGAGGAACGCCTGAGGAAATTGGACAGTAACAGATGGGCAGCTAAAGTATTTAAATACCTATACTTAAAACGCGTTGACTCACAATGGAGCAAAACAACTAGGAAACTAACTACTAAGTATGCTAGTCACAAGAACGGAGAAATAAAGAGCATTAAGCAACAGGTGAAAAACACAGAAGGTAAAAATTGGATAAATTCGATGGAAAAGAAACAGAGTGTGGAATTATACCGAAAGTGGAAAATGCAGATAAGGAAGGAAGCTTTCTTTGATAACTCAAGAGACAGTGTCCTACTTTTTGAAGCTAGATCAGGGTGCCTTAGAACACGCAGCTATAAAAAGAAATTCAACAATGAAGATGACGCATGTGCTGTATGTGGCAGCTCCAGTAAAACAATTGACCCTATTATACTCGAATGTAATGGTATCCATCCGGAAGTTGATGCAGGCGCAGTCACTCTTCCTGAAGCCCTGGGGTTTAGAGATAAGAGTGGCCGGGTGAATGAACTTGCGGTGCAAGCTAGCAAAAGACGATTGGAAGATTGGTGGCTTAAAAGCAGAAAAGTAACATAATGTCAGTAATGTAGAAACAAATAATTAATAAATAGAACGATGGTATAGTTAACCAATCTAAAACAATACTTAAGATATAGGGAGAAAAATGAGCATGATAGCTCCTGCTACCACCCAGTTTAGAAGGGGACGCTACTATATTCCATCCATCCATCCGTCCGTCCGTCCGTCCGTCCGTCCGTCCGTCCGTCCGTCCGTCCGTCCGTCCGTCCGTCGAGGCATCTGATTGGCCGAAACGTCGGAACCAGGTGTTGCCACTACGGAACCGGAAGAGGTGGCAACACGATGTTCCGGCGTTTCCACCAATCAGATGACTCGAGGTCGGGGAGATAGCGACACTTTCGATAACGACGCAAACTCGGAATACGTGCCCAGGCCGATGGGAGCAAACTACGCGCAGCTGCAGTGGCTCGTTGTTGTGTCATTCCTCTATTGACCCACCCCGAAAACTGTATATCATGCGCGTGAAAGCGAAACAAACATGTGTCATGCGTGCGATGGTCAAGAGCAACGGGGATTGCATTTCACGTAGGAGACAACCTGTGATTAGTGCTTGAATGGCGTCACGTCAGCGGAGTTTTCTATTTTCTTGAAAAGCTGGCGCTCGTGGCAGGATGATTGCGTATACACGCCTGACACGACTGAAATTAAAAAAAAAAGGAAAGAAAAATGTATGTACAGGCAAAAACATAAATCTGCACAGACACCGGAAATGCAGGAGGTCGAGCACACTCTCTGTAGAGCGGTCTGCGTGCTAGTGTGCATCAGGCGCCCATACAGTGACGTTCGTCGCTGCATGAGATCATGGCCTATTACGTACTCCTGCCAGAGCGACGCAACTTCCTCACCGAAAGGCCTGCTAAAAGTCGGCCGGTTGGATTTCTTAAAATAATACTCCTGTACAGCGTCAGTGCGATGAAACTTGCGTTTTACATTACGCTTCCTCCTTCGCTGATAAACTTATAGATAGTTATCGATCGATAACCTTCTCCGCGTCTTTTCAACTTTCGTAACCTCTACCATCGCAGGGTCAGAGCCAACTCACATTCGTAAAATAATTCGCCCATTTTTTTTAATATCACTGACACGTGTTAGCGGTAATGTATTTAACGATATTGTTTTCTTGTAGAAGTAGAGCGATATGACTATAGCGCTCGTCCCGTGTCGTCTTTTCTTCAGTGCTATCCTTTCTTTAGTCCCCATTGTTTTCTCGCGCTGTTCGATGTGACGGATATTTTTCCCCTCGAAAAAATGTCACTGCCCATACTCCACATGCACCGCCAAATCCAAATCATCATCTCTACGAAAAACTTCGTATATGATCGATTAGTGTGCTTACCAGGGAGCACAGATGCTTGCTTGCTGCCAAAGGCCAGGAATGAGTTTGCGAAAAAAAAAAAAAAAACTTATTTTAAAGGATGCTTTTTCATTTTTTTTTTGCACAAAACATCGTGCTTGGACCTGCTGTTAAATGGACCCAGTATCAGCAATTAATTTTCTTTGTTAGTGGATAACCTATGGCACATATATTGTCACGGATTCTTTCGGCTACCCGGACAGCAAACAGGAGCTCGATCAGGCAAAGCAACGGCGGCCCAGAACAACGCGCACTTAGTGCCATCTTCCTCTTCTTCCCCTTCCCTAGTAATACGAATAGCATGGGTAACAATATAAATCAGTGTGTTCAATAATTTCACAAATGACTGTGCCCAAGTTTAGCAGAATCGCCTTCAGGGGTTTACTATCCGCGGCCCGAATATCTTTGAACATTTATATTCCTTAAGCAATATGTTACAAATGCACTATATATACACTATGTATAGATGCATATGAGGCGAATGGCATTCAAACGCGTTCACAGCATTGCTGCATCCTGCGAGCTTCGGTTCTGCCATCCGCTAATTTGTTGTAGAGTCGTTATTTATATTGTCACGATATTGGCGACTAGGGCTAGGCTATCAGAGCCGGTGCAGGTGGAATTATATGGTCCAAGCTTTAGGTACGTCCTTCTAGTCCGGAGCCGATTCACTTCGTCCTCTTTCTCCGAGCGCCACTTCAACGTCTTTCGCTGCGAGCGCCCCCTGGCATTCCTCCCTCCTTAAGCGTGACGCACACGGCACACGTGCACACAGGTGGACAAAAGCAAACGAAAAAAAAAAGTTTGCAGATGCCGTCTTTCAGTTACCGCGTAAAATACGGCTTCATGCGTAGGACATGAACTGTCTCTGGACGAGGTAGCCGACGGCCTCTCTGCTCTGGGCCATCTGGGAGGACCTCATAGTTAACGTCGCTGAGGCGCCGCAAGACTTTATATGGTCCGAAGTAACGGCAAATCAGCTTTTCTGATAGGCCACGGCGTCGAACAGGAGTCCACACCCACACCTGGTCCCCGGTGTTGTAGGAAGCTTGTTTGTGGCGCAGGTTGTACCGGCGTGAATCCTTGTCCTGTTGCTGGGCGATGTGGACGCGTGCTAGTTGGCGTGCTTGCTCAGCATGTTGGGCAAAGTGTTCGGCGTCAGTAGAAAGCTCGGTATCTGTTTCGCAAGAGAGCATTGCGTCCAGCATCGTCCGAACCTCTCTGCCGTAAACTAGGCGAAACGGCGTGAAGCGTGTCGTCTCTTGGACTGCCGTATTGTACGCGAATGTCACATATGGTAGGATAGCATCCCAAGTCTTGTGCTGGACGTCGACATACATCGCCAGCATGTCCGCAATGGTCTTATTAAGCCTTTCAGTCAGCCCATTGGTCTGCGGATGGTAAGCAGTAGCTTTTCGATGCGCCGTACCGCTGAGATGAAAAACTTCGGCCATCATTTGTGAAGTAAAGGCAGTCCCTCTGTCAGTAATAATACAGGTCGGAGCACCGTGCCGCAGCATGATCTGGTGTACGAAGAAATGGGCAACCTCCGATGCTGTACCACTAGGTAACGCTTTGGTCTCGGCATATCGAGTCAGGTAGTCTGTGGCGATGATTATCCAGCGGTTGCCCCCGAAGGATCGAGGGAAAGGACCGAGAAGGTCCATGCCGACTTGATCAAACGGTGCGCGTGGTGGTATTATGGGCACGAGAAGGCCTGCAGGCTTTGATTGCGGAACCTTCCGACGCTGACATTGCCGACAGCTCTTAACATAGCGCTTAACGACAGTTGCAAGGTTAGGCCAGTAGAATGTTTTTCGTATTCTAGCAAGTGTGCGAGTATAGCCCAAGTGACCAGAAGTTGGTTCATCATGGCACGCGGAAAGGATTTCCTCTCGCAGTGCTGCGGGTACCACGAGGAGGTAGGTTCTCGAATCGGATCTAGAGCTGTGCTTATAGAGTACACCACTTCTCAGGCAGAAAGTTGAGAGGCTCCGAGAAAAGCACTTAGGTATTGTGGCTGGCTGACCTTCTAAATAATCGATCAGGGCTCGTAACTCTGGATCAGCACGCTGCTGATGAGACATGTCTGAAGCATCAACAGCTCCGAGAAAACTGCCAGAGTCACCCGTATGTGGTGAAGCGAGCTCGACGGGCGCACGAGAGAGCGCGTCAGCATCTTCATGTTTATGTCCGGACTTGTAGACTATACACTCTAAGAAAAAAAGGTGTGATCTTACCCCTTTAGGGGGGTAAGTCCACTGACGCACTGGGGAGCCCCTTTGGGTGCAAAGTTACACCCTCGACGGGGGCTTAAGTATGTCTGGTGTAAAGTTTACGCTACAACGAGGCTAACGTTACGCCATATGGTGTAGTGCAAGTATATGCTTCTGGGGAGTAACGTTACCCTTTCTCAGAAGGACTAAAGGTTAGGCCGTGAAAGTGCAAAAATATGCTCTAAAATCGGGTGCATGTTCGCTCCCAGCTGGAATAAGCTTATGCTTAATCATAAGGCGTAAACTTACCCTCACAGGGTCTGCATTTATGCCAGCGTAATGAGCTTACTACAGCACCCCGTAAGTGCATCTTTGCACCCTATGAATGGGCGTAACTTTGCACTCTTACGTTCATATTTATGCTTCGTTTGGAAGGGTAATATTACCACCCAGAGGAATAAAATAAATTCATATTATAGTGTTTTTTACACCCATTTAAGACAATGTTCTTTTCCTTCGAAGGGTATGTTTGCGCCCTTCTAAATATAGTCTAGGCGCACACTGGTACGCTAGTAATTTGAAAACAACCACAGTTCGACTGATTGTGCAGTCAGTCGCAAGACATCACCGCTATCGAAGCGATACGAGACATATATTTTCTTTATTTGCAACGCAAGCGACTCCGTTTGGCATATGTGGGGTAATGCTGCCTCCGCTGCAACATTAGACAGCCTTGACATACGCCCTATACAGAAGAAAAACGTTTGGTGAAAAGATGTATGATGTCTTCGTCAGCCGGTCAAAGACGCCCTCGCTTCCGCAATGTTGGTTTCTTCGTGCTAGAGCGCCATATTTGTGACGGGCCATGTAGCCATTCAGGGTGCAGTTTGCACACCGATATTAGTACATGAGAACGGAAGGCAGGGTTTACTTTTTATTGCGTTTGAAAATGGCAGGATAACCGAGCAGTCTTTTGTCATCGTCGTGGCTGAATCCATACTCCGAGGGAACCTGTGTGAGAGAAAAACGAGAGAAAAATGAGATGTGGAGGGAATAGACACATTCACAATGTATACACATGCAAGCGATGGAAACACCTCGGCGACTAAACTGCTGCGGCGCGGCAAAAAAAAAAAAAAAAAAAAATGGAAGCGTGTTGGAACCGCGTCGCGGCTGCAGATACAGCAAGCGCTTTCTCTTGCATGGAGAACATTTTTCCAGCACCGCACCCTTCTTGTGGCCGCCAAGCGAGGAACATCTGACGGGGCGGGTTACCGAGGATCGCTCCTATTTTTTCTGCACACATTCTTTCGCAGTAGTGGTGCCGGCCTGTTTTCCAAGCAGTATATATAAGTGCTGGGCTACTTTCAGCTAGCATGTGTAGTGATATGCTTGAGGCATCTGTGGACACACCCTGATATACCTTCCCCCTGCACTTGACCTGATTCATACATGACAGCCCTGCATTCAACTACTGCTCAGAAAATAAGCCCACTCAACTATTGTGAAAAAATGTTTGCTGGAAATATGCGAGGGAACCTCAGTAAGCCGTCCCGTCAAGGTACTTCACCTGGCGGTCACAAGAGGGGTGCGCAGCTGAGAAAAGGTCCATTATTGTGAAGCAAGCCAGGGCGTCGATAACTGAGGGGACGTTCGTGAAAAATCACGCTCAGAAAACTCCTCCATTTTCGCAAGCATGGTCATCAAAAATGGTAGATGAGGGGGCTTTGTGCAATCGCAGGAAGCTACTGCAAAAATGTCCATTATGAGACATGAAATTAAGCTGCGCGAACTGGCCTGAAGTTTAAAGCTGTGTGCATGATTCTGTTAAGCGGTTTTACTGTAGGAGAAAGGATATGACACAGTAATCAACAACGCAAGCTCTCAACGCCAGATAATTCTGAAGGACATGTCCCAAAACTAGACCAAACTTAGATATGCCTAAATAAGTGCAAGGAACAACAAGGAAACACACAGAAGAATGGACGGACACAGGCGCTCAATAAGTTTTATTTCGGAGCCCAACATATATAAACATGCATAAAGGTGTGATGCCAAGGTGATGCTGTGCGATCACCGAAAGCAGTCTATAGTAATCGCCCTGGCTCCACCTCTTTATGCATGTTTATATATGTTTTGCTCGGTAATAAAATTTCAGTTGTTGTTCTTCGTCTCACAAGTTATCTGTAGCACTGCAAAAGGCAGAGGAGTCCTTGAAATTGTGCTCCGAAGGGCCTCTCGCCCCTGCACACTATAATAGAGAATTGTGCTTTTATACTGTTACCCCCGCCAATTTGGTGGCAAGAGCCGCGTAGGAGCACAATAGCCTATTGCAGTGCGCGTGATCCTGATTACACTGGGGTGCCTCTGCCTTTTGCAGTGCTGCAAGCATCTTGTGAGACGACGTATAGTCAGCGGCAGTGTCCATCCATTCTGTGTGTTTCCGTGTTGTTCCTTGCGCTGTTCTTTAAGAATGCAGTACCCACTAGCCCGGCATCTCGCACTTGCAAACTTGGGTAACCACGAATATTGATTACGTAAGTGCCATAAGAAGTCAATTGTTACGAGTTTAGTTAACCACCAAATTAGCTTGATTAAACTGTATCCTGATGTAAACGATTGCAATTTGAAACCACCTCAATATCACAAAAAGCAGTTTTAAAACTTCTAGTTCACCTTCGCTGAAACACATGCTATACGTATGGGTGGTCACTCAAATGCAGTCACGCCTGCTGATCATAGAGATTGGGATCACTCGAACCTCGGACGCAACACTGTGCTCACTATTGCGACGCATGCTGATTAAACGAGTACCGGCTTAAACCCACAATAAGGGCAGCAAAAAGTTTGAAAAATAGAACTTACAAGCACCATGCGCCGGTTTACGTTGACCGCTGCCGCCGCACCTGCTGCTGTCGCCCATCATTGACATGCGTAATGGAGTCCGAAGCTGGTACACGGCGCCACCGCAGCAGCAGCAACCTTTCAAGTCCATACTTGTTCTCAACACTGGCCCAGCGAATCTGCTAACGTGATCTCTCCTCCGCTGCTGCTTTTGGGCAGCCCAAGACTGTTGCAGCACTAGAAGATGCATACCTCTTGCTTTATCCAAGCTCCACGTCGTCGCTGAATGCAGAGTCGTCGTGAGCTGTGCCCTTAACAGAATTCTGCCGCGTCAGTTAATTTAAGATTACGTCTTTACAGGGGGTAGTTCCCTGCAGTGACAACGAAGGACTTTGCTCGCACATATCTATTTGCAAGTTGAGTATGATACAAATATTTACAATTCAAGGGCAGTGCAGCCCATAGGCATAAAACTGAGACCGCTCGATGCTTCCGCGTCCGAACAGGACATCGCTTCTGCTGGAATGACTCGTGACCCCACGGAGCCTTGAGAAGAGTATGTGTTCAGAGCCACCATGTGCTCGGCGTCGAAAAGAGGCACGCATTTTGGGCTCCCTGGGACCTGTCATATTGTTCACAATGAAGTCTTGTGTACCCCGCCTAGGCACTGTGGAATCTACAGCCAAACTGGTTTCCGAAAGTCCGGCGAAAAATGACTTCATGCTGCGAAGAAAAGAGTTCCGGGGAGCAGCAGGTTCTTCTGATTGTTCCTTACCCCCCCTCCATCATTGGAGCTTGAGATTCAGTGTCCAAAATTCTGATGTTCACTGGAGGGGCAAGCTTATCAGGACAAAAGAGCGTGCGTCACCTTTGCGCTGTGTCATACGGCGAGCTAAGGAATCAATGACCAGTTTCCTGAATTCTCGGAACTAGAAAGGATAAGTGGCCACGTGCAAGTATGACAGGCTGTACGTGGCTCCGCAGCCAGCTAGCTGGTCTTTTGTAAGTTTTCCACTCAACTTATGCTCGAAGGCATCGTGTCGCACGATGCTGCTTCAAACACGTGTGTGCTGCATTGAAAAACGCGAAGTGCCTGGTGTGCGGCGTGGCGGAAAACATGCATGCGTCGTGTTTCATCACAAAAGCGCCCGAGAAGCGGCGATTGCAACCACCCGACAGCCTGGTGCAGCAAGTACGAAACACGCCGAAGCACTGCGAAAAAAAGGAGCCCTGATAAACTAAGAACAATAGAGCTAGCTCTTGGGGCAGCTTGTACACCTTAAAATTAAAAGAACCTGCTGAAATTGGAACGAATGAAACAATCATGAATGATGACATGCAAAAATAACATCTCCTGCAATATTAATACAGAACACGACGACACGGTGTACGCATTCTGTTTTCTTCGCCTTCCAAACTGATTAGCCTATTTTTGAAAATTGAAAAAAAAAAAAAAAGGAATGAAGAAGGGAGCCTGTGTGCAGAACAGTAAGACCAAGTAAATGAAAACCTTGGTCGAGGCAAGACGAGTCATTTACCGCATTCCGGTGGCCCGTGGAAAAATGCATTTACAGGACAGACAGGTCGTTTGCAGAAACATAAAAACTCTCTAAAAGAGGAGACCCAGGAATATACAGGGCGTTGCACAATTACCAGCGCACTGTAGAATGCTCCTCCAAACTAAACCGCAAAATCCTCGCATCTCAAATTTCGCACAGAAATGACATTTTGCCGTTAGTAGTTTTAATAATAAAGTTGTTTGGCGTACTTGCCTGATTCGATCAGAAGTCGAATGTTCCCATAATATGCGGCGGCGGCGATGCAAGACAAGCCACTGCCTCAGCGATAGCACCGGCATCGCCGCCGTATACGATGGGAACATTAGACTTCTGATCGAATCAGACAAGAACCATACGATCAACAAAATGCCATTTCTGCCCGAAATTTGAGCTATATATATATATATATATATATATATATATATATATATATATATATATATATATATATATATATATATATATATATATATATATATATATATGGACCATATTACGCCACGCTTTCCGGTCTCCCACTATCTTCCTAAGATCACATAACTTCATCTGCAGCGCCTCGAGGATGCTATCCAACCATCGCGTTCGCTGCCTACCCCTTCTCCGGTGACCCTCAACCTTCCCCAACATCAAATCTTTCTCAGGCGACTCCTCTCTTCTCATCAGATGACCAAAGTAGCTGAGCTTTAACTTTAGAATTTGACCCTCCAATGAGCAGTCAGGGTTTATGATCGACAATATCGACTGATTTGATCTTCTGGCCGTCTAAGGAACTCTCAAGAGTCTCTGCCAGCACCACAATTAAAACGCGTCAATTCTTCGGCGGTCAGCCTTCTTCACAGTCCAACTCTCGCATCCATACATCACAACTGGATATACCATAGCACGAGTTATACGGATCTTGGTTGGCAGTGTAATGTCTCTGCTCTTTACAAGGCGGTCAAGGCTAGCCATGGCTCTCTTGCCCAGAAGCAGGCGTCTCCTAATTTCATGGCTGCAGTCTCCTTCCGGGGTAATCTTGGAGCCCAAGAAGAGAAAATCTGTCACAGCTTCCACTTCTTGTCCCTTGATGCTCCAGGACTTGATAGGGCAAGACGCCATGATATTTGTCTTTTTAATGTTCAATTTTAAGCCTATATATATATATATATATATATATATATATTATACATACGTGTGTGTGTGTCCATTTGTAAACTAAGAATGTCCGACTGACATACTTTCCGCGGTACAGTAAATGAGGGTGAAGAAATCCTTATTTTCAGTCTAGCTGGTCACATGCAACAAAAAACGAGTAGAAAGAAACAACTTTTGATGAAATTTGTCCTCGAGTGTCACAGCTTTCAGCTTCCAGCAAGCCTTGTTAACGCAATAAAATTAAATAATTTCAAGTCAGCATGACACCAAAGCTGTAGACGCGATAGCGCCTTTAACCCGGCGTTTTCATTCCGCGAATTCTTGCCGTTAAGAGACGCAGAGTTTGGCAATGTGATTAACGCCTTTAGTTTGCTTTGTTTGGAGGAACGGAAGGTGCTGTATCTGCCTCACTTCTCGGTGAACGGCGAACTTTAAAGTGAAAGGCATAAAACCGGAGGTAGAGCCGCCCAAATCTTTAACCGGGGTGCGCATGACGACCTCCTTTTCTATGCTCCTGCGCCCTAATAAGGACAATACTTGCCAGATGATCAAGATTACGCAAGAGCTTGGTGAGCCATTTCTTATACTTGACTTTTCGCAAGTTAGCTGCTCTGTAACGCTCAGAATCACAGAAAGTACTGCCGTCACGAACGTCAGTTAAGATTTCGGCAGCTGTACATATTTCGTTTGTTCCAATCTCTGTCGCAAACTAACCTTCAACATGACTAGCAGATCGATGCTAAATGTGACGCGAAAAGGGTATGACACCACCCTGATAGCTGTATAAGGAATCGATTTTATCAAGATTTTAATATAAATTAGAGCATATATTTTTCCACGAGTTGCGAGTTTCGGCGACGACCATGACAATGGCGATGCCTTTTCGGCCGAACGAGCTGTATGCGCTTCAGGTAAAATCAAATATGTGCATAATTTCGTTGCTGAAAACAACCAGCACCTCTTTCTCTCTTTTCTTTTAATCCACCTTCCTTCGAAGCTTCCCAAGCTTCCCCTTACGGTGTGGTTCAGGATTCTACCAAGAAGTGTGACAGATACTGTGCCTTTTCTTTCCATTAAGCAGCTTAGGAAATACGTTTGCAGAACGGCCCGTGACAGTTCGCTATGCAGTCGGAGTGGCTCCACTATAAGCCTGAAACAGGCTGTGCGCTGCCAGAGCATTACTCCCACAAGCAAAACAAAAGTATCTGCTGTTTCATTACAATTTAGAAGCAGTTTTGCAGTCATGATGTCACCCCATAGAAACCATGACACACCTGCAGCTTGCAGTTCCTGACTGGGGAGAGTAAACATGGAGAGGGACCCAAACGCCCCCAGAGAAAAACGGTGGCGAAGGTGGCACAAAAGGCGTCCCCTCTCTGAAAGCGACGGTGCAGGAACGAGACATGATGGGACAGAATGTTGCACGAGCGCCCCATCGTGACATGTGCCCAAAATAATCACACCGCTGTCTAAGGGGCACGAACACACACACAAACGCTGATAGAGAGGGTAAGTAGGGTTACAGTAGGGTGCAAGTTTTCTAAGAGGGGGTAAGTGAATAGGGACCTGCTTCCAGCAGGTGCAAAGTTACCCCCAAGGCCTTCTAAAGGGGGTAAATGACCATGCTATGCCCTTTTTCCCCCTTTCGCACACCCTTTTTTCTTAGAGTGTAGTAAGGTCAAACTCCTGTAGGCGAAGGCTCCATCGCGCCAGGCGGCCGCATGGGTCGCGCAGGTTGGCCAGCCAACACAAGGAATGGTGGTCAGTGACCACTTTAAATGGGCGACCATAGAGGTAGGGGCGAAATTTTGCAGCCGCCCAAATTACGGCGAGGCATTCCTTCTCAGTAGTTGAGTAGTTCATCTCGGCGCGGGATAAAGCACGGCTGGCATAGGCGACGACTCGTTCCACACCCTCTTGACGTTGCACGAGAACCGCCCCAAGGCCAATGTTACTGGCGTCAGTGTGGATTTCTGTTTCACCGTGCTCATCGAAATGGGCTAGAATAGGCGGCGATTGGAGACGGAGACGCAACTCGGTAAAAGCAGCTTCTTGCTCGTGACTCCAAACAAAAGGGGTGTCTCCCCGGGTGAGCCGAGTCAGCGGTTCAGCAAGATCAGCGAAGTTATCGATAAAACGGCGGTAATAACTGCACAAGCCGAGAAATCTGCGAACAGCTTTCTTGTCACGTGGAATCGGAAATTTCGCAACAGCAGTAAGCTTGTCAGGGTCGGGCTTCACGCCGGCAGCGCTTACGACATGACCGAGGAATTTAAGCTCTTGGTAGCCAAAGTGACATTTCTGTGGCTTAAGCGTCAATTTAGCGGATCGAAGGGCTTCGAGTACTGACCGCAGGCGTTTAAGATGTTGTGAAAACGATTCTGCGAAGACCACCACGTCATCTAGGTAGACTAGGCAACACTGCCATTTAAGCCCGGCGAGGACAGTGTCCATCATCCGCTGAAATGTGGCCGGCGCGGAACAAAGTCCGAAAGGTAGAACTTTAAATTCGTAAAGTCCGTCGGGTGTGACAAAGGCCGTTTTTTCACGATCTCGCTCATCTACCTCAATCTGCCAATATCCACTTTTTAGATCGATTGACGAAAAGTACTTCGCACGCCGAAGGCGGTCGAGAGAGTCGTCAATCCGCGGCAAGGGGTATACATCCTTCTTGGTTACGGCGTTCAGCTTGCGGTAATCGACGCAAAAACGTAACGTGCCGTCTTTCTTTTTAACTAGAACGACTGGGGAGGACCATGGGCTATTTGAAGGCTGGATAACATCATCTTCGAGCATTTGTTTAACTTGTGACTTAATAACTTCGCGCTCGGTCGAAGAGACGCGGTAGGGGTGCTGGTGAATTGGGCGGACATCATCGAACGTCACGATCTGGTGCTTGGCAATGGGAGTCTGATGCACTTTTGACGATGATGCAAAACACTCTCTGAATTCAAGTAACAATGAAAACAGCTGTTCACGCTGGCTCACCGATAGCTCTGAGCTAATATCGAGGTTGTCGAGGGATGTGGACGGTGGCACGGGTTCTGTGGACAAGCACTCGGAGACTTCAGATATGCGTTCCGCGAAAGCTACGGAAGTATTCCGAAAAAGGTGTCGATACTCGTGCGAAAAATTGGTAACAAGTACCTTGGACTGGCCACATTTAAGATGGATCAAACTGCGAGCCACGCAGACTCCCTGCGTCAACAGTAACGAGAGGTTAGTTTCGGCTATTGCATCACCATCGTGGAGTGCATTGCATTTGACATTAACGAAGGTGCTGGTTCGGGGTGGCAGTGTGACACTGTCCGCATAAACTCGAAGCACATTGAGTGGTCGCTGTGTACTGCTGAGGGCCACTGCTTTCTCAGTTGAAAACGAGACCTTAAAATCCCGGAGGTCAATAATTGCGCCATATTCACGAAGAAAATCTACGCCCAGAATTAGGTCACGTGAGCAGCTTTTCAGAACGAGGCAGCTTACCACAAATGTCGACTCTTGAATTTGAACCCTGGCCGTGCACATGCCTAGAGGAGTAACCAGATGACCACCCGCAGTGCGAACGTGTGTGCCAGCCCACGGAGTCAAAACCTTCTTGAGAATCGCGGCAAACTGGCTGCTCAAAATAGAATAATCAGCGCCAGTATCCAACAAAGCTCGAACATGGCGACCATCCAGTATTACTGGTATGTCCAACGACAGCTTCTCGCGAATATCAGGCTTCTGAGTGTTTGAGTGCTCTGCGTCGGTGTACGCGGTATGCTTCACCTGCAATTCGTCGTTGTTGCAGGCGCGTTGTTGCGGTGTCCGTTCCACCGGCAATTCTTCGTCGTTGCGGGTGCGTTGTCGTGTCATCTGTTCCACCGGCAATGCGTCGTTGTTGCGGGTGCGTTGTTGCGTCGTCTGTTTCACCGGCAATTCGTCGTTGTTGCGGGTGCATTGTTGCGTTGTCTGTTTCACCGGCAATTCGTCGTCGTTGCGGGTGCGTCGTGGTGGCGTCGAGGTAGCGTTATAATTGGCAACCGCGGACTTTTCCAATGTCGATTCGTAGAGTTTCCGTGTCCGCGTCGATGGGGGGTCTCCCGCGCAGCGAAGTCCAGCGAGCCTACCCCCGAAGGTCGCTGGTTTCAGTTTTCCCGCTGGGGGCTGGGCGATCGGCCCTGCGCTGCCCATGAGGACCTCGCAGCAGATGGCGAAGGGCGAGCCCTGGGCGACGGTGATCGAGATTGCCGCAGACGAGACGGAACACCACGGCGCTGGTCATTGAGGAAATCTTCAACGGCTCGGGGCCGTTCGCCGTAGCGAGGCCGCGGAGAATCGGCGGAAAAACCTTCGAGGCCCAGTCGACGGTAGGGACAGCGCCGATAGACATGTCCTGGTTCACCGCAGTGAAAGCATAAAGGCCGTCGGTCGGGGGTACGCCACTCGTCTGCTTTCCGTCTAGACTGTCGGGAATCCGTTACGTACTGGATCACAGGGGCCGGTGTTGTTGGTGCAGCTACGTTAGCAGGAATTAGGGTCGGCGACTGGGGTGGCGAGTATTGTAGCACCTCGGCGTATGTGGGACGCTGGCGCTCAGGTGGCGTAAGGGGAGGAGCAGGGTGAGGTTCACCGCTTGGAAACGGAGGCCGGAGCACTTGCTGCACTTCGTCGCGGACAACGCTCGCAATGGAGGTAGAAGCTGGTTGCTGTGCGCCATACAGCAGTCTGAGTTCGTCGCGCACAATCGAACGTACGAGCTCACGTAGCGCCGATGCGTCCATGCCATGCGATGGTAACTCGGCAGAGACGGAGGTGGCGTGGACGGTATGATTCTGTGCCGAAGCTCGCTGCTGAAGCACTCTTTCTATTGTGGATGTTTCCGCAAGGAATTCTGCGACAGTTTTCGGTGGGCTTCGCACCAGGCCAGCAAAAAGCTGCTCTTTAACGCCAAGCATAAGGTAGCGCAGCTTTTTGTCCTCGGGCATTGTAGGGTCTGCCCGCTTGAAGAGGCGTGTCATGTCTTCGATATATGCCGCGACCGTCTCGTTGGGCATTTGAACCCGAGATTGGAGAGCGCGTTCGGCCCGTTCGCGGCGATCTGAGCTACCGTAAGCAGCCGCAAGATGACGCTTGAACTCACTCCAGGATGACAGCTGGTCTTCATGGTTCTCAAACCATGTCCGAGCGCCATCTTCAAGGCTGAAGTAGACGTTGCGAAGCCGGGCGGCGTCATCCCAGAGGTTGAAGGTAGCTACCCTTTCGTAGTGCTGCAACCAGTCGTCGACGTCTTCATAGGTGTCCCCGTGAAAGGTCTTTGGGACGCGGGGGTTCTGAATCGTCACGTAAGTAGGGGCCGCTCCAGGCATTGCGACGACGTCGTGGCTGCCGGTAGTCATAGCCGATGGGGAAAACTCAGGTGGTAGGCCTCGTTGCCTGCGGCTGGTGCGGTGAACAGGCGTTTCTTCGAATATATGACCAGCACTCCTGCTTAGCGGAGGGGTACGGGACATCAGACCTGACCTCCACCAGATTTGTCACGATATTGGCGACTAGGGCTAGGCTATCAGAGCCGGTGCAGGTGGAATTATATGGTCCAAGCTTTAGGTACGTCCTTCTAGTCCGGAGCCGATTCACTTCGTCCTCTTTCTCCGAGCGCCACTTCAACGTCTTTCGCTGCGAGCGCCCCCTGGCAATATGCTTCTCTAATATATTACACTTGGTTCCGATATGAATATATAGGAATAAACTACAGCATTCTATATCCTATGAATATATAGAAAACCGTCCGTATACCGCATCCCGCAAAAATAATTTTAAAATTTGCTATAATTAAGTGATTTTTGCCTACTGGTGGTCAATGAAATTGATGCTATAACTTATAGTTCTACATTTTGGATTGGAAAACATTTATTGCCAGCAACTTGAGCGATTTGTGGGCGCTTAGATGGCCTCAAGTCCGTTGCTCTCGGCCTCCTTTTGAGCCTACTCAGTAGCCCAACTTGCGTCAACGGTTCTGAGCTGGCCAGTATAGCCTCCCACCGCTCTAGAGAAGGGACTGGTAGTAGGTCCGCCGGTGGCGGCGCTTTTTTGCAGCTCCATAATATATGGTCGTATCCTGCTATTTCGCCGCAGTGTTTACAATTTGGATTGTATTGTGCTGGGTACATGTGTGCTAATTTAGAAGGGCTGAAGAAGGCACGCGTCTGGAGCCGACGCCAGATTACTTCCTGCCTTTTGTCTAGTTTCTTGTCTGGTGGAGGATATATCCGCCTTTCTTGTTTAAAGTGATTAGTGTATTCATGAAAAAGACTATCCCGAACTGAAATACACAATGAACTGCAACTTGGCGCTCCTAGGGGACGGTATTTTAATGGCGTATCATTGACAAATGAGTTGACGTTTGGAACAACGCGTGCTGCCACGCATTGCATGACATCCGCAGTCAGTCGGGGGATAGCGAGTGATTTTACCGTTCTACTTTGCTCAAGCTACATAGAATAGCAGCTTGGGCATGTTGGTTATGCATCTTGATGTAACAGCGCGGAACACAGGACGGGAGCACAAGATTAGTGGACGACACAACGAGCGCTGTGTATGGAGAACATGGAGAACAAGCTACATGTATGGAGAATGGTGCATCGGATTCAAGACTATACGCATTATGTGGCAAGATTTAACAAAGCACATTACTGCATTATTTTATGAACTATTTCCTTCCTGCCAACGTTGATGTGCATAGTAAACCTTCTCTGCGTATAAATCACCGCACTCTTGCCAAATTTATTGACTCTGAACTTGCAGATATGTTTGCCTTCTTGTGAAGTTTTTGACTTGTAACATGGTAATTAATAAACGAAGAATGTGAAGTAGTTATCAGTTGCAATCTTGGTCATTTTGTTCGTTTTGGCTTTTTATTGCGCGATATTGCAGCACTTTGTAATCGGTGCCTTTTACAGGGATCCGTTTATTTACGAAAACCTGATTTTTTTCTCCTTCTTTTAATGTTAAACACTCGCAAGAAAGGCCAACGTTCGCAAGCGTAATTTCTGAGTTCTTCACTTTGCGCTGCTTTCGTTCTACACATCCGGTCCTAAAACATTGTAGCTAAGTATGCGAAATTAAATTTCACCTCGATCCTTCTGCAGTGTCATGAACTCATTTTTCGAGAGGGGCGCTCATTTATTGACTGTCTTTCATCGAGTCCTACACATATCTGACCATTTTAGGGCCCGTTTTGACGCAAATAAGAACTATACATTGCAGAGGCGGCAGTTACCGATGGAGTACACTGCAACATGAAGCTGGCAACCTGCGAGGCCATCTCAAAAGAACACTGCTTAGGTGAAAGATTATGAATTATGATGCTACAGCTTCCAAGAGCAGCTGTCATGTAAGGACCATTTTTTTTTTTTTTTTTTTTTTACCCTACACCAGCTACACCGGTGTAGAAAATCTCCAATACCTCCAATGGTGCTTTGCTACACTAGGGTAGCCGGTGTAGGTTAAAAAAATGGCCCTGTTGTGTCATCCTCTTTACATCGCCTTGCTGGTTACTGGGTGCCGAAGCGATGATGACGAGCTTACTCGCACCCTTCATCAGAGGCAAATATAGAACGGAGTCGTGATGACAATGCATATATGCGAGACGATGAAAGAGCTAGGAGTGTTGTATATGGACTCGAGACTGACGATTCCGAAGCTGACAAATGTTTACTTCGTAAAAACTCCTTACATATTACAACGGCGAGAAAATGAAGTACAGGTGACTAGCTAATGCACATAGTTTCTTGCAAATAGAAGATGACAGGGTACAATACCTACAGAAGATATGGAACACGAACTCCGCAAACCTGTCCAGTCAGTGGCGCCGTTTGAATGGCAAATCTGGAAACCATGGCTGCACTGTCTTAATGACCGGTTGGACTGAGTGTAGAAATCGACACACGAGACGATGTATCAGGCGATATATCGGTTAATGAAAAAAACATTGTTATACAAGGTTATAGCGACCAATAAGAGAAAGTAAACCTGTTTGTTAAAAGCATAATGAAACTCTGGCCCTGCACGGGAGCAGCAGTGCAAACAACCGCTGTCAAAGTAGAAAGGTGTAGCACGAACGGAGTGATGCAAATAAATGCATGATAATCCGAAAATATCAAAATGTTCATTTGTAAACATATTCCAGTTTTTCGACCCGCAAGGGCGCGGCGTTCGCCCACTATGGAAGAGACTGCACGAAGCATGATTTCATCTTGTTAGGGCTGCTCGCCAGATGACGTGGCAAGATGCTCTTCGCTAACGAGTAATTCAAAACCTTTTCCGTCAACTCAATATGGCTTGAAGAGGTACCAAAACGAAATAAAGTGTGGGCGCATCCGCCTGGACGGAAGCGAGATGCATGGGGCTGTTGACACCACGCCTCGCACTCCGTTAGCTGTCATCAACGGCTTGCAGCCCACTCCCTCTCCTCTCGTTTTCTCTCCAGAAAGTCTGGCCCCGTTTGATACATGTTTGCGAGCCGTCACACGCTTCTCGACATGCCAGGAGCAAACGTGGACGAAGATGACGACGACCCTCGTCTCAGAACACGCGTGCCATTGCAAACATCTCGTCGCTGCCTCCTAGGCCCGTCGGTTTGCACTCCGCACCTAATTTAGTAGTCACCGAGATAAACTAGAATTCGCGCGGCTCGACGAGAACAAGAGAGGCGTATGACGCCTGCACGAGATAAATGTCGCGTCGTGCAAAACCGCTGCGTCCGCGACTGCGAAAGAACAAGACGTTTCTCGCTGCTGAGCGGGAAGGGGGGAGGGGGGGGGGGGGGGGGGGCGCTTTTTAGGCTCGTTTTAGTAACAAACTCCCGCGGGCAGCCACAGGCCGACTGGGAGGGTCGCGCGAGAACCATTTAGACTGGAATCAGCTGCGCTCGAACTGGGAACAGCAAAAAGGAGAGCAGAGGTCGTCGCCGGAGCGTCGTACCGTGGACGGGCAAGGGGTAGCAACTGAGCGAAATCCTCGCTATTGCCTGCTGCGCACGTGTTGTATATGCATATATAAAAAAAAATAATAACGCCAGGCCATCACTCCACGCCTCCCCCCCCCCCCCCCCTCCCTTCACCTGCAAACTCGCCATCTCTGCCGTCTCGTAAGTCTTCCATACACAGAGTGCTACAATTTGTTTTCTTTGCTACAGTCCTCTGCAAGGATCCTTGCGCGCATCTCCATTCTCTCCCTCTTCGAACGTACATATCCGCGTATGGCAAGCGAGCGGAGTCGTCTGATTTATGGACGCTAGTTAGCGAAAAATCAACACCCGGCCCCTGCAGCGTTTAGTCCTGGAACGAGCCGGAAAGCGAAACTCCCCCTTCCTCCCCACTCGCCGTGTGGCTTCGCTCTCCAGGCAGGCGACGCCGAGAAGAAACATGTGCGTGTGTGCACGCGCCTTGCACAACCAACGCGGAAGTATGTGCGTGCGCGCAACGGCTGCCCGTGCTGTGTGCCGTCTCGTTCGCGCGCTTGGGAAAGGGGGGCAAAGGACCCCCACACATCTTGCTCGCGCCGCCGAGTCCGCAGCAGCAGCAGCAGCAAACACCATTCGAAGCCGTGGTCACGTAACTGACTTCGCGGGGCAGGCTTATGCCTGCAGCGTCCACGCTCCACTGGTCCATGGCCCGGTGTATGCAACCAAGAAGGCTTGTATGTTTCCCCCCCATATCACAAACGCACACACACGCACACACACGCACTGCTCCTTGCCACAATTATTAATATTTTTTTTCTTCGAGGTACCCAAGGCGCACATTGTTCTTCTAAACCAAGTTAAGTACATCATTGGTTTCTTTTTTACTAGCCTCCGGCCGCCATGCATCATCGGGTTAAAGCCAGCGTTGAGACTCGAGAGAGTATTAAGCCTGCTTCCAACTCGTTGCCTCTTGAGAAGAAAACTAGGAACCATCTAGCAAAAATAATAAAAAATAAAATAAAAGCGTGTTAGAGCCCGAAGAGAAAGAAACAGATAGAGAGGTGTGAAAGTGAAAAGGCGTAGGAGTACAATGCACGTTCAGCGCAGGGGAGCTCCCGCGCCAGCCGCTGAACCCCTTAATTTACAACGACAGCTCGCTGCTGCTGACTACCGCAAAAGCCGCGCGGGCATCTGGGTAAGCACGCCCGCAAGTTTCCCGCGTCTCTTTTTCCTTCCCTCCTTCACTGCCGCCGTTGTTCCTCTCTGGCTTTTCTTTCCTGGTCTTCGTTACGGCGACGGCGCTAGTTCGTTGGCTGTGAATTTTCCGTTCACATTCCCAAACTCCATGCTTCTTCGACGTTCAGCTCCTAGCGTCAAAAAAAAAAAAAAAAAATCGACCATTTCTTTTAGACTTCGTTAATATTTACTTCAACATTTTCAAACGGTTCCATATGGAAGTATGGATCGTGTTATTCAGACATACCTCTCTATCATGCTTCAACGGGCTAACGGCGGGAGATTCAGGAAGAGAACTTCATTACCGCTTGCTTCAGTTTCTGCGTTCCTGGCGTTTTTTACAAGTTATTTCCTGCTCTCCAGGCCCTGTGCCAAGCTCTGCATAGGTTATATTATGATATTTTTACCGGCTCTAAAGACTGACTCTTTGGCTTAATTCACCCGCTCCTTCAGCTGGCACTGCTGGCACTGCAACGTGCTGACACTTAGCACGCCATACGTCCTTCACCTGCTGGTTACAGGACTACAAACAGAGCTGTAACTCAAACAAGTCTGTGTGACTCTCCGTGTAGCATAGGACGCTAGGGAAATAGTACTCGGCGAAGCAGTCAACGTGGCAGCGTTAAGGTCACCTCGTTCTGCTGCGTCGACGTTGTGAGCGAAAAATACTGAACATGCAGTTGGCAGGTGTAGTTGACAGGTGGCATGGCCGGACGTCCGCTAATTGGTCGGCGGGTTGTGTGACGTCACGACATCAATTGACATGACTGAGTAAGTAAGAGCTGCCAACTCGGGTAGCTCCTGCTCGATGGGAAGGTGAGATGGAATTTGAACCTGGTACAATTAGAGCTGGGTTGTTGTTGCAGTTCCACAGTGTCGGTGTAATCTGTGAAGACAGGGTGCGTTTGGGTGCGAGACACTGCCTTCTCTGCTTAGATGTAGAGGTCGTTTTTTTTGTTTGACTTTTTTTTCTTTACGATATATTACAAATTTTACAACATCGACCAGGGAGGTCGCTACCATCCATAAAAGTCGGTAGCGTCATTCCTAGATTTCGCCTTTCATTAACACATCTTCTGCTGCTTGGCAGGCAAAAATTGCGCTACGCGTAACGGTTCCTCGGTATCTCGAGTGGGTCCGGCCCAAAGGCTGACCATGTGTGATCTCCCTCTTCTGGCCCTCCGCGGACCGGGCGTCCGCCGCGGACCGAGATTGTTTTTGATCTTTTTGCTTTATCGCTGCTACCTCCCTCCGTGTTGCTACGCCCGCGCTTTTCGTCTCGTATTCAGTTCGAGCGGCGCATTGTTTGTTGTGCATGCGCTGCGTTGTTCGCTCTGTGCTCGCTGCAGTGCATCGTTTTTTGCGTTTGTGCTTGTGGGTGTGCCAGAGTTGTAGCTTTACTCGGTTTCTAGTGCTTATTAGAGAGATTTAGCTTACCGCGATCCGCTACGGTGATCCGCCACCGCGCGTTCCACTGCGCATGCCCAGATCCCCTTGACACCGATAGATGGCGCCCATACTTGATGTCGGCACATAGACCGGCCGCGTCGGGACCAATCTGCTTGTGCGTGCCGCCAAGCGCGCGGTAGAGGGTCGCGGTGGCGGATCGCGGATTACGGTAAGCTAAATCTCTCTATTATGGGTGAAGTAGCGAAAAAAGCGCTCAGCGATGAAGCGACAGTCACGTTTTTAACGCTCGTTGAGAGCTGCCCACCGATATAGAATATGACGACGCTTGCAATAAATGAACGCTTTTTCGCTTCCTCGTCGTCCTCGCACACTTCACGTAGGACAGCCAGAGCAGCGAGACGACGGTTTCGCTCGGCGTCCATGTTGAAACGCTCGGTAGGAAGGTTTTCGCCAGCGCTCCACCACCGATGGGGAGGAGGGTACACGCGGATGGTCCGCTGGCTTCGTGTGAATGCTCGACGACCGGATCGACGCGCGGACGCGTGGTCACGTAATCCTTGCAGCTATAGATTTGCCGCCCATGGTCAAAAACATTTCGACGTGGCATCGGCCTATTTGTACAAAAATGTAAAATTGGCAAAATGAAAATGTCATGTTAAAACAGCTATAGCAACTGTGCCTAAATATAAGATAACAGTTGTGCGCATTAGGAGAAAAAATGTGTAAAGGTGAACAATGCACCAGTTACACTGAATTATCTTGTGTTCTTAATTAGCGTAAGCCAATTTAGATTGAAATACTATCTGGGTTTTCCAGAATAGTATTATGACGCACAGGTTGAGCGTTGTCGGTAATTTAATATTATTCTTGTGACGATGCAACTTTTTAAGCGAGGTTGCCGAGACAGAGGTTCTCGAAGGTTTGGTGCGGACCGTCTGTGATTTTTTCGGTTAAGGGTGGAACACTCTCTGTGTCATTATGATTTTCTCACAGGGATTGGTTGTCCTTAGTGACACTTGTGCTGTCATGAAGGTTCGCCTCGTTGGCTCGATGCCACGATGGCGCTGCAGGCCGTCTTTGCGTTTGATGACACTCACTCCTGTGAGGGCATCACGCGGCGGCCCCCTTGTCCGGGTAGGACCCTCACCTCGAACTAAAAAACTCTCCCAGACCCCACTTGGCCCTGGGGGGGACTTTGCCGGAGGTGTTGAATGGATGATGATGGGCTGATGAGTTATGTGTGACTCTGGGGCACGGCACCTCCGGGTGCCAATCCCCCTCCCCATCTGACAACGGCAAAGTGGACTCTTGGACTGGGAGGCGCCTTCAGAGTAGGCTAGACCGCTTCTACGTCTCTCCAACACTGGCCCCCGGCATGCACTCCATGTGGTCGGTCCCCTCCGCGTTTAGCGATCACAAGTGTGTCATCCTTCGCTTCAGTGATGGGATCCTGGTCCCTCGCGGGAAGGGGACCTGGTGCCTCAACTCGCGGCTTTTAGATGACCAGGAGGTTGTTAAGGAGGTCTCTGGTATTCTTAGAAACTCTCTGCAGTCCAACTCAGACTTGGTGCTGGATGGGATGGCATTAAGGCGGATGTGCGTGACTGTTTCAAGGCAGCGGGAATGAGGCGGGCACGTGAGGAACGACAGGAGATCACCATTGTCTCTGATGTCATCCTGCTTTCGAAGCCTCTTTCTGCTGGCCAAGGGGTCACCGAAGCACTCGCCTCGCAGCGCATCCGGCTCCGAAAGTAGCTGCTGCTGCTGCTGCTCGCTCTCTCTCTATCCTCCGTTTCACGCGCACACTCACGATTTCACCGCCTGCTCACGCCGGAGCCGGCGCACTGACATGCTAGCTCGAAGGAAAACACAGCGACAAACACCGAGAGGTCCGCACCGATGCGTCGAGGGAACGACCGTTCGCTATCTTGAGCACAGCTGGCCGATCTTGTCGCGATAGCGAAAATGTTAATAGCTAAAAATATTAGCCTCCCAAAGAGAGAGCTGCGGATATTTTGATTGAAATATTGAGAATTTTACGATATGCAGGAAACTGAGCTGATTGACAAAGCTACCAATGGTGAGGCCAGGAAGTACTTCTTGGGGCTTGCCATATGGAGGTGAGTACTTCTGTGGCAGCCGAACTGCTATGGCTTCCACCATGTTCACGAGGTCCAGTTCCAAAAAACTGCATGCTACTCCACAAATAAAGACATCGAAGTAGAGTGAATGCAACTGATAAAAACACATTTATAGAATGAGCACATTAAACAAAACTCTTTCCCTCCTGTCTCATAATCTGTAGAAAAAAAACGTATTTACCAGAGACCTCCTTAACAACCTCCTGGTCATCTAAAAGCCGCGAGTTGAGGCACCAGGTCCCCTTCCCGCGAGGGACCAGGATCCCATCACTGAAGCGAAGGATGACACACTTGTGATCGCTAAACGCGGAGGGGACCGACCACATGGAGTGCATGCCGTCCTAGAATGAAAGGATATACTGTAGAAAACTAGCACTTCTTTTTTTAACCAATTTTTGCAATATATTTCCTACTTTCACGTTTGTTCGTGTCCGCTTAGTTGCTTTTGAAGCCCCACTTGTGTCAGATGTAAGATCTCTCATCGCACACTCAACGCTTTTTTCACTATTCGCTGAGTACGTCAGCGATATCTTTTCTTTCAACCACTGATGTATGTATAACGCTTAGAGGTCACTAGTGCCATCTATTCCTAACTCCGCGAGTATGTGAAGCTAATACGCGTGTAGGTTAGCAGCTAATACGCGTGCTACTGTCCGGAATAGTGCCTATCAAACTGTAACGCCTGCATTTCAAGCATGATACATTCTTTTTACTTTCACGTACATTGTCGTACATGTCAAAGGAAGAAACACCAGCAAAGAAATGCTAGCTTGGAGCATGACAACTCAGTTATCAGTCCAAAAGTGGCATCGGCTGTATGGTACGTCGTAGTTGTGACGATGCAACTTTTTAAGCGAGGTTGCCGAGACAAAGTGGACTCTTGGACTGGGAGGCGCCTTCAGAGTAGGCTAGACCGCTTCTACGTCTCTCCAACACTGGCCCCCGGCATGCACTCCATGTGGTCGGTCCCCTCCGCGTTTAGCGATCACAAGTGTGTCATCCTTCGCTTCAGTGATGGGATCCTGGTCCCTCGCGGGAAGGGGACCTGGTGCCTCAACTCGCGGCTTTTAGATGACCAGGAGGTTGTTAAGGAGGTCTCTGGTATTCTTAGAAACTCTCTGCAGTCCAACTCAGACTTGGTGCTGGATGGGATGGCATTAAGGCGGATGTGCGTGACTGTTTCAAGGCAGCGGGAATGAGGCGGGCACGTGAGGAACGACAGGAGATCACCATTGTCTCTGATGTCATCCTGCTTTCGAAGCCTCTTTCTGCTGGCCAAGGGGTCACCGAAGCACTCGCCTCGCAGCGCATCCGGCTCCGAAAATTGCTCCAGCAACGCTGGGATGGTCTTAGGGCTATGGCGCGAGCTGAGCGGTGGGAGAGGGAACATTGGTGCAGCAGACATCTGCTCCGACGCCGCTTAGCGCGCACAGAGACTTCCCTCACTGAATTGGTAGACCCGGTTACGGGGTCCATCTCCAACACGCCGGATGCTGTTCTTAAAGCAGCACGGCAGTTTTATTCCGTCCTATATCAGGCTCCAGCTCTAACCACAGCTACTTTTCCACTCGAATCCCCCTCCAACCCAGTTCACCTATCAGGAGCTCCCTTGGATGAGACAGAACTAGAGGCGGCGCTCAAGTCGTTCCACGGAAATCGTAGCCCAGGTTCGGACGGCCTGACTGTTGAGTTTTATGCCAAGTTCTGGAAGCAGCTCGGGAAGCCTTTCACCGCTCTTGTAAACAGGCTCCTGGGTGAGGGGACGCTCTCAGGTACTCAGAGGGAAGGGCGGATCACTCTCCTTTGTAAGGAGGAGTCGAGACGCACTGACCTACGAGCCTGGCGTCCCATCACGCTCCTGAACGTCGACTACAAACTCATATCCAAGTGCCTGTCCTCTCGGTTAACTTCCTTTCTTCCAGACATCATAGGTCCATACCAGGCTTGCAGTGTTCCTGGTCGTTCCACTCAGCTTCACGGTTTTGCCCTTAGGGACCTTTTCCTCTGGGCTCAACATAGAAATCTTCAGGGTATTCTTTGTTCGTTTGATCAGGAGAAGGCTTTTGATGTTGTTAGTCATTCCTACTTATTCCAAGTCCTGGAGGAAGCTGGTATAGACTCTGATTTCCAGCGCATGGTCAGAGCTCTATATACCAGGCCAGTTTCAGCCATTACTGTGCTTGGACGCACCTCCGAAGTTTTTGACGTAGGCCGTGGAGTCAGGCAGGGATGCCCCCTATCTCCTGCCCTCTACGTGCTCGCATTTGAACCCCTTTTACAAAGGCTCTCTCGTGACAATCGCATAGCTCGCTTTCCGCTCCCGCCAGGTTCTTCACCAGCTCCCATCTTTGCCTATGCAGATGACCTAACCATTGTCGTCCCGGATGAGGCTTCTGTCTCCTCCGTTCTGGATGTCATGGAGGTGTACTGTAAGGCGAGTGGGGCTAAGGTTAATAGGTCGAAGAGTGCCACCCTCTATTTTGGGTGTGCACCATCCAGTCCTCAGCCCGCTCATGGTCTTCCCGTGAAGGCTAAAGTCCGCCTCCTTGGTTTTTACTTTAATTCACAAGGCCTTTCAGATAGGAATTGGTCCTCTGCTCAAGAGAAAATTGAATCGAGGGCAAGAGAGTAGAGAAGCTCTTGCGTCCGCTTACGGCTCGAGCCACTATCACGCGGTCCCTCCTGTTCTCGGTGCTGACCTATGTCGCTGGCGTAACACCTTTGTCGGCACGGACGAAGCTTCACCTGGAGCGGATCCTTTTCCGTTTCTTGTGGAGTGGAGCTCCGGACAAGGTCAAAAGGCTTGTGGTGAAGCTGCCTAGGGAGAGGGGAGGCCTCGGCATCTCCGACCTGGGCATCGTGGCCTCAGCCTTGCACGTCAGGTGGACCCAAGTGGCATTGAACTCGGACATGCCTATGACTCGAAGCCTGACTTCGTTTTTTCTGAGTACTCGACTCCGCCTTTTCGCCCAGAGCACATATTCTCATTGCGTGCCACGATCGGGCTCTCCTTCCCCTTTTTATGCTCAGGCAGCTACCTGCCTTGAGCGTCTGCGTAAGGAGGAGGCGGACATTGATGTGGTTTCGGTTCCCCTAAAGGAACTAGTTAGGCTTCTGACTCCCAGTCTCCCCCCTCACCTCCGTCTTTACGACCTTGCTAATGTTAAGCCCAGCTGGCGGTATATCACAGCGGATTTTTTGGAAGCAAGCAGAGCGTCCTTTATGTACCGCTTCGCCAGGGGAGTCCTCCCCATTAAGGCCCCGGCGTTTACACGGACCAGCTTGCGACCAACTTGTCCGACTTGTGGTGGTAGAGAGGACACTGTGCACATATTCTCGCAGTGTCTCCTTCCTGAAGCGCTTCTCCGTCATGTAGCTAACCTCTTCCAGCTTCCGGGTATACCGTACCAGACCGTGCAATACCTGAATCCACTGCCAGGCGTGGCCGTTAACCAGTTCGTCCTCCTGCTCGTGGAGTGCGCGTACCAAGTATGCTTGGCACGCTGCGCGGCCGCATACAACAGTGGAGTTCCGGGCCTCCATGAAGTAATTGCAAAAGTACGGAAAGAGGTCTGGTTCTGCCTGCAGCGGGAACGTCGCATTCTTGGCGAGCAGAGGTTCTCGAAGGTTTGGTGCGGGCCGTCTCTGATTTTCTCGGTTAAGGGTGGAACACTCTCTGTGTCACTATGATTTTATCACAGGGATTGGTTGTCCTTAGTGACACTTGCGTTGTCATGAAGGTCCGCCTCGTTGGCTCGATGCCACGATGGCGCTGCAGGCTGTCTTTGCGTCAGATGTCACTCAATCCTGTGAAGGCATCACGCGGCGGCACCCTTGTCCGGGTAGGACCCTCACCTCGAACTAAAAAACTCTCCCAGACCCCACTTGGCCCTGGGGGGGACCTTGCCGGAGGTGTTGAATGGATGATGATGGGCTGATGAGTTATGTGTGACTCTGGGGCACGGCACCTTTGGGTGTCAATCCCCCTCCCCATCTGACAACGGCAAGCGGACTCTCGATGCTGACATGTCGGATGTTAATGTAGGAGATCTACCAACAGGTGAAGAAGCAAGCAGAGCGTGCTTTATGTACCGCTTCGCCAGGGGAGTCCTCCCCATCAAGGCTCTGGCATTTACACGGGCCAGCTTGCGACCAACTTGTCCGACTTGCGGTGGTAGAGAGGACACTGTGCACATATTTTCGCAGTGTCTTCTTCCTGAAGCACTTCTCCGTCGTGTAGCTCATCTCTTCCAGCTTCCGAGTATACCGTACCAGACTGTGCAATACCTGAATCCGTTGCCAGGCGTAGCCGCTAACCAGTTCGTCCTCCTGCTCGTGGAGTGTGCGTACCAAGTATGGCTGGCACGCTGCGCGGCCGCATACAACAGCAGAGTTCCGGGCCTCCATGGAGTAACTGCAAATGTACGGAAAGAGGTCTGATTCTGCCTGCAGGCGGAACGTCGCATTCTTGGCGAGCGGAGGTTCTCGAAGATTTGGTGCGGGCCGTCTGTGATTTTCTCGGTTAAGGGTGGAACACTCTCTGTGTCGCTATGATCCTATTACAGGGAATGGTCGTCCTTAGTGGCACTGGTTGCGTTGTGATGAAGGTCCGCCTCGTTGGCTCAATGCCACGATGGCGCTGCAGGCCGTCTTTGCCTAAGATGCCACTCACTTTCGTGGGGACATCGCGCGGCGCCCCCTTGTCCGGGTAGGGCCCTCACCTCGAACTAAAAAGCTCTCCCAGACCCGACTTAGCCCTGGGGGGCCAAGGATATGTCGATGCGCAGGATATGTCGTTGGAGTTTGGCCTTAGGAAGCGCAGATGAGGCAACATCGAGCCGCTACCTAAAGGCTTCTTTGGTCAAATCGAACATCGTTGTCAGAGGGACGCAGTATATGTTGGGGATTACCACAATCGTCAAATAACGAAGCGCTCAGTCTTGCTTGCTCCCTTGGCCGTGTCTGCGCAGTCGGCGCCGTCGCCACACCTAGAACGTGTTCTGATAATTCAATAACGCATCCAGAAAGTCAAAGAACAATCCAATTTTTCGCACTACCTAGTCGCTAAGACTTAGATTTTTTTTTTTCGAACAGGAAAATTTCAAGTGCATAGCCGGACAACATGCTGTAAGACCGCACGAGACACTTCATGTGTATGTAAATGGCATTTGATCAAGGAAATGTTAGTTTGCCTACCACAACGCCCGTGGATAGATTTGCGTGCGTCAGTGATCGCATTTCTCATATGGACGTGACTTTGTTCGCCTTTTTATTGCTTTTTGATACCTTATATATATAGTAGTAAAAGCACTTTATTTCAGAGCAGAAATCAACTGCTCAAAATGAGGTTCGCCTGCCACACCAGGCCGAGCTGGTACAGTTAAAACTCGATTTAACGAAGTTGAGGGGAGCCGTGAATTATTTCGTTAAATCGAGAACTTCGTTAAATTGAATGAGGCATTTCTTGGGCACATAATTCAGTACATTCGATTACAGTACAACCTCGTTAAAACGTACCCGCTTAAACAGTACTTTCGTTTTAAAAGTAGTAAAGTCAAGTCCCCGACTGAGCACCCATTGAACATAATGCATTTTGCATCCGCATAAACCGTACCAGCTTATCGCGGTCGTAACGGTTAGCACGTACCATTTTCACTTTTCGTCGCACTCGCGCGTGACGAATTCACGCCGGTAGCACCGACCCAAAGGACGGTTCGGCTAGCGGCGCAACAATCTTCCCTAAATACCGCCGACGGGACGGCAAGCCACACAGCTAATGACAAATTGGCGCCAAAGTTGGTAATCATACAACTAGCGCAATCTTTGGGGGTCCGTATGGTCATCGTCATGACCCCCCGCGCTACTTTCGAGTGGGTAGCGCCAACACCACGACCGACGCCGCTAGCGCGTATGAAAAGAAACAACAACAATTCTTACTAAAATTCTAATTTTGGGGTGCTGTCTACAAAATAGACCAAAAATTAACACTTTTTCACCTTTATTTCTCGAAAAAAGGTTCGTTAAATCGGGACAAATCACGGAATCGGTTTCGTTATTTCGGGTTAGTCAAAGCATTGAACCCTATGGGTGTCTGAGGGGGAATTAGGATACCTTCGTTAAATCGAGATTTTCGTTAAATCGGGTTTCGTTAAATCGAGTTTTGACTGTATATATGTCTCGTTTGGAACACGATGCATACGATCTGTTGATCTGGGTTCGAAATAAGCTCGAGTCGAGATGCGGACGGCTCGACCCGATGGTTGTGTCCCTGTAGGACAACCCTTCTATGGCACGGGAAAGTGCTGCCTTATATAAACAGGCTAAAGACTGCTTACATCCTCGTATAGAGTTCTTGCACACTTTTTGTTTTTTTTTTTCGTAGGTCTGTTCAACGCTAAGAGAATGTCTATACAAACAAATGTTCCTTACACCAAGCCTCACCGAGCGGCGGCCACAGCTTCGGCGGCGATGCACGAAATTAGCTCTGTGGGAAGCACGCAGAAGGGCTCATACCCATATGAAAAGAGGCGTGCCGCCCCCTCGCTAAAAGCGGCTGCGCGCGTTCACAAGAGGAGGGACGTAGCCGAAGCGGAAGAAAAACCCCGGCTAACGTCGCAAGCATCAATCAGCCACAAACCGTTGGCGTGTCAACAAACACACGTGAGGCCCCGAAAACAAAAACACAGGGGTCGAAGGCAAGCGGCTCGAGACTACAGGGGAGCAAGGAGGGAGGGGGATGGGGAAGCAGCGATAAGTGGTGACTCGAACGACTCGAACGCCGAGCTAGGCTCAGCCGACGCGGCCCGGCTGCTGTTCTGTCTGTATAACCGCCCAGGAAAGTCGATAACCCCTTGGAGGGGGGTCTTCGCCGCTGCAGCAGCCCAACACACGAAACGGAATCAGAGAGGAGGAGACCTTTAAGGGAGCGGCGAGGGTGAGGAAAAGCTATACAATGCTCAAAATGTATCACTCTTTTCCAGCACGGACGCTCCCAGAAAAAGATGGCGTCGCGCGGAGAGGGAGAGTGCGGAGAGACGGCCGCGCTGCAAGAGAGAATTGCGGCGCAGACAGCACCGCCAAGTCGAAGTTGGGAGTTGGTGTTCGGCATAGCACTGGTGAGGCAGAGGGTGAGACAAAGCGTGAGGCGTTCCCCAAAGGGAGACTGACAGAACAGGAACGCCTTTCCAGAAGAGCAAATTGGGGTTGCGGCGGGGGCGTGACTTGCCGCTTCCCCGACAAGAACAGAGTGAGAACAGGTCAAAAGTTATGCGCAGCAAGTGCGGGGCCGGACCTTACAGCTGATTCATTCGAGTTTGACCAGCAACAACTTTGTAAAGAACTGACGACTCCAGAATATTCCAAATTTCTTCTCTTGGCGCTATTAGCCCGAGCTAGCTGTTTTTGAGATATGCCTCATTTTGGTGTCATTCCGACGCGCTCTTGGTGCGGCTGATCATCGGAAAAGAAAAAATGCATCGAGTAGTTTTTTTCCATTTTCAAGATGCCGAAAGGCACTGAAATGACCAATAGGGTGTTTCTAGGTTAACGACCGATAGGGAGGAGTCAAGGACTGGTTAACCCCTTTCCAGTTAAACGACCAATGGAGATGAATAAAAGACTTCTTCAGTCGTGTCCAGAATAATATCTTATTTTTGGTCAGTGTGCGCGTACGCACAACGTCACAGAAAAGCGGCAGCTGTAAAACCTCGAAGAATCACGGAGAAAACCTTTCTTCGGCTTTTTTCCTTGCACGCCGGAAGGAAAACAAAAGCGCTAAAAATTCTAAACTAGTTTCTGACATAGTGTCACCGCACTACACCATTAAAATGTTGTTTATTTTATCTGTTAAGCAGATTAATAGGCATCTGGAGTCGTTTGTATAATGTTATTTGTAGCAACGATGCGTCAACGTCAGCAGCAAGATGTTTACTCCGTATTCCTCCATCGTCTACGTCATGTGAAAAGAGCTCGTTGGCAGTCGTCACAGTTCAATGATGTGTGTACGAATCTCCCCAATTGGTCTGCGGCCGAGGGCGGGCAAGATTTTGTTGATGAGCACTCGCTCCTTGACGTCCAAAAAAGGTGCACGAGAAAGCATTTCCTTACCCCAACAGTGACGATTCAATTCCCACTCATGTTACGTTTTACATCAAGTGTACTGAATATGCAGTACGATGCCATCTTTTCGAGCAAACGCTTTGTAGCATGATAGCTTTGGTGGAATAATACACAATTCCTTGCATGATTCTTAGTTACAAAGTAGGTGCGCTAAATGTAACCATCAATTAAAATATATTAGAAATTTCAGATTTTTGCGGAAGAATAACTTTGCAAAAGGCCTTTTTTTTTTTTTCTCGAGACTTCAAAATTTTACGAAATCTTACATCTCTATAGCAGTGGAACGTATAATTGAGGTGCCGAGTAATCTAGTCGAGGGAGCTTCCCAGCGCGGAGAAAAAGTGAGACGACCCATGGCGAATACTACTATAATATACTGTGTGTGTCCTAGTAATTGGAGTCTTTGACCATGTACACCTTTTTACTTAAGTATTTTGCATGGTCATTTTTCTGTATAATGTATAAGTATATTATGTATAATTAATTAAGCAGCTTTTTCTCCTGTCACCCTTTTTCGTAGTACATTGTATGCGAAAATAAACTCATTGATTGATTGATTGATTGATTGATTGATTGATTGATTGATTGATTGATTGATTGATTGATTGATTGAATACGTCGTCGACCTAGCCCGGAAAACTCACGCGAATCGCGAGACCGAACACCTGCTGAATCAGTATCTTGATATGGGAATAAGATGGCAGCAGGGCATAAAGTCTCCGCGTGGTGGCAACACACGTGGTGCTGTCGAATTCGGTACCAGTAGAGGAGTATACAAGCTCAAAATTTCATATTACAAGAAAAACAACCTAAATATCAATGAACGCGGTCACAGTGCCGCGCAAAACGTATCCCCAGCCGTGCAGTAAGATAGATCGATTTATTAAAAGGAAAGGCAGAGAGGTTGGCCGGAAGGATTCAAATCTGGCCTGCTACTCTGCACTGAGGAAGGGCAGAAGAAAGAGGACCATGATGTGTGACGATGTGGAAGAAGACATATGAAAACATAAACAGGCACGACAGTTCTCTTTACAATCGCGAATCAAGTGTGGTGGAGCACAAAAAACGGCAAAGAGCCCGTACTGCCTGGACACCCTTCCCCTTGTCTTGCCAAGCGCCCAGCAGCAGTTCCTCCGACAGAGGCTTCTTGTCCAAACGCTTCAAGGAAGCGGCTAGCACATTTCTTCCACACGCATACACTGGGCACAGCAATATTATGGTCCACAGTCTCGGGAATGCCACAAGTTGAAAATTCCGGGGAGTCCATCTGTCCAATTAAGTGTAAGTACCTGCGCGTGAATGCCATGTTTAAAGAAAGTGTATGTAGTAAGCATGCATGATGACTCGGATTATTAGGCGGAGCATAAAATTTCATCGTTCGATCGAGCCTTTTTAGACGAATCTGACGGGCGTCTGGCTGGGCCCAGTAAGCAGCCATAGCATTCAAGTTGGTATATTAATAAATGTTATGGCGATTTCTCCTTCGTATAAGCAGCCCTGAACGACTCTATAGAATGAGAACAAGAACTCCGATTTGCGTTTATTTTAGTGTGCTCAGAAGTATACACTCATAGGATCACCTACGCCGATCATCAGAGTTGCGTGTTTTGTGTTCTTATTGGATAGGACGTTTAGCGACGTCATCAATGCAAATGACGTCACCAGCCGGAAAGTCATTAATGTCAATGACGTCACTACACGTTGTCTTAGCAACCTGCATCTTACCGACTTAAGCCCGGAATACTGCCTAATCCCTGACCATCACCTGGCCTTTGACCTTGACTTACGACAGACTAAATTTTACACCTTGACCTGTAACATGAGTCATGCCAATGGTCCTCAGCATACTGTCATTGGCGAAACTTGGTTAACGCTCGCATAATATTTACGATTTTAAATATTCAAAGCGATATTTTTAGTGTCTTAAATTTATGAGGATTATGTGGGAAGATATTAGTAAACATCTAAGGGATTTGTTTTTTAGTTCAAATGAAATCAAAATATTTTTGTTCCTGAATTTGGGCAGATTTCGAAGAAACGTATAGACAAAATATAATCGGTCTAGAACTGCAAATTTTGCCTGAAATAAGGAACGTACATGACCTCCAAAATCGCGAAAAAAGACAGCTGCAAGACGTCTGTGCATCGCTACACAATGTAGAATGACAATTGATTTTTTTTTTTTTTTTGCAAGTGTGTAGCTACTAGAACCACGTTTGCGGCTTTTTCTTCAAAGAAGAACTTCAGCATAAAAAAAAAAAACGTTTTATAGGATTAGTAATAATACGAATCATACAGCTTAAGGAATAAATACTGATGTGCGACAAAAGTTTTGTCTGCATGTAGCAGAACTCCCCACTTGTCACTTTATAAACTGGCAAAATCGAATCTTTCCACTTCTTGTGAAATACATTTCTTTCCCGAGAAAAATCTGTATCTTGGAAAACTATGGTTCACTCCTTTCTGCTTACATGTTTGTGTACCACATATAAGAATTGCATTAAAAGTGCACGAAATTAAACACTTCTCCATGTGACATAACTGTCTCACTGACACCAAAAACCTCAAAAACAGCAAATTTTTACTAGCCCTCTCACTGGGTGGAATCTTCAGAATGGTGAATTATTGCGACAGTTTACCGGGTGTCCCAGCTAACTTGAACCACAAAAATAAAATATTTGAGGTAGGCTAGGCAAACCGGTTGTTGCAGCTGCCAGCCGTCTTGCGCATTGCGACCAAGCTTTTTTGCAGTTAAATAATTAGTTAATTAGGGTAATTTTTTTTAATTATTATATTTTGACTGTATACTATAACTGATTTGCGAAGCTGGAAAGCACGACTTCACTATTCACGACAAAAAATAGTCTCAAAATAGCCTCAAAACAGTCTACGGGCGCTTAAGTCTGCTCAGGTGCACTAATGCGAAAGCACCGCGAATTCTATCATGCCGCCTGATGGATTCACCCGACACTACGCAAGCAGACATTGGCTGCACTCGGCCAGATGGCTGATGTGTATGGCGTATATTTGCAAGGAGCGGCACAGATGGAACTTCATGAAGACGACTGTGTTTACTACACAGCGCTATGGCGTGTTGCAGTTTTACACGGGGCTTGATCGACTACACCGATAATTAGTGCTCTCATGCCTAAGCATGCGGGAAGTTGATTCCGTTCGTTCTGGCGCAGGAAATTCCCATTTCAAATTAAATTCCAAATAATGGGTTGAGAGTTTGTGGAGTTGCCCTCCAACTTTGCAAATCACATGTATAGTCTAAAGTCAATATGAAGTGATTTAGAGAAATTAACCTAATTAATTATTTAGTTTCGAGACAAACAATGCATGTGGTGCGCAAGACGGCTGGCAGCTGTATGCAGCGGGTTCCCCTGGACAACCTACAATGTTTTATTTTTAACATTTGGCTTAAGTGCGCTGGGGCACCAGGTATATAGGAATCGCGAGGAGGCTGCTACACTGCATTTGATTATGAGAACCCAAACAGAAGAGCAAAGAGAAAAGGGCTACAAAACTTTTATGACAATTTTGCACCACTACTGGTTTTTCTTGGTCGTGGAGTACACTTTCAGAAAATATGGCGATGATAAACAGGCTAGATACGTGTGCGCGCAGGCTTTTACTGCCCGTTCCACTCACTGCTCGTCCATCATAACAGTGACCGTTCTGATACCGGCGCAAGCCATCCACAGTGTACTTTTCGCCAAAGCTAACAAGACCATAGTTCGCTCTAAAGCAATACTGCGGCGTTCGCGTGTGAGGTGGACAGGAGACTTGGAGGTTCCGCCCAGTACGATGACTTTTACGGCAGCTGGGCAGAAGCTGGCTGCTGCTCGGGAAGGAGGGGTGGCTGATCCTATCCCTGATGGGACTGGGACAGGTATAGGCCACTGCCACTTGCGGCGGGCGCTAGCCTGCCACCGAATTTTATCTGTTGTAGGCACCCGCCACCGCTTCGGTGGTGGACGACGGCTGTTGCGGCGCGTGTCTTTCTCTCCCTCTTCCTTTTCTTTCTTCTCTATTTTCTCCTCTGCCCGCACGAGGCGGCGGAGGTGTCTCAGCTACAGAGCCTGTAGCAGGCCCGTGCATTTTCTTTTCCTTCTTCCTACAGCCACAGCAACAACAACAACTGCTGCTCATCAGGAGGTAAAACCGACACTTGTTCACATATATATAAGTAAGGTGGAAGGTGTTTAGCCAAACGGAGCGCCAAAACTTATTCGTATTCACACGCAGAATGTGGAAGGTGTTAAGCCAAGTTTATGGTGCAGTCCTAAGGCTGGCTTTGAAAGAGCCCAGTAGGGTGCAATGCAATGGTTAACGCTGAACCATTTCTTTGAGCAGAAAAAAAAGTACCTGTTGTGATGGCCGGGCCACTCAAAATAAGAAATATGTACATGTTATGACAACTCTTTGTATAAGTCTGTCAAGGACCAGCTCAAGTAGACTAACTATGAGGGCCGAGCGCACCTTTCTAGGGAAATGCGTTCGCCATTTACGATCTTGAAGTCTGCAAAATTATATCAGACTTAGTCCCCCAAATCTGCACGTAAAATGTCGATGAGTGCCACGTTGTGATAGTCCGATCTGGTCCAAACATAAGTCTTTAAACTGCCTTCAGTGTGCGGTTTCCTCGTTCCGGCTTTAACGCTCGCTTTAGCGACACCCACGTCGCCGCAAGTGCTGGACTCATGCCAAGGGGTTGTCAGCACCGCTTTATGCCCTGTCATGAACCGTAGGCGTTTTCGCCTTGAAGTATACATTTTACCCCTTTCCAAGAACCCGCTAAAAGCGACGGTGTGTGTGGCAACCTCGACTCTGCTCAAACTGGGGCAGCTTTTCTTAACGTCCCAGTGACGCTGTCTCCATGGCATGCGCACCTGACTGGCGAGGCCGTCCTGTTCCGCTGCGTACAAATGACGACAACGACAACAACAAAACCTACAATATTACTTCTTCGCTCTAAACGCAAATAAACCTATAGGGAGTAAAAGGAAAGTAAAATGTTCTCTAGCACACTCCTTATTGGCCCTGAGGTAGATTTTCGTCACTAAAAATGCGGAATAACAATGTTCGGCCACTAAAGCAGATTCTCACTTCAAAACAAGAGAAGTTATCGCAGTTACCATGATTTTAACTGAGGTCTAAACCCTGTAATTTTTAACGTGGGGAGTGTCGCGTTTAAACATCTTCTGTGATTGCTAAGAATATGAAATGAATGTTGCTTCATGTTGAAATAAGCCTCTGTTGCCAAACAGCATAGCATTCCGTGTATTTATTCCACGAAACTATACCCCTGAGCCCTGCTCCTCTGGGGAGTGTGCTAACGGACGTGTTACTTCATTTTCACTCCCTTATGGAGTAAATCATGTTTACAGTGCAGTAAAAATACTACTAATATGTATAATAAATTTTTAAAATTTTAATAATAGTTATAATGACACTATTATGCTGACTGTGTTTGATTTCCTTCAAAAAGAGAGAGCTTTTTATTTTGCATGCCCCTTTCAATACTAAGCACACATTTGCACAACGAACCGCTCGTGCACACGCTCGGACACACACTGCCCGCTTCACCCGTTTCGCCCGTTTTCCCGCACTCCTCTCTCCGCACAAAGGGTGCTCTGCTCTTCGTCAAAGTTGACAGTATCGCTCAATCAATATTCTACTACCTCTCCTTCCCCAACACGGGCACGATGTAACTGCCTTAGAATGGCGTAGTGGAGAAGGTGCTTGCTACAATTTAAACATGCAAAAAAGCCTGCAGCACTTGCGTGAAGTGGTGCATGCAATGTTGGATGTGTGTTTTCTTACGGGGACACAGTCCATATCATGAGACTGTTGAATCGGTATTATACGATAGGGACCGAGCGAGGTTCACATAACAAGAAAGCACCATGAGCAAAAGAGGATAAGGCAAGCATAACAGAAGCTTAACTTTCTTTTCTTTTTTCTTCTTTTTTATGAGTGCATTGACTGTCCAGTGGCCCGAATACGAATGCTGTTACAGAGTGCTCGACTCTGCTCATATGTATGGGTCGATCCATCCTATACCCAGTCCGTAATTTCAGGTCGTTTGGGCTGCACGGCTCACTCCTCTGACGTCATTCAACTACGCCTGTTCCCGCTCCTCGCGAAAGCACCGAACGCCGCAGCGGGGTCTTTCATAACTCACCGCATTTCGCGGGCCCCGAAAGATGATTTCAAGCACGCAAAGCTGGGACTCGCAGTCCGTGTCGGGCGGGTCGAACACGTGCCGGTGCTGTGGCTGGTTGTCACGTTAATTGACCCAGAGTGCGAATCCCTGTTCGCGCGATGTCGCCGGAGGGCGCGCCGCGCAGCACGCGACCCCAGCGGCGCTTCGTGGACCAGTGCCTCTCCTCGCGCCAGATGTGAGCGGCGCGTCTGACGTAGCCTTTGACGACTAAGCGCGTCACATAGGTTGCTTTATCGCTTCAGTTTTATTTGCGCCGTCGGCCCATAACCACTTCGCTTTCATCAACCATCTCCTTGCACTTAAACAACCTCTCGTATGGCTTGCATATACGGGTGTGACAATTGTACGACTTATGCAAATGTGTGACAAACTTTTGGGCAAATAGCCGGTCGTGAAGCATCAGCTGCTAAAATGTGAACTTTGCTTGAGCGAAGTTGAACGGAGAAACTACGGAGTACTGTCCAAGCGGAGCGTCTTAACCCGCTTCGTGTTTCAGAGTGCCCGGAAAAGAGTCGAACGATAGGAGGCGCTGAAAATATGTGAACACGTTAACAAGGGTTCACTAAGGAGTGCGCCATTCCGGGGTGCTAGCTATACGGGATGCACCCTGCGGTGCGTAGGTAGGTGCGTGCGAGCAGACTATCGCTAATGTGCATTATCCCGCACTCGGGCATTAACTAATGCAACTACTAAACAGAAAGTCACTGCAGTCCAGGGTTGGCCGACAACTGAGCAAATCTTTTGATAACCTTCATCTAGGAATGAGATGTCAAATGAAATGGTTATGTAGGCACACCCTTTTTATGTTATTGCAAGCTCCAGACTTCGGTGATTGACAGGTAATACCAACATAGGTAATATCCCCCGACCCACCGCGGACCATGACGTCGAGCGTGCATCGGCACAACTATTGGCTTGCCTGAGGCCGCATAACCCTGTGTCATCGTTCCTCTCCGCAATTAGTCCCGTTTTCTATCGCAGAACACAAGTTGACCCAACACATGCATCATCCCCGCGGTTTCGACGACTACCGTGAACTGAGGAAAAAAGTTAACCCGCAGACCGATGTGCCGAACGGTATGGCGATGCAGGTGTCGCCACTGTTTTCCCAGAAAACAGCTCCGGAGAAAAGGCCGGGACCTCAAAGCAGAAACGCTGCCGCTTTCTTCGTTCCGGTCGTCATTTCACCCCTGTCGTATATACCGACTTCTCCGTCAAACCCTCCCCCTCATGCGCCCCATACGCTCGTCACAGCCAAGCCCTTTGCCCCAGCCTTCTCTCTCTCCATCATGTTTCTAACCCTCCGTCCCGGAAAGCGAGGCCAGCTTTGGGATCAGACGCCGCTTTCTCGGAAGTCCCGTGTAGAGATCCTAGGAGTTGCGCGAGGCTGCGGAGTTTCGTCATGCACTTTGTAGCCCTCCCCACGTCTTCTTCTCCCGGAGTTTCTATTTACGCGGAAACATGATCGTGCGTCATTATCGGGAGGGCGCTTTCAGAACAGAGAAGAGAACTTGCTCCAGGAGCTCCGCTTCGCGAGTGTCTCTCCGCAGCTGCTCTCGGCTCGTATACTTCCTCCTTCTCAGTCCGAGCAGATTCTTGGGCGTGGAAGAAAGCTTCTTCGGGAACACGCATTCCTGACGGAGTGGTACTGGTGCTGTCTCGTGAAGACAAAATACACAATGGCAGCCTGGAGTGTAGCGTCACCTCTAAAGGGCCCGTTCACACTTGCGACTCGAGGAGGTCGTGAGACCGTCTTGGTCGAAATGCGACTCTTGCAAATGGTCGCATTGGTCCAAAAGCGACAGTCTCCGGCCGTTCGAGCACTGCTCGATTATCCAGCCTTGCGACTGCTTGCCGTAAACCGGCAACCAATCAGCGGCTCAGCTGAATTAAGTGAACGGAAGTTAGTTTTACATCCAGCTTCTCGTTGCTGATGGACAATCAAGATCGACAAGTCTCGTTCAGAACGAGACTAATTCGAGATATGTCCGCGAACCGAATTTATAAATGTGAACATCGGTTGAGCTGAGTGGCCCCCTGGTTCAATTCGATAGTGTGAATGGACCTTTAGTCGCTTTCTGTGATGGTTGCAGCTGCGTGAGGTGTGACAGGCCAAACGAGCCAACAGAACTGATCCAATCTTGGACAAAAATAGTCGCGCTCCCAGCGACCTGAATAGGGGCTATCGGAGTTGCATTTTTCAGTCACAGCAAATGCAACCAGCGCCTACCTCTCCTCCTCCGTCCTTTTCAGAGCCATGATCGACTAACAAATCAAGCAAGTGAGCAAGCAAAGGAACAAGACGAAAATAGCTGCAGCACTTTTATTGTAGGACACCATCAAAGCCCCTAATCTTCTTCACCCGTTTTGCAAAGCTATAGGATCTGAAAATTTTCTAAAACAGTTTCAGGAAATCGGTCCCCCATTCACACACGTAACCTTAATTTCTTGTGTCATCGAACTAGACAGTTAACAAGTAATCGAATAGCTGGCAGCGATATCAAAGAAGGGCTGATAAGTGCGAAGGAAGAAATATAGTTATTGGAAAAAGGACAGGTGGCAAGTGACAATATGGGTATGATTGATTCGTGAATCGCAGGCGCCTGTATTTCTATAGTAGTACTACTACTATAGAAATACAGACGCCTGCGATTCACGAATCAATCATACCCATATTGTCACTTGCCACTTGTCCTTTTTCCAATAACTGTAGTAGTAGTAGTAGTAGTAGTAGTAGTAGTAGTAGTAGTAGTAGTAGTAGTAGTAGTAGTAATAGTAGTATAAATAGAAGATTTTATGTAATGTAGGGTGACTGATATTCTTTGGCTAACCTTGGCAACTAAGGTAGGACCACAGCCGCCGTGTAGGCTGCGCGTCTATACATTCCAAATGTTCGAACAGCCTCCTTAGCGTCAATTGACACAACTGCTGACACAACACTACACAGCCGAGAGTGTAAATATTGTTACCCCCATTTGGACAAGACCAATATCTTGTTCAGTCACCCTGATCGGATATGCAGAGAGCTGGTCGCGGCGTTTCTGATAAATAAAGAGTTTGACGCGTGCGTAGCTACACCTTCCGTTAATCTTGAAGAAAAAGAGATTCACGCTCTCGGTGAATATTTGGCGACGAGGTGTTAGCGGGTGTTTGTCATGTGGGAGGTTGATAGCTTTGTTAGTTGTGTTGAAGTGTTCAATCCTAACTTTGCGCACGCGCACTGTTTCTAAAGGGCATCGCGGTGGTTTCACGCGTCTCGTCTTGATCTTACCTGAGTTGGTTCCTATATAACTACACCTTTCTATGAATAGAAATTCAGTTGTTAGAAAGCGCTTGTGTAGTCTCCTGTTCTTTTGTCCTGTGTTTCGCGCTGATTTAAGATGGATAACTGGGGAACTCGATACAAAGGGAGCCTTATGGTATATGTTACTTTTGCGCCAAGCTCTTCCATCGCGTTTTTTTCGCAGCGCTCTTTCGACGTGCTTTCCTCCCATGTGAATAAATTGGGCGGTCGTTTCCCTATCCTTCGGCCCCATCTATTTCAGCAACAAGCTGGCCTGTACGGGACCTGCTCGCCTAAAAGAGTTGGGGTCCAAAACTGCGCAGTCAGTGTATACATTAGCGACTGCCACTAGCTGGATTAGGGAAATATGCTTAGCAACAGCGACGAGTTTCAGTATCGGAAGCCAAATGAATGCGAAAAATGCTGGCCGTTCAATGCTGGTTCAGTAATGACCAATGATGGGAGCACATGAAAGTTGGTTTTAAGGGCTAGTTGCGCGACAAGGAGGAGACATATACGAGAGCAAGTGGAAATGCGTGTCTTCTTGATAACTAAAGTCATGTAATGAAATTTTTAAGCACTTCAGATAGAGTGCATACTTATGCAAGGAGCCTAGAAAAAGCCACATTCGAAAAACTAAATTTGGCAGTAATGGTCGAATACTGAGTGAAAGTTTTAGCTTTAATTTGTAGCTGTACGGCTGTGCTTGGGTGGATGTCAATGAGTAATTGCTTCCTTACTACAAATCTACTCCATCTTGAGGGTTTCCCCCAAAATATTCGACCAACACACTTCCAACTTCGAGTTATTGATCAATTCCCTTTCGCCTTGCCATCTGATCTGCTAGTCGTCCTGGTCAGCTCAGTTGGTAGAGCGACTGCCCCGGAAAAGCGGTGGTCCCAGGTTCTATTCCCGGACCAAGACGAATTTTTCTTCAACCACGAAGTTTCTGAGAAAGCTGTATAGCTTTCATTTAGTAGCCGTATGGTTGCGCTTGAGTTGATGTCAATGAGTAATCACTCCCTTGCTAACATGACAGTATTCTGCTCACACCCATCCGCACCTACGAGAGAAATTTGCCTCCAAAATTGTAACTCTTTACTCTCCGCGTGATTCCTATTTAGGGCGACAGCTGCACTTTTATTGCGAAAGCAATACTACTCTAGGTTTTCAGCATTCAGCGTAGCGCGGCCGGTAGCCTCGTCTTACCCACGTGACGCTGTGACGTCACATCCCACGCGACACAAGGGGAGAGCTGGGCTACCAACTCAAGCGGTCGGCAGGAGCTGCCAAGTTGGATCTCTCGTGTCACGTGGAACGGTTATGTCAGAATCAGCCTGCTAGGACCCTGTCATTCACGTTACCCTTATGGGCCACTAAGGCACGTTCATATGGGTTGGTTAAAGCGGGGATTTATATCTGGGTTGAGGAAGAAGAAGAACGCTCGGTCACCCGCAGCTAATGCATTCGCTCAATATTTGCTTCAGCAGCGTTGAACCCTTGTAATGTTTTTCTCTTACTTCCACCAGCGGCGTCTAGTTAGACAGGCGAAAGTGACAACTGCTTCATTTGCCTTTTCAACTATTAGATCTCCACCGTGCATTCATCGAGTAAAAAAACTTTCGAGGTGTCGGGACGTAAGAAATGGGTGCTGCAAAACTCGGCGATGGGGAGACATGCAGCGGCCGATGCACCGAGTATTTAACGTCGTCTAAGAACGATGCCGAATGAGGCGTAATGAGTGAAGAAAGGACGCAAGTTCAGCATGACAGATGCGACTCAATGAAAAAGTAGAATTACGGCGAACTCAAGCGTGACGATAGATACCTAATGAGCGATGGAGTCATCGATAAGTTGAAAGTCTCACGTATTCCTGCAATGCAGACAGGTACATTAATAGTATATATTGCTCTGCTGGCACTCTTAATTTTTGTACACACGTTAGGCGGCATTTGCACGCTGGGAACGAATTGTAGGCAATATTTCCGTGCTACGTAGATGTCGGTATCACATCTTGAAAGGAGGTCAATGCTCTCATCGTTGTGTTTCATAAACTCTTCACCCTGTCTACCAAGCTCTCTGCAACATGTCTGCAACTTCGTCATTGCAGAACACACCCTAGCACTCACGACACGTTCCCATCATGCCTTCACCAATCAGCCCCAGTCTTCAAGCAAGGCGCAAACGGCAAATCGCATAAGCAGCCTTTGCCGAGCTTCCATTTCTTTCCCGGCAAGCTCTTCGTTATCTTCCTCTCAAGTTACGATCATTTCGCTCTCGTGTGTCGACGTGAAGCCGTGCAAGATAAGGCTCACGCAACAACAGCGTTTCGGCCGCCACCGCGTGTCACGCGAGCGGTACATACACATGCGAGGGCAACAACTCCTTGTCCCACTTACTCGCGGCAGCCGTGACAACACCCCGAATCCATCCATCCAATCACCCCACCTCCTCCTTGCCAACCGCCTTCATAGCGCCCCCAGCCTTCACCCGCGGCCGGTTTCGTATTCGATCGCGGTTGGGTGGGGGGGGGAGATCCCCTCCCAGAAGCCGAACTTGGGCCGTGAAGCAGCTAAGCGAGCGAGCTGGGCTCCGCTCGCGACGCGCAGCTGGTCCCTGTTTACGCAACGAGTCGTTGACTTTCTTCCTCCCTTCATCTCCTCCCTTCCCACTCCCGACACACACACACACACACACTCGAGCAACCTCGCCGCGCCAATCGTCGCGCGGATCGCGCGAGGTTACCCCCCCCCCCCCCCCCCCCCCCTCCTCTGCTTGCCTCCAGCGCCGGGCTCCCCTTCCGCGTCTGTTCCTATATTTACGGTCCAAGCTACCGGCACAGCTCTCGGTTCCGCAGCGACGCAGTGCATACGCCCCACTGAGTGCCCGGGATCCAAGGAAACACCTTTTTTTTTTTTTTTTGTTCTAATGCAGAAATGAATCGTACGGCTTGCACGCCAGATTATTGTGGATTGACATTCGATTCAGCACTGCCTAGGCCACGTGGCTGAAAACCAATTTTGCACCCTGAAGGAGGGCAAAAAGTTCGGCATGTTCGTAAATATTCATAATGGAAATTAAAGCGCAAAAAAAAAAAAAGAAAATGAGCACGCTGATCTATTCTGCTGACTGCGAAAGAACTTGCATTTTTAGATAGTAACGGCTAATCACCTACTCTGTCTTATTACTTGGCGTCCTTTTCCTTTCTATAGTTTTCGTGAACCTTGTTATTCTGAACGTGAAATAAAACGCTTTTGTTGCTAGTAAGCGCTTGTCCTGTGTGGTCTCTTCCTTCAGTGTGCTCGTCCTTTTTGCGCTTTAGTTTCCATTATGAATATTTGCACCCTGAAATGCTTGACAACGAACACCACCCAAATCATTAAAAATGCGTACGCTGTGTGCAAGCAGTTCTGCGTAGGCGGAAACTGTCTAGGCTAGTCGGCAAACCTCGTAGGAACAAGAACTTGATGAACAGCAGGGAATAGTAGCAAGAGAAGAGGGTCTGAGAACGCACCGACCACTGCTTTAACCCTCCTAATAAGGCAGTATGATCCATCACTATACGCAAGCGAAGTTCGCGAGAATACGACACCTTGCACCTCCCTCTTTGCTGGTGTAATCCCCAATTTCAGAGCCGAAGTTTTTTCAAAGACGCACTTCCTAGCGTTATAGTCGGCATATTTACCTTTCGCGGGATCTTCCTTTGTACAGCCCTAACCATCACGTTAATTTTTTTTTCTCTTCGCAAGCCACAGAGTTAAGGCTGAGGACGTGCCTCGCGGCGCTAACAAATGATGCACAGCGTTATGAAGGTGTTAACTCGTTTGTCGACTGAATCCCATTAACCACTTTTTCCCGGCGCGGGGGTAACTTCGTTTCAAGCGGGAGCGCAGAAGTGAGAGTAATAGATAAGTTGTAGAGAATTTATTTCTTTATTCTTTATTGTCCTCGTTTCCTAAGCGCCCACCAACAATCGATCATCTGCCCGCAACTAGGAAGGTTGCACATTGACTCATTTACCTCCTATCTTGCGCAAATATGGCATACGATCGAATTTAATCCTTGCCGGAAGAAACAAAAGCGGATGCAACCTACTTACGCAATCGGAGCAAGGTGTATCGGTGATGTCGCATTACTCCTCGCATTATCTGCGCTTTGCTAGTTTTTTTTTCTTTCTTGACACCATACACTTTGTCCCCATGCTTGCATTGTTAAGATGAACAGAAATCAGGGGCCTACATAAGAAAGGGGTAAAGGGGGGTCGCTGACCTATGCAAGATATATATATTGTTCGCATTGAAACCACACTTAACCCGATTTTTAGTACATTTTTTTCGAGGCCCGTCTCAAGACGGACCTCGCAAGCGACATTCGCTTGCTGAAAAGGAGCTAACTAGTGAGAGAAAAAATTTAGTTGCGGTTTAGCTTGGTTAACCCTAGATGAGCTGCGAAAGCAACGGTGGAAGCTTCTTTTTAAAGGTTCTGCAGAACCGAATGTGGAGGGAGAGCATTAGCTGCGGGTGGCCGAGCCTTCTTCGTCTTCGTCTACTTCTTCCCCTTCTTCGTCTCCTTCTTTTTCAACTTCTTCCTCTTCTTCATCGTCTTCGTCTACTTATTTTTCAACTTCTTCCTCTTCTCCTTCCTCTTCGTCATCTTCTTCGGCTTCTTCTTCGTCTTCGCCTACTTCGTCTCTCTCTTCTTCCTCTTCTTCGCGGCTGTTCAAGGTCATTCGTGACTGCGGCCACGGACTGCGTGACGGGCCGAAACCTGGCGTAGTATTGCTATCGCAATAAAAAGAAAGCAAAACGTGTGGCCGCCAAGCATCGCCCGAAACTATGAGGACATCTTCAACATCAACAGCTCGTACGAAGTAAGCTGCTAAATTCAACGAATGCTATAGTAATGGATGCTTTCGCAATGTATAGACCTCCAGCATAGCGTCTTCTGCGACAGTTTTGTGGGTGACTTGATGAGTGCTCGCAGGTGAACAGACGGTATAAGGATAGCTTTATAAGTTCATCGCCTACTCCAATCACTGCCCGCTTGTGAAAACTATTTTCAGACAGAACGGCCAGTCAGTGGAACGTATATAGGTGACATCACGATCATTTAAGCTGTTGCTGGGCAACCCCATTTCTGGCAGTGCATTGAATATACCACGTCTAACGATCCAACTCGACATGCGCTATGATGGACGCCATAGTGGATGACTCTTGAGTTGATGCACTGTGCACAGGTATCGCACAGTACACCAGTGCTTAGCGTTTCGCTTTCATCGAAAAGCAGTCGCAGCGCATTTCACTCACGAAAATCGGTAACATGCTGCGGGCACCATACAATCAATAACTACGCTTTATATCCATTTTTTTATGTTAGTGGCAAAATATATGCTTAGTTTAACTGCCAGTCCAATATTCGTACTTTGTTGGCAACGAACTGGTTCAATGTTGGGCCTGACATTGTCAACACAGTATCAGTGCTGGGCCAATGATGGTTGGTTTGTGGGGTTTAACGTCCCAAAGCGGCTCAGGCTATGAGAGACGCCGTAGTGGAGGACTCCGGAAATTTCGACCACCTGGGGTTCTTTAACGTCCACTGACAACACACAGCACACGGGCGCCTTACTTTTCGCCTCCATTGAAAAGTGGCCGCCGAGGCCGGGATTCGACCGGCGTCCTTGGGAACAGTAGTCGAGCGCCGTAACCACTGCGCCACCCCGGCGGGGTGGTGCTGGGCCAATTATTTGTGCTATCTGTGTAAATTTCGAGCATACTGTGCACAGTGCAAGAGGTCTTTTTTTTTTTTTTAACCCGATAGTGTTCAATGCGCCGTTCCTAAAGAAATCAGACGGTGGCGCTGTATAAAATTGTGAGCGAAAAAACTAACAAACAAATTAGTTGTGGTTAGCTCTGGTTAACCCTAGTTGAATTGCGAAAGCAACGGCGAAAGCTTCTTGCGCCTGCTACATTATTCCCCTATCACGCCCTGTCAGTGTAAAGTGCTACATTATTGGGGGCACTTAAGCCCATCCTTTAAGGGTATGACGTGATAACGTAGGATACCAGCCCACATATAAAGTCACGCTTCAACAAAGCCGTATGGACGTGCCTGCGTGTTGTAGGAGTAACGAGAATGCAAACCTTTCTGGCAGGCTGATTCTGGTATCACCCTCCCATATGGAGTTGGCAGCTCCTGCCCGTGGCATATAGGGTAACGTGAATTCAAATGTCATGGCAGGCTGATTTTTTTATGAGAACGTACCTACGCCTCTTCACGGCGTAGCTGCGGCCACCCGAGGTCTCGCTTTGGCTGTCGTAGTATTGCTTTCGCAATAAAGCCCGGGCATGCCTCTACAGGTGGTATGATCATGCCCTGATTGGTCGTCGGGTTGCGTGACGTCACGATAGCACGTGATGTGGCGGAGTTGGTTGGCGCTGCGCCAGCATAGGCTTCGCCTTTGAGATGGGAGGGTGGCGATCTTTGTCAGATTGCCTGCCACATAATGTGATAGCTTAGGAGTGCATGATAATGAGCATATGTGAGACAACGAAGACAGATATTAATAAATTAGTGATTAAGAAACAGCGGTATGCACGCGTAAGAACAAGGATCCGCTAGGGGATGCCGCAGACGGAAGACATTAACTAACGTTTTCGCGTCATAAGCTCTTAAAGGCGTAGCTTAAGTGTCCCCCATAATTTTTAAAATGTTTTAGACCCCGTCGAAAATGAAAAAATGGCCCCACTGCCGGAGTTCAATTTTGAGGTTTCACCAGTAGTACAGATGAAATAAATAAATAAATAAATAAATAAATAAATAAATAAATAAATAAATAAATAAATAAATAAATAAATAAATAAATTGTAAGAGCACGTTCAGTCTGAGGTCGGTGTTCTGGTCGAACGTTTAACTAGCGCGTCAGTCTCTTGCGTCTTCTTTGTCTGCCGTCTTCTTCGTAGCACGCGCCTTTTCGACATACGCTTGTCGTCTTTGTCACCGTCGACAGTCACCGAGCGTTGGTGTGACACTACAATTATCCCCGAGAGAAAAAGGAGGCATCCTGCCGACTCATGGCATCGACACAACAGGCGGGTCATAACAGGCCGGGCTTGAGGCGGGCAACGTGCACTGTTTCATGCCCGCGGCGACTCATATCCGGTGTCGGTGCAAGTGGTTATATAACGTAGTTCACCGGAGAGGTCTGGCAAATAGCCCAATATGGGCCATGATATTTGGAAGCAAGTTTGGTAGAGAGGCCGGAGGGGGTGGCAGGAACCCAAAGCCACACAAGGGAGTCTGTGCTCGTATTTTTTACTATAAATAAATAAATAAATAAATAAATAAATAAATAAATAAATAAATAAATAAATAAATAAATAAATAAATAAATAAATAAATAAATAAATAAATAAATAAATAAATAAATAAATAAATAAATAAATTTTGAGGTTTTGCACTAAGAAGCCGAGCGCGATCCAGTCAGGAAGGCAACTGATTTCTTTCTTTCATCTTTATTTGATACAATTTAGTACAAATTGGTTCAGGAGACAATAGCAAAAGGCTCGGAAAGAGCCTGACTAGGCTATGCCACCCTGACAGCGTTGGCAGCACATGCTTACTTGCGGCTGCACATCTTAATGCGGACCCCAAAAAATACATCAATGTAAACACAGAGGCACATTTCCTTCGGTACATTTCTAATCTTTCCGTGTAATGACAAGGGAACAAAAAATAATGTGTTGTGCAATAATACAAAGTAACTTCTTTGATACTGCTAACGAGCACATGTTTTCAGGAGACAAAAATAAATGAAAATGTAAAGTAGTACGCAAACACATGCACACAGTAGAAAGTAACTCACATAATGCATGATGACCACACCGAATAATGCAGAAAAACCACATCACTCAGGGGTTGAATTCACACACCTGCTCTGTTAGAAATGTTGCTTTAACTAGCTTTTTGAATTGTTTTGGAGATACTGTAGAATTTAACAAGTTAATATCTCCGGGTGCTCATTGAAGAATTCTGGTATTTGTGATGGTAACCTTTGTAAGCCATAGTTTGTGCGTGACCTGGCATTAACTACTGCGTTACGTCGTAGTTCGTACGTGGAATGGTTAACGTGATACTTAAACAACTGTTTTATCTTAAGTATGCTAAATCTGGTGAAGTACGAAGCAATGCTTTCCATGTAGGGCACGTTTCCAATAGTCCGTAGAGCTCGTTTTTGCAGTGATAAAAGGTGGTTCAGGTTTGTCTCGGTTGTCTTTGACCACACCAGAGAACAGGAAGTCAGGCGCGAGTGCACAAGTGCATAGTAGATTTTTGTTTAGCATCAGACGGTAGGAGTGACCTCACTTTATTCAGTAGGCCAATGGCTCTAGATACATGGGATCTTAACAAATCAATATGAGGAGACTATGACACGTTTTCTTGGAACAAGACACCTAAAAACCGGATTGTTGATGTGTGTTGGATAGGTATACATTCCTTGAAAGTCGAGGGCTAAGGAGGGTAAATTTGTTTGTCCTTTCGGCCTAAACAATAAGTACTTTGTTTTTTTTTCCGTATTCAATTGCATTTTATTTGAATTTAACCATGCATTTAAATTTGTAAGCCATATGTTAGCTCCTTCGCATATATCATTTAGGTTATTTCCTGAGAGAAATACGTTTGTATCATCTGCATATAGCACCATTTTTTTTTCTGTCCTTGAATATTAACAATATCGTTTATGTATAGCAGAAATAGTACAGGTGCAAGAATAGACCCCTGGGGTACCCCATATTTAATTGTTTCCATCTCGGACTGGACGTTATTTACTTTTGTGAACTGTGATCTGGATGTTAAATAGCTTTTTATTAGAGAAAGTGCTACACCTCGGATACCGTAATAGGGGTTTATTTCCATATTTATTTCCCCTGTTTTCAAGAATTTCTTTTTTAATTTCAGGAAGAGCTGTTTCCACCGATTTATTTTTACAAAATCCGTACTGCTCTTTCTTAATTAAGTTGTGAGTAATTAGGAAGCCCGTTATCCTTTTGTTAATGATCTGTTCTGCTACCTTAGAGAAAACAGAGGATTGAAATCAGCCTGTAATTACTTAAGTCGTCAAAGGATCCTCCTTTATGTACGGCAGAAACTCTAGGTAATTTCATTTTGTCCGGAAACTCGCCTGTTGTCATAATAAGATTACAGATATGGGCCAGTGGGACTGCAATTAAACCACTCACCGCTTTTAGCGGTTTTGCTTTGACGTCATCGGGGCCACAGGCTGAGCTATCTTTCGTAGACATAATAACACTCTGCACTTCATGTTGGTCTGTAGGGGACAGGAAGACAGTTGAAGCACAACTGCTAGCGATATAACTTTCACAGGCTATAACCAAGATAGGCGTCCGAGGAGGAGCCTACCGTAAGAAAGTGTTTATTGAACAAGTTTGAGATCTCCCTTTCAGAGGCACCAGGTTTATGAAAATTAATTTTTCTGTTAATTGGTTTCTTGTTTATTAATTCATTGATTGTCTCCCACATGAATTTCGGATTACTGGCAGTGGTAAGAATTTTATTTATATAGTACTCAGTTTTAGCTCTTTTGATATCTTTATTCAGTTTATTTCGCGTTTTTTTTTTTTGTAGTCGCGGAGATCAGTCTCATCTCTCGTGTTTAAAAATGTTTGGAAGAGGTTATCACGAAATTTCATCCTCTCATATAGTTAGGTGGTTATCCAAGGTTTCCTCAATTTCCTGCATTTTGTGTGAGGCTGGAGGGTTTCCTCAATTTCCTGCATTTTGTGTGAGGCTGGAGGGGAAAACATTGGTCATATAGTGATTTAAAGGACGATATAAAGACATTATAGGACTTTCTGGACTCAGTCTCATCTATTACGTCCTTCCAGTTGATCCACAAGATCAACAAACTATTTCACGTTAGGTTCGGAGTATATTCTCTGTAATGGTTTTTCATTTGATCGAGGTGGTGTTTTCCCAGAGATAAAACAAAATATTGGGAAATGGTCACTAATGTCTGATTTTAGAGCGCCCGCTTTTACATCATCAGGATGAAAACTTGTGACACAGAGGTGAAGTGTGGCTTCCGTGGTGAGTGTTACTCTTGTAGGAACATCGATTACATTGCAGCATGTATATGCATCTAAAATGTCTTTGAAATCTCTGTACATAGAGTTATCTGAGGTTGCATTGATATTAAGGTCCCTTATCACGACAGTGAAGATTTACCTGAGAACTTTTTATCTAGCAGCCTTTCTGTGAAGGATAAGAAATATTTAAAACAAGCAGATGGCGGTCTGTACAAAGTAGAAAGCAATAGATCTGAACACTTTATGGCTATACATTCGTGACTCTCATTTATTACCTTAAGTTCTGGTATTATTCGATATTGTAAGTCAGAGCGGATATAGATGCACACGCTGCCTCCCCGTTTTCCTGTTCGACATGCCATGACAGTTGCAACCATGAAGTGGAAGGTAATCTTCATCGGTGGAGAACCACGTCTCGGTGAAACAAATCAAATCAAAGGAATGATCTATGTTAGACAGAAGTATCTGAACTTCATCAAATTTATTACGTAGACTTCTCGCATTTAGGTGAAATATTGACACTTTACAATTATTTTTGAATTGCGGAACAACACAAGAAAAATCTGAAACTGAAAGCAACATTTCGAGTTACAATGACAAAGGATTGCTTTCATAGCGTCAAAAAAAAAAATTCATCATGTCAGGCGGTCAAGGTCTTCCTTCCCGCGTATCAACAACCGCACTTTCAACGTTTTCGTGCCTTACGAGGACTTTACCATTGGCATGCCAAACATATGCATAGCCTGATACGGCTGCCCATTCCTTGGCCATTGTGAGAAGGTTGTGGGAGCTTCTTGTCATGTTTTCGCAGATATACACGGTGTCAGTTCCGCCTTTTAACTCTTTTTTGTTTGATAGCCAGTCATCACTTCTTGAACCTGAAACCGCACAATTACTCCGGGCGTCTTGCCTGCTTTCGCATGCAGTCTGTGTACATGTGTGAGGTCATCTCGAGTCACTTGCAGCACTTTAAGTTTTAGTGCTATTTCATTCACTTTCTTCAAGAAATCTTCGTTTTCACTGGTAAGAATGCCGTGTATTTCAATGTTTAGGCGCCAGCTACGGTATTCAAATTTATCTATGTCCTGTTTGATCTGTATCTAGTCCTTACTAGGACGTTTTTTTTTTTCAAGGTCGCCCACTCTTTTCGTCAGATCTTTCGTCAGTTTTTCTTGAGTCAGTAGCCTTGACTGGAACTCGTTGAACGTTTCTGACAATAACTGCACAGGAGCTTCCAAACCTTCCACTTTGCTAGGCAATGTCAGAAGTGCATCCATTTTTCGCTCCGATGATATTAGGTGAACCGCTATGGTTTTTTTCAATTTTTTGTCCTTCATGTTCAAAATTGGACTTTTCACCTTTAGTGGTATCACATCTACTTGTGTAACATTTCCATTTCCATGACTCTTTCCTCTTCGCGTTGTATGTTTCCTCAGTGACACCGGAACATTCACCCAAGTGAAAAAAGAAATTTGCACTCACATCACTTGATTTGGGGTTCGTCCTCGTCAAGTTCTCGTCGGCACGCACATCAACGCAACTGGGACATGACTATCTATGTCAGTCACTGTTTAACATCAGATAAAACTGCGGCAGCAGCTGTAGGGAGCAAAGTATTGAAAGGCAAAAAAGCCACCAACCTGCAAAATTTGAGACCAAAGCTCAGCCGCGTCTTTAGCGAGCTGCCGCTGCTGCCGAATGATGGGAAACGCCCCTCGTTGGTTTTCAGTTGCCGGTGGTGTCGCTCGATTGGATTGGATTGGATTGGATTGGTACTGAGGCTTCCCTTTTTTACCAGGTGGACCAGACAGGTCCTAGCCAAGTCAATTCCCTACTGTGACGGAGTCTGTCCCGCCCTGGCGCAACGCCACCAACACTATTTATATAGTATGCCTTATACAGTTTTCAAGGCGTCGTTTGATTGTCTCCATAGCCACAGCCCTCTCATCTCGCTGTGTCGCATGGATGGATGGATGGATGGATGGATGGATGGATGGATGGATGGATGGATGGATGGATGGATGGATGGATGGATGGATGGATGGATGGATGGATGGATGGATGGATGGATGGATGGATGGATGGATGGATGGATGGATGGATGGATGGATGGATGGATGGATGGATGGATGGATGGATGGATGGATGGATGGATGGATGGATGGATGGATGGATGGATGGATGGATGGATGGATGGATGGATGGATGGATGGATGGATGGATGGACGGACGGACGGACGGACGGATGGACGGATGGATGGATGGATGGATGGACGGACGGACGGACGGACGGACGGACGGACGGACGGACGGACGGACGGACGGACGGACGGATGGATGGATGGATGGATGGATGGATGGATGGATGGATGGATGGATGGATGGATGGATGGATGGATGGATGGATGGATGGATGGATGGATGGAATATAGGAGCGTCCCCTATAGCGTCCCTAACGGGGTGGTAGCAGTAGCTATCACGCTCATTTTTCTCCATATATCTTAATTATCACTATCCACCGCAGCGTCTCCTTGCGGCTGTCCAGACGTGAACCCCAGCACCTGCGGCAAAGTTGACCAGCTAGGCTGACATGGCATGAGCACTTGGCAAGTCATCGCCGCTCGTATAGGGCGGTGATGACGTTCCCAATTTGGCTGTGGCCTTGTTCTTGAGTCTGGCTCAGGCGAGTGGAATGGCTATCCAGTTGCTACTCCTGTGGTCCGGGAATGGCCCCTTTCGTGCTCCTATGTGATTTCTGCAAAATTTGAGACCAAAGCTCAGCCGCGTCTTTAGGGAGCTGCTGCTGCTGCCGAATGATCTTACTGATATTACTGATACGCCATAGTGTGAGCCTGTGAGGTCTATAAACAGACGAAGAAAAAAAAAACACGGCTAGTTTAGCGGTTGGGACCATCTGACCGCGTGCTGCTTTTCGCATTATATGCACCGCATAATAATTCGCTGGACAAAATTGAACAACGTGAGCTTGAATTCCCGAAGCGTAACCCACTCGATGGATCGTGGTAACTCCGGCGCTTTTGCTGCATTATTTTAAGAGGAGTAGTCATTTAGCCCTACTATGCTTTGGGTACTTTATCGGAGTTGCAAGTGTTTCATTACGGTCATAACCAGACATGTAGGAACTCTTATTGTTATCGTCACTTTGAAATTTCATGCAGGTCCCCAGTGGAGATTCCGTTCGTCTGGGTACGTTGCACAAGGATGAAACGGATGCAGAACGTCATTCTTGGCACAAATGTACAGCTGAGTTTATTTACAGCATATAGACGTTTAGTACTACGACCAAGGCGGTTGCTACCATACAGAACGATCGGGAATATAACAAGGCCAAGGTTCGCCCACAACAAGATCCTGTCTTGCCTGACTGGCTTCACTAGCGCTGTACTCCTAGCGGTTACTCGAACCGTGGGGAACGCAGAAGTTGACCTCCGAATATTCTCATTTGACTATCCACCCAGAGTCCTGTCCGAGTCTCCTCTTTTGAAGTCAAAACACTTCCTTGAATCACATTGCCTAGCACTGTGGGGAACATTTCAGGTACCCATCTGGAACACACTTAATTACCAGAGCCAATCGGCGAATTGTCTTTAAATTTGAAATGATCAATGGCACGTTGGTGATCACCAGTATGCTTGCTCGCGAGCACAACGTGAATTCCAGAAAGTCGTTTAAGCTCTTCTCGGAGAGATGGCAAATAGATCCATCTTCCAAACAGCAATGGAATAACAAACATGCTCAAACTCCTCATCCATCAGCCCTGCTTTCAGTACAGACACACATGGTATCTGAATGCTGCTGGCCATCGACGAGGTGTGAAAAAAAAAAAAGAATAACGAGACAAAAACAATTAACAATTCGAACGTCTCGGTTCGCTCGTGTTGCTTTAGATGGCGGTATTCATACACGCTGGTAGTTTTCCGTGCATTACACTTTACAATCGGCCAAGAGCAGATCATTTCAAAAGGGGTCATAGGCTGTCCAGCGAACGATACGCCCAGGAGAGCGACACACCATAGTCGCAAAGCACGTTTCTTCTTGCGTCCCCGCTACCGGCACAATGTTTTACTTAACGGCCCAATGGCTCTCTGCGTCGGCATTTTACTCCCTCAACAGCTTTTGAACTGTCGGACGGCAGGGATGGGGGCGGCGCGGTGAGCCGCTTAAAATAAATAAATAAATAAATAAATAAATAAATAAATAAATAAATAAATAAATAAATAAATAAATAAATAAATAAATAAATAAATAAATAAATAAATAAATAAATAAATAAATAAATAAATAAATAAATAAATAAATAAATAAATAAATAAATAAATAAATAAATAAATAAGACTCAAAACGATGACCAAGTAATCGGCCTCGAGGTGAGATGCGGAATGCCACTGCGCGGCGGCTTTCACAGACCTAGTTTTCATGTTTTGTGTATTAGACTTTACAACAATAACGCCACATTGCAGCAGTGGTCATAGCTACAGGCAGCGCATCGTCTGCTGCACACGTGCGGCCAGACCATCGGTGTAGTAGCTGTTGTTAATATATGGTCGGACTCTATCTATATATCTGTTCAGTCGTTCAGTCGTGTCCGACTCTTCGTGACCCTATTGACCATGTCACGCCACGCTTTCCGGTCTCTCACTATCTCTCACTTATATACCCTAAATATAGTTAGGGTGTATAAGTATCATGACATTAGCTCCAATTCGAAAGGCACTTAAGCTGGAAACAGCCAGTTGCTGCATCTGTAACTGTTTCTGTTTGCAAGAAATAAGGAAAGAATGAAAAGAAGAAAGGCAGGAATGTAAAGGAAAGAAAAAAGGAACTCCCGAACAGGTCGACAGCACAGTGAGCCGCATCGTTGCACGGTATAAGGTGTATCGTATACGATAATGATACGATCGCACTGAAAACAATAGCAACTTTATATTTATCAGGGAAACCAGTTTTGTGGATAGATATGGCATCGAAAAACGAAACAGATAAAAGGGCTGACGGTCTCGACAGTTTTCTTTTGCTCAACGCGCTTGAAAACTCAGACAAGTTGGCTATGCCCGGCAATGGCGCACGCATATAGTCTGGTATAGATTCACGACATTTGCGAACAAAAGGTCGACACGAATCCATTTTCCGCCTCTCAGCGTGACTGTCAAGCACATATACACACAGAGAGAGAGAGGCCGTAGAGCGAAATGAAAACAAAGTGAAAGCAGCAGAAGCTGGAAAGCGACGAGTTGAAAAAAAAAAAAAAACTATATTTTAATTGTCCTCAGGGAAAACGAGACACGGGCCCGTGCGGGGCTTGTGCGAGGTTCTAATTAGACTCAGGTTCAGCAATAGAAGTGCTCGTCGGAATGAGCAGCCCAAGGCAGCTGAGACAAATAGCTCCGGGCAACATGCTCATTAGCGGGTCCTACATCGACACTGACAGACTACGACAGCCATAAGGTATACGGAAAGCTCCGGGCCCGTAGGTCGCTCTGAGAGCTGTTGCGAACTGTAAGCCGTTTAGAGTTCGGGGAGCTCGCAAGCAGTGAGCGTCGGGACTGTTGAGTGAGTGCTCTTCAGATCCGTTGTTTCCAACCGCTTAAAAAGGAAAAAACGAACCGGGGCCTTTTTCCCCACCTCAATGGCTTCTTCGTTAACGGCGGATCAGGAGATATATGAGGTCAACAAAGCACTTCTAGGCGATTGCCTGCTACAGAAGTAGTAAACTTGTTCTACAAAAGTTGCAGAGACACAAGCATTTTGATAATTTTTTATTCTTTGGAATAGCGCGCGAGACGATGGTGTACATGAAGCACCACACGGAATTTGCTTATGCCTAATAAATAATATATAATTCAAATTGTTGTTTTGTCGTGCAGTTTCGGTTTGCCGCTGAGCGAAAGCTGCGAGTTCAATGACGCATTTTGGCCACATGAATGATGAAGATAACTAAGATATATTCGTTGCTCATTCATTTATTTTTTGTATTAACGTTGTCACGGTCTTGCGCAAGCATTCGTGCGAATTAAAAGGAATAAAGCATTAACAAATGCTGCTGTTTTTGTACGACCTGAACGCATCGATCACGTCACGGCCGTTGTTCGACGTTTGAAACCGATATCGAAACTACATGAGAAAAAAGTTCTATTATAAATTACTGACCACTTTTACGCACAATCCACGTAACAAGTCATGTTTGGTATAATTTGCTGTGCATCATTTCATAAACACAGCACACAACTAAAATTTGGCATCTTCCAATATACAACAAGGCTCATATCTGTCTTATTTCGCCTAATAGAGCGGTAGCTCATAGTACAAAAGTTTCTGGCATTGCTGTAAACACCTACTCTGGGCGCATATTTAGTGTTCTGGGCGCATATTTAGTGTCTTGATTATGTCGTTATTTTTCATCATCAGGTCCCCGTGGGTGTGCGATCACGACAAGAAACCGCCATATGTCTTGAAACGTCGCTCAAGATGGCATGTGGAAATTACATGGTGCGGCATCTTGAGTTCCTGTGCAGCGACAGCAGTTATGATAAGGGCGCCAGCGTTGCACGTCATAAGCGTTGCGCCCAGGCCATGGATGTAGCCGCGAGTCGGTGTATACCGTACTCGGAAACGCAGAGTAGGTCAAGAGCCATAAGCATGAGGAAAACGAAACAAAGTGGAAACGATCTCGGGACGCTGACCGCAAACGCATTGCGCAACGGCTTATTCAAGGTCACGTCAACACATTTCTCACACCATAATCGTTTTCCCCGCTAAAAAATTAGTTGTGGTTTAACTCTGGTTAACCTATAGTTGAATTGCGATAGCAATGGCGGATGCTTCCCTACACTGCCTGCTACATTATTCTCCTATCCCGCCCTATCAGTGTAAGATGCTACATTATTGGGGACACTTAGGCTCATCCTTTACGAGTATGACGCGAAAGCGTAAGATACCAGCCCAAATATAAATGACAAGAGTTCAATGCTTTCTGAGTGATTGGACGTGAAGGCAGACACTAGTGACGGTGCTATTTCTTAAATTTACCATGTGACTTCTGACAGAGTATAGCGATGCAAAAATATGTTTGTGTCAACGCGATTATAAAGCAGTCGAAGATACCATGGAGCGAACAACATGTACTCTTTTATGAAGTGGTGTCTGAATGTCCGCAGAACAGCCTGTATATACACTCCAACAGAAAAGGAGAAGTGCTGGTGGTAGTAGTAGCGGTAATGTTAGTGCTAGTGATAGTGGCAGTGGTATACATACAGGCAGTAGTGAATAGAAGCTCAGTCCGCATTCATAGTTTGCGTCTTTTTTCAGAAGTGTCGTTTTCGCCCGTAATCTGTTTGGCGGATACGCCGGAACCGAGTGTCAATTCAGCTGCCACCACTGCCGGTTAAGTCGTTTCAACCAATCAGATGAGGGCGAAAATGGCGAAAACTATACACTTCTAAAAAACGACGCAAACTCGGACTACGAGTTCTGGTTCAATTCAATTCAATTTTATTCTGGCTGTGAGGGACGCTACAGTGCAAGGCTCCGGGAAGTTTCTCCCATGCGAGGTTCTTAAATCAACGTGCATTGATATCGCACAGTACAGGGGAGCAGCGTTTCTCCTCCATCGAAAAACGCCGGAATTGAACCCAGGTTTCTCGGCTCTCTAGTTGAGCACAATAACCCCTGAGCCACCGCGGCAAGGTGGCGTAGCAGTAGTATTCTTGGTCTTAATAGCTGTAGTAATCAAACTATTCAAATCCCAGTCACGTAACAGATCCGGCACGGTATACCAGTATTCGCTGTGGGCCGACGCTATAGGCACTGGACACTGCGCACCGTGTACCAGTGGCATTGTGTGTGTCGCTTATTCTTAATTGCTTTTTTGTGTGCTGCTTTTTCTTCAATATGCACACCTCCCGTGTCGTAATTGTGTGCAATGGTGAATGCGCGCAAAATGCATGCAGCCTTTCCCGTCGATCGGTGCCCACGGCATTATATATCTATAGGCCATATTAGTTAAATGCAACGTCCTTATCTTACATCACTATGGCTATGGTCCATACATTACGCCTATATAAACGCCATAAACGCCATGTACGAATGGGTACGGGAAGTAGTGCAACCTAACGCGGCACACCAGACATCGCACTCAACCGAAAGTTCTGAGAGGGGTATGAAAGAAAAAGTATTTTCCGGCACAGGTGTGAGCGACGAAGTGTGCACGAATATCGCCATTATGTGCTGGGCGAGTAGAAGAAAAAGCCTTGCGTTTCGTTAGCCGTGTAATTTGCGCCGTCGTTCGCGACAATTTGATTTAGAGCCCACAGGTGCCGCGCTAGAGTCAGGGTTCAGAAAAAAAGTTTGAGAAGAAAAATAAAGCGGCCTATATAATAAACGGAAGTTCTCTGAGTATAGAGAGCAGCGGAGGAGAGGGACCAAGAGAACGACGTGCATCTATTCAGAAACTGGTGTTCTCTTGCTCTGTATTCCATAAATGGCTTTGCCAGCGTGTACACACACACACACACACACACACACACACACACACACACACACACACACACACACACACACACACACACACACACACACACACACACACACACACACACACACACACACACACACACACACACACACACACACACACACACACACACACACACACACACACACACACACACACACACACACACACACACACACACACACACACACACACACACACACACACACACACACACACACACACACACACACACACACACACACACACACACACACACACACACACACACACACACACACACACACACACACACACACACACACACACACACACACACACACACACACACACACACACACACACACACACACACACACACACACACACACACACACACACACACACACACACACACACACACACACACACACACACACACACACACACACACACACACACACACACACACACACACACACACACACACACACACACACACACACACACACACACACACACACACACACACACACACACACACACACACACACACACACACACACACACACACACACACACACACACACACACACACACACACACACACACACACACACACACACACACACACACACACACACACACACACACACACACACACACACACACACACACACACACACACACACACACACATATATATATATATATATTCTGAAAACTTTCTTTGAAGTAGACGTCCTCTATTACCCTGTTTTAAATGCATACTTACCGTGATCTTCCTCCCTCACTATACGACTCCAGCTACTGCTCGCGACGTGGTCTATATTACCATGGTCAGGTGTATTCAAGCGACTTTTTCTCAATTCAGTGCTAATTACGGCCTTCAAATTACGCCTGTCCAAAGTCCACGCACATACTGTACAGTGGCAGCGTGCAGCCTTTCCTTTAACTCTGACCACAGTGTCTACCTAATTTTCCAGGGTACAGTCACCTTATAGGGCTACAAAAGCATTGGATCTCTACCACATATATGTTGTTCAAAATTCTAGTTTCCTTCTGGTTCATTTTTTGCTTCAGCAGAGCCAAAAAGGTGTCTTTGGAAAAAACGGCACTAAGATTATAGACATTCCTTGTCTTAAACTATGTTTTCTTCACATATCGAGCGTCCGACACGTCCGCACCTTGCCACAGGAAGTTAATGTAGTGAGCCATCTTTTTCCACAGCTCTTAATGATGAGCTTTTGAAGTTTCGCCAAAATCATCTATAGATACCATGCTTGTTTCATAGGTGTTACAGAGGGTTACAAATGGGCAACTGATTCGAGGCTCGGTCAGTCGAACGTGGACATGGGTGTATTCCGCCGAATGGCAAGCTACATGGCTTATATAATAATGGTTCCCCGCCGGGGTGGTGCAGTGGTAAGACGCCCGACCACTGTGCCGGAGTCACCCGGGTTCGAACCCGACCTCGGCGGCTGCGTTTCGATGGAAGCGAAACGAAGAGGCGTCCGTGTGCTGTGCGATGTCAGCGCACGTTAGAGATCCTCAGGTGGTCAAAATTACTCCGTAGCCCTCCACTACGGCTCCTCTTTCTCTCTTTCCACTTTCACTCCCATCTTCCTCCCTTCCCTTACGGCGCGGTTGCGGTGTCCACAGAAAAACAAGTGAGACAGTTACCGCGCCTTTCCCTTCCTATAAATAAATCAAATAAATCAGTAAGAATGGTTAGCAGGGAAAGTCCGTTCCGCAATGCCTATGCTTGCGTCAGTAGGTTTATGATCACGTGAACGTGCAAATATATCATCAAATCTCTCACGAGCAAGCCGGAGCAACAATACCAGATATCACGGGGCACCGCACGTATGCCAAAGTTGTCGACGATCGTTCACGGAGTCGCAGTGCCGAAGTGCAGTACTGAAGTACAAAGGTGCTCTGATGAGTCAAGTCATTTAAAATGCATCGTGCATAAACCGGAGCTCTGGACGCAACACATATTAGCTACAACCACAGGCTGCAACCTCTACCCTTATATATATTTTTTTTAGGTTATGTTGGTGTTTTGAGCACGCCGTCCTTAATTCTCTTTGGAACCAGTAATAGTTATGGCTGGTTGGTTTGCTTTGGTTTATAGGGTTTAACTTCCTAAAGCGACTCAGGCTATGAGAGACGCAGGAAGGATTATGTGGGTAGGATGTTCACGCAGAGTTGAATTTTAACTGAAACCAGCCACCATGCCGGCGCTGGGCAGTGTCCCCACAGTAATTGTTTTCGTGTTGAAGTCATGTTGATCTTACCGAACAAAAGAATATCTGCTGTGGAGAAAAAAAAAATACACATCAGTATACATTCGATAAACAATTGCGCGTTGAAGTGATTTTCGGCAGCGTTTACACTTTATTGTCTTAGCCTGCTGTTCGGCGTAATCTGCAATAACTATATAGTCGTAATGGTCTTTCCAGTTGTGATGTATGGATGCGAGTTGGACTGTGAAAAGGGCTGACCGCCGAAGAATTGACGCGTTTGAATTGTGGTGCTGGCGAAGACTCTTGAGAGTTCCTTGGACTGCCAGAAGATCAAATCAGTCGATATTGTCGACTGTAAACCCTGACTGCTCATTGGAGGGTCAAATTCAAAAGTTAAAGCTCAGCTACTTTGGTCATCTGATGAGAAGAGAGGAGTCGCTGGAGAAAGATTTGATGTTGGGAAAGGTTGAGGGTCGCCGGAGAAGGGGTAGGCAGCGAACGCGGTGGTTAGATGGCATCCTCGAGGCACAGCAGATGAAGTTATGTGATGTTAGGAATATATATATATTGTGAGAGACCGGAAAGCGTGGCGTGACATGGTCCATAGGGTCACGAAGAGTCGGACACGACTGAACGACTGAACTGAATATAGCCGTGGGTGTATTGTTGTGGACACACACACACACACACACGATATATATATATATATATATATATATATATATATATATATATATATATATATATATATATATATATATATCTGCCGCTAGCAAGGAAAGGCCCTATGTCTAACGTAAGTGTTAAGAAATTCTTCGACAAATACGGAACACGTCACCAGTTTTTTTCCAGCTACGAGCAGGTGAACGAGAACTTTCTAATGGTGTGTTAGTGGGTCGTAATACACCCATATATTTTCAAGGCACACAATATTTACTAATGTAATTTATAAAAGCATAATGGCCACCTTAGACTTCAATCAACCAAAGGATCAGGCAGGTTTTCAGAAAGGGCACTCTACCACCGATAATATTCATTCTAGCAACCATGATATAAAAAAATGCTCGAAATATAACCAACATATAAATATCATTCATTGGTTACGAGAAAGCATTTGACTAAGTCGAATTCTCAAAAACTCTCCGCAGTCATGCAGGCATTGCGAAATCAGGGTGAAGATGAGTCAAGTGTGAAAGTATTGGAAGTATTGGAGGGTGTAGTGACTGCACAACAATCATAGTTCTCCACAAAAAAAGTATTTAAATTTTCATGAAGAAAGGTGTTAGGCAAGGAGACACGATCTCTCCCGGCACTGTCCACCGCTTGCTTGTTTGGTTGGTTCATAGGAAGAGAAAGGCGCAGTATCTGTCACACTTGCTCTGTGGACATCTGAACCGCGCCGTAAGGGAAGGGATGAAGGTGGGAGTGAAAGTGGATAGAGAGAAAGGGGGGTCGTAGTGGAGGGCTACGGAGTAATTTCGACCACCTGGGGATCTTTAACATGCACTGACATCGCACAGCACACGGACGCCACTTCGTTTCGCCTCCATCGAAACGCAGCCGCCGAGGCCGGGATTCAATCCCGGGAACTCCGGCACAGTAGTCGGACGTCTTACCACTGCACCACCCCGGCGGGGCACCACCGCTTGCTTAAAGGGAAATTTTTCCACCGCTTGCTTAAGGGGAAATATTCAGAGATCTGGAATGAGTGCAGTTAGAGGTAAGGGTTGATGGAGAACACCTAATTAATCTGTGATTCGCTGATGACATTGCCTTGCAATGTCATCACTGTCATCAGGGGACGAATTGCAAAACAAATGATTATTGAACTAGACAAGAAAAGCAGAAAGGTAGACCTAAATGCCAATATGCAGAAAAATGAGGTAATATACAACACCCTCCGGAAGGAACAGCAGTCTACAATAGGTAGCGACGCACTGCAAATGGTAGGCGAATGTCTACTATGTCTTACGGACCGTAAAAGGGAACTAACAAGAAGAATAAGACTGAGATGGAGCGTATTTGGCAAGCCCTCCCAGATAATGACTAGCAGCTTACTGCGGTATCGCTCAAGAGGAAATTATACAACAGTTGCATCTTACCTGTACTCACCTATAGGGCTGAAACATGGAGGCTATCGAAGAGGGCTCTACTTAAGTCCAGGACGACGCAATGAGCTCGGGCACGAAAAAGAGTTGCTGTAACCCTAAGAGATAGGAAGTGTGGAGGGTGGGTCAGAGAAATAACACAAGTTAATTACATTTCAGCCGAAATCAAGAGGAAAAATGCATAGGCAGGGCATGTACTGCGAACAGAGCATAACCGATATTTGTTAAGGTTAACAAAAAGGATTCCAAAGGAAGGAAAGCGTAGCAGGGGGCGGCAGAAAACGAGGTGGGTGGATGAGGTGAGAAAGTTTGCAATGTTCAAGTAAATGCAACTAGCACAGGCCCGCGTTAACTGCTGCAATATGGGAGATACTTTCGCCCCGCACTGGGTAGGTATAGTCCGGCTGACGACGACGACGACTATGACATTTGCAGTGACGGAACAAGCTCCACTAATCGATAGAAGCCACGAAAGGGGACTAGCGAATGCAAGAAAGAAAGAAAGAAAAAAAGAAGACACTCCGGCTAAATTGGTTTAGGCGAAGGAGGCCATCAACGTCGTCACCATTATCGCGATCCTAAAATAGTCAACCCCGTGATAGGAGACATCTCTGCCAGTCGCCTGTCAGGCTTCCGCCGATACTACTATATTCTGATGCAGACAGCAGTTTGCCTGTTTTACGCCGCGCGGCATTTCTAAAGGACAGCTTCGTATACCCTTAACTCCAGTTCGAATGTTTCACCCCAAGCCACGTATCCAGTATACAGAGTTAGTTCTCCACAGAGTGCTGTTTTCTCTTTATCCGCGAAAGTAAAGCAGACCGCCTTTATGGCTTCGCAGCGTTCTGTGCGCGATGCACAATTCCAATAGCATTCCACCCCCGTGTCAACTCGCCTTCCATCCCCACGTCGACGCGGTATACACAGCATCCTGCCTCCCGCAGCGTCTCTTGCTACAGACCTCAACGAGCGAGCTGGGCAGCGGCGCCGAGCTCACAGACCGTGCTACACAGCGAGAACCTCGAGGCTCGCGCTATCAATCGCTCCGGCTTTGCCATTGTTCGTCTTTATGGCCCCCGCACACAGCGTCCGCGCATGAATACCGCAGTGGGCCACATAGGGAGCGGGCGGACCATAAAAACGCCGCCGCCACCGCCTCTTCGGCACGCAGCTACCGCCGGAACCGTTGCCGAAGCCGCTCTACCCCCCTTCCTGCCTTCAACTCTTCTCTATCTTTTTTTTTTCTTTTTTGCTTCAGTTCTCTATGAGCAGTGCTCTGTGATGTCGCAGCTGTTCTCGCTTTTCAACCAAAACGACACTTCCCGGCTCTTTTTGACACGATGTGTGTGTATATATATATATATATATATATATATATATATATATATATATATATATATATATATATATATATATATATATAAGCAGGTCCTCCCCGCTCTTCCGCTTCATATATCTTTTCCTTTCCTGTGTGTTTCCGGAATGACGTTTTGAGGATTTAATGGGAAGGTCATGGGTGATGTGTGAAAACAAAAGGGAAGGACGGGAAGTTGGCGAGCGAAGGCGTAGGCGGGTAGGGCCTAAATGTATGGGAACTTAAGGGGACGGAAAGGACTTCGAAGTTCGGAGGGAAGAAACTTGGCAGCCTGGAAGACGAGAGTGGCTTTAAGCGCAGCCTACGAAACCAAGTTTGCGAAGAGCGCACTAAAACCGATATGCACGTTTTTTTTTCGAACGGAATGTATAGTTATAACAGCTACACAGATGAGAAAAAAAATTTTGTTATTGAAAAAAAGAAAAGCACATGTATTTTTAGAACAGCAAAGAAACTAAATCTAGTTAGGTGCAGGGCGAACCTAAATAATATTCATCTTCTAACAAGGTACGCCAATGCTGGAGGGCGCCCAACACAAGAGGCGTTTGCTGAATGCAAAATCCGTGTAACAGCCCTGTCAGTGAACAATTTGGAGAAAGTATGAATAATATGAAAGAAATACGGGGGCCAGCTAGCGGTGCTATCCCGCGGCTTTAAAGCCGATTACTCCCCAGACAGCTCAAAAGCCGATAGTACCAGTGCTCGCTAACTACATACAACCAATGAGTGCCCAAACCGTGCAGACAGCGGCGGCCATAAACATTGCCATCTGCGCACATAAGTCGAGGCCATGTGGCAACGGTCTCCGGCTCTATTCAACGGCTGATTCGACTTGCTGATGCTGCTGCTTCTGGTATACGTTTGGCAGCCGTGCAAGGGGAAATCTGATGACGTCCCACTATCGGCACCCTCAATCTTCACGGTGCCGCGAATAAAATGAACGAGATAGGCGGTCCTGTAAAAAGCTTCATTGTTCGCCTCCGGTTGGCGACACGGCTTCATCGGTCCGAAGCTGTCCTTGGATTCTGCGCCGCAAGCACTTCCCTTAGGTCTCGCTTTACCAGTGCCTGGCTTGCAACTTGTATTTTACTTTGCGTCTTCCTCTCTTCGTCACGCCCCTTGCTGGTCAAAGCTCGTACTCGTGGCTTTAGTATACACACATCACTTTAACGACGCAGTAAAGGGTTGAAAAGATGGCGCGGCGCTAAGCGTTTTATGTCGCAGCGACGGCGGACGCAGAGGGAGCCATTTCGTATTCGACCGGTTCTCCCCTCGATCACCTATCTGTTCTTTTCTCATATACGGCCTCTGAGTAAGAGCTGGGAAAAGATTAGGAGATTATACGCTCTTTGACGGAGCCGGCAACGCCGTATCGCAGGTTCACCAACTACAGCAAAATGTCCGAAAGCACCTCACAGCACGCACTGGGACGTGCTATGGAGCAGACTGACCTTTGCTATTTCCCCCTTTAATCCCAGCTGGCTATGAAGAGGGAAAAAAAAAAGAAAACACTCGAAGTGGGACAAACGAACTGGGAAAATAATTTGTACATGTATTTAGTGATCTTTTGCGAATCTATTGAAAATTAGCTAGGAACGGGAGTTTCTATACAGTTGCAATTAATGGAATGCGATAGGAAATTAAAGGAAAGACTTCAGAGGCCCATTTAGAGATTCTTGTAAATAAAAAGGCATCCGCAGAAGAAAAAAACGACTGTCTGTTAGCCAGCGCATGGCCTCCGAGATCACCCGTGCGCGCGGAGGTGATCTCGGAGGTCATGGCCAGCGTGACGGCTCAGTGTAGGTAGCGTTCGTATCTAAACACGACTTCAGTCGCATGCCGACAGCTGAATATGCATTAATTGGAATGAGGCACCAACGTCAACGAAGGAAGGAAAAAAAAACACCCGCTTGCTTGAAGGAACAAAACACCCGCTGTTGATGTTGGGGAGCAGGTTAGGATAACGTCAACCACGACAGCTGAAAGTAGCGCGAAGCTGTAACCAAACCATGAACAAGGTTACCGAGTCCTCCAAAATAATAATAATAATAATAATAATAATAATAATAATAATAATAATAATAATAATAATAATAATAATAATAATAATAATAATAATAATAATAATAATAATAATAATAATAATAATAATAATAATAATTGGTGGGGAAGTAAATGTGGACATCCCACCGCCTGAACTACCGTTCCCCTCTAGAAACTGACGCTAACACACAGATGATATTTGCCAAGTATGGCTTGCTTAGTGGCCTGGTTAGAGCAATGTGATTTGAGTGACGACCTAAATAATGAAGATTCTGTCTACTCTCCTTTATCCCCATCCATGGCCATGAGCCTTCCCATTCAATAAAGGACATTCAATCAACCAGTAATAATTGGTTCACAGGAAGGGAAAGGCCCAGTATCTGTTACACTTGCTCTGTGGACACCTGAACCGTGCCGTAAGGGAAGGGAGGAAAGTGGGAGTTAAGGTGGAAAGAGAGAAATAGGAGCCGAAGTGGAGGGCTGCGGAGTAATTTGACCACCTGGGGATCTTCAACGTGACATCGATGATGGGGCTGGTACAGGTGGGTCTCCGCCGCTTGCGGCGGGGGCTAGTCTGGCACTGAATTTTTATCTGTTGTAGGTCGTCATTGCACACGCCACCGCTGGTGGTGGACGACGGCTGTTGTTGCGCGTCTTTCTTTCCCTCTTCCTTTTTTTTTCTTCTCTATATTCTCTTCTATGTGTACGAGGCAGCGTGGCTCAGCTACAGAGCCAGTAGCAGGCCCGTGCATTTTCTTTTCTTCTTCCTACAGTCACAACGACAACGACGACGCTGACATCGCAGAGCACACGGACACCTCTTCGTTTCGCCTCCATCGAAACGCAGCCGCCGAGGTCGGGTTCGAACCCGGGTACTCCGGCACAGTAGTCGGGCGTCTTATCACTGCACCAACCCGGAGCGACAATCCACTAAACGCTGAAATGGATTTTGGAGTATTCATATTTCCCTTCACACGATACAAGGTAATTGTTGAGTACTTCATTTATCCTGCGATCGCTCTTTTCACAGTCACTTGGTAATTTATGTCAAGCCTCATGACAATCCCTATGCATCTTTGCATGTCTGCACCTTCGAAAGAGCAAAAAAAGAAGGCGAGGAGATGGGGACACAAGGTCCGCCATTACGCTACACCGTTATATAAAGAATCCCGTCTGCACCACCCATAACGGGTCGTCGCTCCTGTACAGTGTCGTCCCCTTTTAGGGTGAACGCGCGAAGAAATGGTCGCTCTCTTCGAAGCGCCGTTATATCTAATACGGCCACATACCGAAACAAAGTGGAGCCGACTTGAGGGACCTGGAGGTGGGGCTTCGCATGGCCTGCCACTTATAGTTTCATTGCCTGCCCGGGTCGGACACAATGGCGCTGTGGAGAGAGCGGCCACGTGCTTGCGTGTTCACTCTAAGATCGGACGACACTGTACTTACACTTTGTTACTCGCTTAGTCACTTTTCCATTAGTTTGTCCCTCTTGTATATAGCACGTGTTCGTTATAGCATACAATTGTAAGCTAACGTTTTATTTGAAACACTACCTACATAAATATTAAGTAGCACATTAACGAAGCCGTACGAGCGTTGCCAAATGGACTATAGAGGTAACGGGTGTGAATTGGGATCTAAGGATGCCTGTTGGATTCCCATCCCAGCCTTCACTCTCGCAGGAGCTCCCAGAGCTTGACGCTCCTGCCGTCTCAGTGTCACGTGGTCGCGAGATGTAACACAAAAATTAATGAGCACTGCAGAATCTGCATTGGAGTGATGCGAAAGCACGTATGCTGCTGTTGGTTGCTTCTAGTTGCTTAATTCACTTCTTGTTTACCCATTGTGGTTTTTGGTACTTTCAAATTGCGCGCTAATACTTTCCTATGCCTTTTTTTGGCTCTACTTCCGGTTGCGTGACGTCATACCCTAATTGACTCCCCCTTCCTTTTTAACGTGGTGATGAGAGGCCTTCCTGCCGCCCTTAAAGTCATAAAAGACCTGAAGTTCAGCATTTACGCGGACGACGTTAATCTCTGGATGAACAACGGCAGCGATGGCAGCATAGAGGAACGCCTACAGGCGGCGGCGGACACCATTGTGTCCTACGCGGCCGAAAGGGGTCTTTCGTGCTCTCCGCAAAAATCCGAACTTTTCATATATAATCCAAAATCAATGAGGTGCAAGGGCGACTTTAACGTAGAAATAAAGGTCGACGGCAAAACCGTACCAAGAGTCCAGCAAATCAGAATCCTCGGACTTTTTATTCAAGAGGACGGGTATAATGACGGAACGATAAAAAAACTCACTACCTACGCGACGCAGGTAACAGGAATATTTAGGAGAATTGCATTCAAAGGCAGAGGCCTCAAAGAGAGAAGCCTCTTGAGACTGATGCAGGTGTACATAATAAGTCGAATATGCTATGCCACACCGTTCCTCAACATCAGGACCAATGAAAAAGAAGATAGACGCACTCATCAGGCGTTGCGTCAAGAGGGCGCTGGGTCTACCCATCTCCTCTTCTACGGAACGCCTGATAGAAATGGGAGTGCATAATAGCTGGACGGAACTTGCAGAAGCGGTGAGAATCGCCCAACATGAAAGATTAAGTAGGTCGAGCACGGGTCGAACCATCTTAGAATGGGTGGGTCGAAAAATAGATAGGGGCACAGCCGACAAGGTTTTCCTACCACCACAATGTCGCGAGAACATCATTGTCCGTCCTCTCCCCCGCAACATGCACCCAGAATACCACAAGGAGAGACGGGAGAAGAGAGCAGAAGCACTGGTTAAAAGTGCAAAAGAATTCCGAGTAAAAGAAGTTGCCTACGTAGACGCTGCAAGCGGCCTATCAGGGGCGGCAGTCGCCGCGGTAGTCGATGGTAGCGGCGCACCAGTCGTCTCCGCCACCATCCGAAGTAGAAACATAGACACGGCTGAAGAGGTCGCAATAGCGCTCGCTTGCGTCGGAACGAAGGCTAGATTGATCTTTAGCGACAGTAAAACTGCTCTCTGGAATATCGGAAAAGGCAGGGTCTCACAAGAAGCCGCCCGAATTCTAAAAGCTGCAACTAAAATTGATCGCAAAATCACCCTAATTTGGGTCCCAGCACACACGTCCGTCCCCGGCAACGAGGCGGCCCATGATTTAGCCCGAGATCTCTACTTCCGGGCAAACGCGAAGCCGCCCGGCTGCCAGGCGATGGTCGAACGTTTGCAAACCTATAAAGAAATAATCGAAAATTATAGATTAGGAAGACGTCTGACGCCGCCACCGGATCCTAGCTTAAATAATAAAGAGGCCATAGCCTGGCGGCGATTACAAGCCGGAAATTTCCCGAACCCTGTCTGGTTGTTTCACACTCAGATAGAGGAGAGAAAAAACGATAAATGTAAAGCCTGCGAAGCGAGGGGGACCCTCGACCATATAATTTGGGAATGCCCTAAGTCTCCGGGCGCTAGGGACAACATTAAAAGTAGAGAAGCCTGGGTAACCCTGCTGCGAAGCGACGTCCCCGCTGACCAGCAGAAAGCCGTCCGCCTGGCGGCTGAGGCCGCGAATAACCAATGTATATTCGCCAGTCCTTAGTCGCGGAGGTTCCAGCCCCCGTTCTTCAGGCCTGCGTGCCAGGAGCGGGGAGTAGGGGGCCTCCTAAATCGGTGGAAATTAAAGTTTTAATCAATCAATCGACTGACTTAACTATTTTAGTCTTTGGTACTTTCAAATTTCACGCCAATCCCTTCCTATGCCCTTTTTTGGCTCGACTTAAGGTTGTGTGACCTCACATCCTTAACGTCACCTTAAGTGATTGATTTAATTAACTATTTAGTATTCGATACATCTTGACGTCACGCTAACTTACTGACTTAACTATTTTAGTATTTGATACATTCAAATGTGGCGCCAAGCCATCGGCTAATGAGACCATTTCCGGCTTTACTTTTCCATTTGTGCCTCTAATTAATTACCTAATTAACTTATTGGCCTAGTTATTTTTCGGACACAACATTACGTCACCCTCTATTGATTGAAGCTGCTCATTAACCTCTACCACTTCTCAATAGAGGGTTTACAAAAGTACGTCTTGCAACCGTGAGCGGCACGCTGATCCCGCGCTGGCCGCCATATTTTGTTCGCTCCATCCGTTCGCTTCGTGTCCGTCCGTCAGCGCTCGCCGTTCTGTTCGCGCTTTTCACGTTTTAACCTAGTGTGCTGTGCTTGGACCTCTCTTCGGTCCCTGGCGGTTTCTGTTAAAGACGCCTAGAAGCGTATTTTGACAGCCGAGACCTGGCGGGGCCCACCAGCCACGCTGCCGAGCGCAGTTACAAATTGCTCTACGAGTCGTGCATGGGCCCCTCGGCAATCCGCAGCGTCATCCCTATCCAGGTACAGTATCTAGAGTTCTGTAATATGGATTTTTTTTGTCTGTGCGCCTTTGCTGTTTACTTAAACACCTATGAGAGATCATCGCGAGTTTGTTTGCTTGGTTTGCGCAATCGCCGTCGCTCATCCCACTGGAAGATACTTGGTGAAATGAGCGAGGATGCATTTTATTTTATGATAAAAGCATCGCGTAATTTGACGTAAGTTGGACTGGCTCTTAGCACTTTCCTTCCCATGCCGCCGACGCAGTAGTTGGCATTAGTCTCGGAAATAATCGGAAGCTGCGTAAAAAAAAAGTGTGATGGTAATTTGTGCTTCCAGTGATTGAATATTGATTGGCGTGCGATAGGCGATGACGAGCTAAATCTTTGTAATTAAGTGATCAATTGATGAAATAAAGAAACGAAAAAAAAGAAAAAATGGGAAAGTAAGGCTTTAAAGGTGTCAGAATGAAAAACCAGTGCTTGGGGATGCTAAGGAAGAAAATTTAGAATGTGTAATTGATTAACTGAAATAATTGGAGAATGTGTTCAAAAGCCGATTGTTGCTGACGCATGCGTATTGGTGTATAAAAATATAAAACGTAAAAAAATAAAGAAATGATAGAAATATAACATAACGTACGTAACAGAAATATAACATACATAACAACATATAACATGCTACACTTGTGTGTAGTATGTTACTTTTGATGAATTCATATTTCACTGCATTGTATTATTTTCGCCCCTCCTGCTAGGGCCAGTTAGGGCTTGCAGTAATTGGTTAAATAAAATAAATAAATAAATCATCATCATCATCATCATCATCATCAGCCTGATTATACCCACTGCAGGGCGAAGGCCTTTCCCATATTTCTCCACTTAGCCCGGTTCTGTGCTAGCTGCATCCACTTGACCCCTGCGAACTTCTTAATCTCATCCGCCCACCTAACTTTCTGCCGCCCCCTGCTACGCTTTCCTTCCCTTGGGATCCAGTTTGTTACCCTCAGCGACCATCGGTTATCCTCTCTTCGCACTACATGTCCTGCCCATGTCCATTTCTTCTTCTTAATTTCTACTAGAATGTCGGTAACTTGAGTTATTTCTCTGACCCCCTCTGCACGCTTTCTATCTCTTAATGTTACCCCTACCATTTTTCGTTCCATAGCCCTCTGGGGGTTGTCCTCAACTTAAGTAGAACTCTCTTGGTTAGCCTCCACGTTTCAGCCCCATAGGTGAGTACAGGCAAGATGCAACTGTTGTATACTTTCCTCTTGAGCGATACCGGTAAGCTGCTAGTCATAATCTGCGAGTGCTTGCCAAATGCGCTCCATCCCAATCGTATTCTTCTTGTTATTTCCTTTTCGTGGTCCGGGTCTGCGGTTACTACCTGTCCTAAGTAGACATATTCGCCTACTACTTCCAGTATTTCGCTACCTAATGTAAACTGCTGTTCCTTCCCGAGGCTGTTGAACATTACCTTAGTCTTCTGCATATTGATTTTCAAGCCTACCTTTCTACTTTTCCTGTCTAGGTCATCAATCATTATTTGCAGTTCATTCCCCGAGTTGCTTAGCAAGGCAATGTCATCAGCAAATCGCAGATTACTGAGGTATTCTCCATCTACCCTTATCCCTAACTGCTCCCATTCCAAGTCTCTGAATACTTCCTCTAAACAAGCTGTGAATAGTACTGGGGAGATTGCGTCTCCTTGCCTAACACCTCTCTTTATGGGAATTTTGTTACTTTCTTTATGCAGAACTATTGTTGCTGTGCAGCCGCTATATATATTTTTCACGTATGGCTCGTCTACCCCCTGATTTCGCAATGCCTGCATCACCGCCGAGGTTTCAACTGAGTCAAATGTTTTTTCGTAATCAATGAATGCTATGTATAAGGGCTGGTTATATTCCGAGCATTTTTCTATCACCTGATTGATGGTATGGATATGATCGATAGTAGAGTACCGTTTCCGAAACCCTGCTTGATCCTTTGCTTGATTGCAGTCTAAGGTTGTCCTGATTCTATTAGCGATTACCTTAGTAAATACCTTATACGTAACAGACAGTAAGCTGATTGGTCTGTAATTTTTAAGGTCCTTAGAGTCCCCTTTCTTGTGAATGAGGATAATGTTTGCATTCTTCCATGGTTCCGGTACCGTCGATGACACCAGGCACTGCGTATACAGGGTGGCCAGGTTTTCTAGCACGATATCCCCCCGTCCTTCAGCAAATCTGTAGTTATCTGATCCTCTCCAGCTGATTTCCCCGTTTTCATAGTTTCTAGTGCTTTCTTGACCTCGTCCTTCGTCACTGGTGGAACGTCTGACTGTTTTTCCCTACCGCCAATCTCATTACCGTCCTGACTACTTTGGCTACTGTAGAGATCTGTATAGAACTCCTCGGCTACTTTGACTATCTTTTCCATATTAGTGATGACGTTGCCCGCCTTGTCCCTTATCGCATACATCTGGTTTTTGCCTATGACCAATTTCTTCTTTACCGCTTTAAGGCTTCCCCCGTTCTTTACAGCATGCTCAATTTTCTCCATGTTATACTTCCTAATATCGGCCACCTTGCGCTTAATGATTAGCTTTGATATCTCGGCCAATCCGATCTGGTCTGTTGGATTGGAAGCTTTCATACTCTGGCGTTTCTTAATCAAATCTTTCGTCTCCTTAGACAGCTTACCGGTATCCTCTCTAACTATCCTACCGCCTACTTCTACCGCGCACTCAGTAATGATATCTCTGAAATTATTGTTCCTTGCCTCTAGGGTAATGTCGCCATGCTCAGTTAGAGCTGAAAACCTATTCTGTAGCGAGATCCTGTACTCTTCTGCCCTCTCCCTCACCGCTAATTCGTTGATGGGTTTCTTTCTTACCAATCTGTTGCGTTCCTTCTTCAGATTTAGGCTAATTCGGGACCTCACCATCCTGTGGTCACTGCATCGCACTTTCCCGATTACCTCTACATCTTGCATAATGGCGGGGGTTGAACACATTATGAAGTCGATTTAATTTTTAGTCTCTCCGTTAGGACTTTTCCATGTCCATTTCCGGTTCTTCCGTTTGCTGAAGAAGGTATTCATGATTCGTAAGTTATTGCGCTCTGCAAACTCAACTAGTAACTCCCCCCTGCTATTCCTAGAACCAATGCCATAGTCACCTACTACCTTGTCTCCTGCCTGTTTTTTCCCTACCTTGGCATTGAAATCGCCCATTAGTACAGTACACTGCGTCTTTACTTTTCTCATTGCCGATTCTACATCTTCGTAGAAGCTTTCAACTGCCTGGTCATCATAACTACATGTGGGTGCATAGGCCTGTACAACCTTCAGTTTATACCGCTTATTAAGCCGAATTACGATGCCTGCAACCCTCTCATTAACACTATAGAATTCATCTATATTACCCGCTATATACTTATTGACAAGGAAACCTATTCCTAGTTGTCGCCTCTCTGGTAAGCCTCGATAACACAGTACATGCCCATCTTTCAGTACAGTATATGCCTCATTCGGCCTCCTAACCTCACTAAGCCCTATGACATCCCATTTCATGCCCTCTAGTTCCTCTAACAGCACTGCTAAGCTAGCTTCACTAGCTAGGGTTCTACCATTAAACGTTGCCAGGGTCAGTTTCCAATGGCGGCCTGTCCAGCGGAGCCAGACTTTCTTAGCACCCCCTGCTGCGTCACAGGTCTGACCGCCGCCGTGGTCAGTTGTTCCGCAGCCGCTGGTGACTGAGGGCCGGGGTTTTATGGAGCTTATCATAGGAGGTTGCGGCCAATTACTGCACCAGGGTGGCCAACTCCTGTTCTGGTGAGGGAGTGCGTTGACGGAGGTGTTCACCGGCATCAGGTCGCACCCCAAACCTGTTTATGCAATTCCATCAACACGCGGATTTCTTTTTTTCTTTCATCCGGTGAAGAATTGCGCGGCACCGGGATTTGAACCCCGGTCCTCTTGCATGCGAGGCGGATGTTCTACCGCTACGCCACCGCTGCGTAAATTAAAAAGAGCTAAAATATAACACGTGAAGAAAGTAAACATCGTGCGTGTGTGTGTATGAGAGAGAGACACTATCGCGTTATACCTTTAACGGCGGAGCTTAAGTGACCCCCTAATTTTTCTATAACGATATGACATAATACAAATCTGATTTTATGAACACAGCCAGTTGCACAAAGCACAAACACTTCGCTGTGATGTGAGTTGACTTTTCAAATTTCTTTTCGTTTCAGCCGAGTTCCTCCTCCTCCGAGTTCCTCGAAGCTTCCAATGTCAGCGCTTTCATATGAGATTACGCTTCAAATGTTTACTTTCTGACAAAGGGAATAAGCAAGAAATCACATATTTAAAAATTCCAGTGAATTTCAGGTAGCTCTGAACTAGCGAACCATCGGGTGACTCGAAAAAACACACAAAAGTGAAGCGCACGCTTCGTTTATTTATCAGCTGCGCTGGCAGGTATAAAACCTGAGCTGAGCGCTCTGGACGTGGACCGGTCGAAACGGGCTGCACGTGAGCTTGTTACAACACACTAGTGAGGTGTCATCTTTTCCTGCTTTTCTAGACGCCGCGGGTTTGGCAGCCGCTTGCTTTTGCAGCGTGAAACACGCACCTCGGGCGCACTAGACAACCATATTGCTCTCTGCACCAAGCCCTACCATTTCGTACGACTGTGAAAAGTAGTTGCGGTAATCATGCCCGTGTCTTAAATCCAATACAAAATGGTAAATGCAGCCTACGTACAAAATCTATCAAAGAACGTATTGGCACAATAGCGTTCGTTATACATGCATTGCTCCTTCTCCCGTGTCCTCCATCGCAGCATAAGCTTATCCTCCAAGTTCACAAGGCTCCATAGCGCGCAAAACAACCTTGCTGTTTTAGGTGATAGCACATTCTGGGAGCTAGCTCCCAGTCAGAGGGACGTGCAGTAATGCTTTACATGATGCGTGACCCTTGTAAAGCCGATTAGGACTACAAACGAACGGTCGCATACACGCGTATACCTTGATTCCTTGCGCGTCTACGACGGTACGCTGGCTGCGGAAGGGCACGCAACAATATGCTGGCATCATTCCGAATAGAGCTTGGAGCTAACAGCGACTGCTGTGATGTTAAAAGATGAAACAATCGCTTGTAAGCATTCCAATGCACCTTTCTGTGCATGCACGGGTTCTACGAAGGCGCACGTTGGCAGCGTACTCGATGGGAAGCGCGGGCGGACTGAGCAAAACATGGCCGCCGCGCACAGTTTCTTTTTCTTTCACTAGATGGCGCTAACTTTTGTAAAGCCTCTATTACAACTGCTGCGGACACGATTTTGCGGACATAGACCTTGCGCGGTCTGCGAACATAATAATAATAATAATTGGTTTACAGGAAAGGAAAGGTGCAGTATCTGTCGCACTAGTTTCTGTGGAAACCCGAACCGCGCCGTAAGGGAAGGGAGGAAGGTGGGATGTAAAGCGGTCTGCGGACATAAATATGTGAACACAGCGAAATAATGCTCTCGCATTAAAAAAACCGACCTGTCAACTGCGATCTGAAAGAGGCATGGTCGTGATCTTTCACTCATGCGCAACGCCGACAAAGACGCCACCGGATTTTCTAGGGAGCCAAATTTGGCCTAATATTTCGCACGCTCACACAGTATCTGATAGGACCACGAGCGTGGCCTAACGGCTTGAGCATCTACCGGTTTCTTGAGCGGGATGTGCGGGGTTGGTTTGGTTTGGTTTGGTTTGTGGGGTTTAACGTCCCAAAGCGACTCAGGCTATGAGAGACGCCGTAGTGGAGGACTCCGGAAATTTTGACCACCTGGGGTTCTTTAACGTGCACTGACATCGCACAGCACACGGGCACCTTGCTTTTCGCCTCCATCGAAAAACGGCCGCCGAGGCTGGGATTCGATCCCGCGTCCTTGGGAACAGTGGTCGAGTGCCGTAACCACTGCGCCATCCCGGCGGGGCTGTGCGGGGTTGCATTCCAACTGCCGCCGGTCATTCCAACTGCCGCCGGTGGTCCCCAGACTTCCTCTGCGCGGTTCAGCTCTCTATCGAGGGTGAGGCAGTTACAGCTCCCTTGCTTTTACAACACAGTTTTATAACCACAATAGAAAAAAACTATGGCAGAGGTGCCGATGTGCATAAGGCAGATGAGAACATTGGATGTCCAATGCCGCTGTGAGATCTCATTATTGTGCTTGCGGCACGACCGCCTTTAACTGTATTAACTTCGGCATGGGACAGTGTTGAGATTCGGAGAGAGAAGCCAGCCTAGCTACACCAAACCAGCCGTGGTTTACTGGCTGTTAACGCCAACGCAGATTGAGGCATCAGACTCGGCGGACGGCTGCCTTCCGCAAAGGCCGGCTTTGACTCCTGGTTGGTTGGTTCATAGGAAGGGAAAGGCGCAGTATCTGTCACACTTGCTCTGTGGACACCTGAACCGCGCCGTAAGGGAAGGGATAAAGGTGGGAGTGAAAGTGGATAGAGAGAAAGGGGAGCCGTAGTGGAGGGCTACGGAGTAATTTCGATCACCTGGGGATCTTTAACGTGCGCTGACATCGCACAGCACACGGACGCCACTTCGTTTCGCCTCCATCAAAACGCAGCCGCCGTGGTCGGGTTCGAACCCGGGAACTCCGGCACAGTAGTCGGGCGTCTTACCACTGCACCACCCCGGCGGGGCCGGCTTTGACTCCTGAAGATGGATTTCGAGGGATCGTGCTTTGTTCGGATCACTGCGACAAGGGCTTCAGGTCAATCCGGTGTAGCAAATCTCCAATGTTTTTTTGCCACACTAGTGTAGCTGGTGTAGGTAATAATAATAAAAAAAAGCCGTATTATTTCGGTTTCATGCGAAAAAAATAAAATTATTTTGTCCCGTAGAGGGGTCCTCTTCTACATATTTAGATTTGATTAGATTTGTTTTTGTCGATCGAACCCAAGACCATCGCCTTTCCGGGGCAGTCGCTCTACCAGCTAAGCTAACCATGACGGTCTGAAGAAAGATGGTAGGACGAGAGCGAATTGATCAATATTTAGAAGTGGAAACGGTATTGGTCGAATATTTAGGGGAATTCCCCAAGATTGAGTAGAGTGGGAGTAGTATATGAAACAGTTCCTTTGAGGGCTCATGGATGCTAAGTTAGGCGCCCTATATACACCTTGCCCGCGATCCCACGGGTTGAATAAAGTGGAATTTTATTATCAATGTTGAGTGGTCACCTGCGACCGCTAGATGGATTGCATGACACCTCGGACCCTTCGGACTCTACACTAATGGGAATGTGCGCGATATTCAATGGACATGTTAGGGTCCCTATGATTTCGAAAAGCATCCATAATTTTGCCTGAATTCCAGTTGAGTGCTCGGACATGAGCCATTAAGGGAAGCAATAGGGTCGATGAGGCAGCGCGTGAATTTTAACCACGCGTAGCGGCTAAGAAAGCCGCGTACGACCAAAGCATAATCATAGAGAAAGAAAATATAAAGAGAGGACACTCGGCTGAAACTGGCCTGAGGAAGTACTCACAACTTCGCAGACATCTAGTATTCTCACCCAACGCCAGAGGTCGCAAACGGGAAAAAATGTTTTTAAATTCAAGCGTACAACTTTCTTGTTATTAAGTAATTATGTTATACTTTAGGGCCACTATTTTAATATACATACGAACATGTAATTTATTGAAAAAAACATGCAGGACTGCAAGTCGCCTGCTCTGTCAGCTTGGTATTGCTGTGGTGTACCTAACGACTTTTCGCTTGCTGGACAACAGGTCAGACATTTTTTCTGCTTGAAAACACCGACATAAACAGACAGCAGAGGCTATAGTGTTGTGTTTTTACATCGCGGTGGGTTGTATCCATAAGGCGCGGTACAGCATTTAAAGCGCGGCATCCATGCAGGTTTGATTACAAGTAAGAGGATGGGATGAGGGGGCATGAGGGGCCAGAGTGCACTTATTTCGCGGTGCAGCTGAAGGGCAAAGTCATGCGCATTTAGGAAACCCTGATACTTCTTGTTACTCTGACAAATGCGGGCAGATTGTTTTGCTCGTAGTGAAACACGTTGCACGCCTTTGCGCAGGAGCTGAATTGGCGCATATTTCAAATCCCGAGAGGGCTCATACTGGCATATTTCGGGTATAATGTATCTGTGCTTGTCGTCAACTCCTATTTAGAGTCAGATCTTATTACGTACGCGTGTCATTGCACCAGCATTTCTGTATAGTGGAACACTTTTTTGCTGCGTTCAAAACAATTTTTAACATAGATGACTTGTGAATATGGCTTGGTAATTCAGAATAACACGTGCGTGTATTGACATTTTTCAGACCATTCTGCCATGCCATCCGGCGGCCCTTCCTACGGCAGCTACTGCTCTGTGTGCTGGTGCCAGAAGAACGGCAGAACGCACAAGAAGCCAGGAATCAGTTTTTTCCGCATATCATGGGACAGCAGGACAGTAACGACTACAGCTCCTTTATCTTCATGATATTTGGACTACTGACGATGACTGACAGGTTACACAACACTCGAACTTGTGACAAAGCGGTGCATAAAAAAGGGAAGCGGGCTGTCGGCGTTGTAACAGCGTTTATGGTTCAATCTCTGTACCAGCTGCAAAGCATTACCTGTACTTTTGAGCATGCCCATCTTGTCTCACTTTTTTTTTTCTCCAAGCACTAGGATGTGCTGACATTTCTGTAATTGTGTTCTCTCCGTAATTATATCTATTCAGATTTAATTATCTTAAGAAACACAGTTGCCTGTTTATCGAGCCTTTCTTCGCCATGGTGGTCTTGGTTTGTGTCCAGATTTTGTGCTCATTTTTTTTATCTTGCCCTGGAATAAAAATGTTCCTATGCCATCTCTTTATTAAATATTGCATGCTGAATGACTACTTGCTCCAAACAGAAGACAATCGCTCCAGAGAGAAAGAAACTTTGTTGATTTATGAATCCACGCCCGCCTATTATAAGTACACGCTTCTGTACATCTTACATTCAAAATAATATCGTGACGACGAAATTCGCAGAAGCGATTAAATGAGACATTCTATCCACCACAGGCCACAGACAAGCGTGGGTAACGCGCAAGCAATTTGAAATTTGCGCCACTGAAACCGAAACAATTGTGTGCCTTGGGTGTGCTAAAATCCAGTGGGCAGCGCGTAAGCAATTGGAAATTCGCGCCAGTGAAAGCGGAGCAGGAAGCATTCGAAAGTGTGGGGCCGGTTGTGCTCACCCACCGCTAGGCGCTCTAGAGTCGATTTGGCCGCCGGGGTCTTATTCATTGCTGATTTCAAGAAAAGGCACATTGCCTATAAAGCCTGAGGGATTTGCACATACACCTATATGCCATGTTAAAACACCCGCATAGTTGCGCCACGTTAGTTGTGTGCCAGTTCTGAGCGAGAAAAATATCAGCATGGGCTACTGCGACCAGTGTGTACAAAATACATAGGCTTTCATGTATTGCCTACAGCTGTTATCAGGGTAAGTGCCTGACCAAAAAATCACGGCATGGTTATGACAGGCGATAGTCCGCTCTGATATCCCCGAACACTGAGTCATCGATGTGTTGTGTGAATTAAGGGCACGATATGCTGTCACCAAGTTGGGAGGTGCTGCCAACTAGGGTTTTTGACTTGAGGTGGTGAGGTGGGATAAGCATCACCCTCCGAGGGTTCTTCGATGCCAAGTCAGGCATCCATATTCGTATGGGCTATGCCGTAACATTCGCAAGGGTTGATTAAAGCGGATTTTGATATCAATACAAGGTTCTCACTTACGACCGGTAGCTGGACAGTGTGGTAACTGAAGGGCATGACTCTGTTCTCTCAACGGTAAGGTCTAGTAAGGTCCTCTGATCAGCATAACCTGCACAAATAATAGAAATATTGTTTAGACGAAGAAGTGCGGAAAAAAAAAAAGCGCTATAAAGCTCGCGCTTCTCGCTGCAGTGGATTAACGCTGCGTTTTCGAATGCCGAAACAGCGGTTCGAATCGACTTCGTGTAAGGTGCATTTTTTTTTTTTTTGCTGCACTCCTTTGTTTTACAGTTGACAACAAGAAAATAAATTACTAACATATTTCATGGGGGTGTGTTTCCTTCTAGGTTGCATTCTGTGATTTTTTATTGTAAGTAGCCATAAAACCAGCCACGTACGAGCTGGGAAGAAACATCAAATGCTGTGGTGTGGCAACACTGACACTATTTAATTCCGTAATTATTTAATGCCTTCAGTGGGTGCGTGTCGCCTTTAGGTTGTGTTCAGAGACATTTCTGCGCCTGGATCACCGTTTAACTCGCTGCCATTAAACCAGCGAGGAGGAAGAAATTCTGTGGTTCCCCGTTGAGAGATCGGAAGGAATTGCGCGAGTTAGGGCTGTGTGCTAACCGGAATGTGTGATATGTTATAAGCACATGCTAATCGACTAGTAATTAAGCGGGCAGAAACTAAGCATGCGCAAATGAGGTAACGCAAGGATGGCTAAGCATGGATGGCAGCCGTTAACCCAGTCGTCTCATACTCTTAAAGGCCAATCATTAATGTCCCGAATATTTTTTAAAATGTTCCTTCCACCTCCTCGCCCCTTCTTTCGAGATGGATCGATGGAAAACTACGAAAAAAAATTATGGACGTTTAACTCTTCTAAATGTAGATACAGAAGCTCTGCATTAAGCTTCTATGTCAAGTAAGTTTCTGTTTTTTTTTTTTTTTTGTCAATCAGTCAAGGTCGAATTGCCCCCCCCCCCCCCCCCCCCGATGAACACACCGAAAGCCGGCCTTATAGATCTCTCGCTCTAAAATCCCCCCCCCCCCCCCCCCCCCCTTTTCCCCCGTAAGCAGACGCAGACTGTCCCATAAAGAGCGCACCCAGTGGGTGCCGGGGAACTCACTTTCGCTGTAACGTCTCCCCAACTGATCGGGCTAAACAAAGTTACATTAGGCAGGTAGGCAGGACTCCACTGGTTTTCTCGATTTACATTTGTCACTCGAAGTGCCATTATTTTTGGCTCCATATGTCTCGGATACAGGTTAGAATAAAGGGATCCCTTTCCCCTGCTCTCGGAGATGGAGCCTTTGCAAGCAGCCTCCTCAGCCCACCCCTTGCACTGTTTAGCGAACCATAATTGTCATATCAACTACCACAGAGTTAGCCGCACAGCGAGACAAATTTTTTGTGTTGCCGTGCCCCCCCCCCCCCCCCCCCCCCTCCCCGGCCTTTATGGTTCTGTACCGCATACGACAAAATTTCCTTCCCTTTGACATCTGCTCTCTCAACGTAATAGGCCAGCGATTAGATATTCCGTGTGGTACTTAATGCAGAATGCGATCTAGGGAACAGACTACTACGGCTGCAGAACGCGTGGTCTGCGTTCACATCACAATCCACGCGAGTATAAAAATACACAACAGAACACTCGGTGAAACGCACACGCGCGCAATCGCACGCACCGCATTCTCAACGCACCTCGTTCAACAAAGGCAACGGTTCCGCAGGGGAGACCATGAGCGCGCGCTATTTTCTTCTCCAATCACAGGGAAGAGGAGAGAGGAAACGCTCGAATTACAATAATTTTGCCGTCACAGCGCGCCAGTCTCGGCCTTAGTTCTCTCCGCTTTCTTCCTGTCCCTGCGCTACAAAGTTGGCGCCTGCGCTTCGTGCTCTAAACGTGGAGCGCGCGTCAGGCAATCTCGCTCGCTCCCCCCCTCTTTCCCATAACCTCCCGCGCGCTCACGCGGCGTACACACACACACACACACACACACACACACACACACACACACACACACACACACACACACACACACACACACACACACACACACACACACACACACACACACACACACACACACACACACACACACACACACACACACACACACACACACACACACACACACACACACACACACACACACACACACACACACACACACACACACACACACACACACACACACACACACACACACACACACACACGCGCGCACACACACACCGCTCTTTGTTCCCCTGCTTTTTTTTCTACGGGCCACGGAGCATTCCGAGTTTGCCGTTTGCACTGGCTCACGCGCGCTGGTGCTTAATTTTATGCCGCCGCCTCGGACACACACAACGACCCGACAAGGACGTGTGCGCCTGTGCGCGCGAACTCGGTTGCGGGAAGGCCGGCGCAATTCAGACACGGTGATCATCGGCAACTGCTGCCGCCGTCACCGCCGCCGCCGTTGCAGGACAGCCCTCGGCCTCTCCATGCTGCCACCAACCTCCGCTTCACGTCTCTTTGTTACGCGATTCGATCTGTTTTCCAACACACGCACGACTCTGGCAACCTTTAGTTTCCGGATCCTTCGAAGTCCCTTGAAGCAGCTTTTTAGAAAGCTAATTCGAGCCATCGCTGCCGCCGGGTATTATATTTCCTACATACCTCCTTTTCTCATGTTTATATACTACGTTTTTTTTTTTTCTTTTGGCGATAGTGTTCTCTATACTGCACTGTTTAGTTCGCCTTGTCGGGGTCATTCTGCTCCGAAAATTTTCAGGCTATTTCCGTCTCCATTCCAGAACAGTCAATGCAGCTGCTATGCATACAGCATATTTAATGCGATTTCAGCAGTTCCTACGCGTTCGACCAAGCAATTGGCCGCTCGAGAGGGTATTTTTCGAGTGGTAAAATATGCCGGTTGACTTTGTTACAGTTTCGTTTCTTGTTTCGTTTTCAGTCACTTCACGTGGCGCCGCCATACAGCGCCACAGACCGATGATAATAAAAAGGCGACATGGCACGAGGAGTGCAGGGGTTGTGTGTGCTGCCTGCGTCTTTCTTCGGAGTTTAGCCGCTGACGGCGTCCGCCGGGCCGGAAGGCTTCTCGGCAAACCGTGAACATGCTCGTAGCAGACGTCACGGTACAGCAGTGCACAGGGACACTTGGGGCAGGTGACGATTGAAGGATAGCTGAACGTCACAATCGGTAGGTTTAAGCCAGCCCTCTGGCACCACAAGTGGTAAGAGCTCTAACACAGACGACGTTCGAACAATTTGTGCTATCAATAAAAGGAAGATTACGGCACAATGTGCAGGGAACAGGACCAATCACATAGTGTAGATGGCTAGGCTGGTTGGTTGTATTCAACATGGTGGGGCACGAACCTTAACAGTCTGGCATAAAGATCAAGTTTACACCGCATGAACTAAACGTGAACGCTAGTGCGGTGTTTATGTTCAGATATAGGTTAGGTAAGCCGTCACCACGCACAGTTCTTCCTTGGCAAAAATATAGTCCTCTGTTTATAGCTACCTAAACAAAAAAGTTAACCACCAGATGAAATTATAACGTCAACAATTTCAACGCGTCTGGATAATGGGAGTATTACAAGACTCCGCGGACCATCGTCCAATGTTCCCAACTGCTGTTCTTTTTTTTTAAGCCGTATTCAACTACAGCTATCTAGGCATCATCTATTAGTTCATATTCTATACCTCTCATTACGTTTTATGCATCCAATCGTCAGAGCTCTCACATCTACCTGTCAGTATGCCGGTACGCTTCGCATCGCCTTCGTTGAGAACATGCCACAATGAGCAGTATCCGCATCGACGCAGTAACACCGCTGTGGCCTGTTCTGTACCCTGACACAGTATAGCAATGAAATAACTTGCGTTACAACTTAACCATCGCATCAACGGCACCCGAGCTCTCAATACAGACTGCCGGAGCTAAGCACGGAACCACGGTAAATTGCAACAGAAGCTGATTTCGCTCCCACTCCATTCCAACACGTGTAGCGCTCTGTCGAACACTTCCCCCCGTTAAACTGCCGGATCCTTGCAGCTCTAATTTAGCACAGAAATGGCATACTATTGTCGGTATTTTTTATACCGGCCAATTCGCTTGGGGTACATGCTTGACTAGATCAGAAAAAGTCGGAAATTTGAGTCGTCTGTAGCAGCGGCGAAAGAAAACAAGCCACTGTCCCTACGATGCAAAACAAAATATAAAATTAGCTGTGGCTCAGCTTTAGTTAAACCCGGTAGGTTGCGTAAGCAAAGCCGACGTAGCTTCTCTTTCTGTTCTTTCTTCTTCTTCTTCTTCTCTTGTCGCTCTTGTTGCTATGGTAACGACGCGCCATCTGCGGCGCGGCGTGGCTACCGACCGGGTTTACCCGACGGCTTGAAGAGGGTCCCATTCTGCGGTCGCTCTAAAGGTCAAACGTGGCTACGGGCCGGGTTTACGCGACGGGTAGTATTGCTTACGCAAAAAAGTCGCCCACATTCGCTTATAGGCCGCGCCTTGTTTCACAAAGTGCACGCCGCTTCAGCCAGACCCGCATCTGACCCAGTCTCGAGCGGCTAATGTACACATATTCTAAAACACTGTATCCCGCTGCTCCTCGCTGCTTTTCACAGAGTGCCTTCGGGCATCTGCCATCCATCAAAGGGTGAATAGCGGCAGCAACCTTCGAGTGTCACGCCTATCAGCCGTCAGCGCCAGGGCCAGGGCTGAGATCACGCACCGCCTCGAGACGCCGGGGAATTTGAACTGCAGAGGGCCGCGGCCGCACTACCCGCTGCGTGCTATACTGGCATACGCGTCTCCTGTTCGTAGTGTCATCGGGCCCGTTTTTTGTGGCAAGAGAAACCAGGAGGGGAGTTTGTCCGTGGCTTTGCTGCTGCTGAGCGGCTGAAGTGGGGATGAAGTGGGTTCCGTGTACACACCGCTCCGAGCTCGCGTCCCACCTTCTATATTTTTATATTGGGAGAGAAATGGGATATATATATATATATATATATATATATATATATATATATATATATATATATATATATATATATATATATATCATCAACCTGACTATACCAACTGCAGGGCGAAGGTCTCTCCCATATTTCTCCAATTAACCCGGTTCTGTTCTAGCTGCATCCACTTGACCCCTGCGAACGTCTTTACCTCATCCGCCCACCTAACTTTATGCCGCCCCTTGCTACGCTTTCCTTCCCTTGGAACCCAGTTTGTTACCCTTAGCGACCATCGGTTGTCCTCTCTTCGCACTACATGCCCTGCACTACATAGGTATATATATATGCCACATATATATATATATATATATATATATATATATATATATATATATATATATATATATATATATATATGTATATATATATATATATATATATATATATATATATATATATATGGAGAGAGAGAAAAAAGCAAGTAGTTTGGCCTGGCGAAGTCTTTTGCATATGGAGAGAGGTATAAAGGATCAAAAGAAGGAGTTGCATCACTCAGTTCAGATAGGCAGAGTAGACCGAAAATGAACTTAGGCAAGAAAAAAAGAAAAGGGGAAGGGAAAGTCTGAAGAATATTACATCAGCCAGCCCGCGCTCGCACGGAAGTCCACCTATAAACTGGCTTCTTCTACATGCTGAATTTCTGTTCTTATCCGCCTCGATGGATCAGAATCCGGGGCGTACGGTTTGGAGGTCGTGGGTTCGAACCTAGGCTATTTTTGATGAGAGTGAAGAACGAAATTCGTTCATCTACTGTACGTCGCCAGTGAACGCTAGAATCCCTGGGTGGAGGAAATTATTCCCGAGCCCTCGACAAAGACGTCTTTTACACCTCACCTCCTTTCGCTCCCCTTGTCAAGCCCCCCCGTAGCGCTCAATGTATATGTCGAACGAGAAGCGTTTCTTTTCCTCGTAAAGCATTTGGATTTCTATCACAAGTCGATAACGTAAACCAGTCACAGGAAAGCAGAAACCCGGTCTTTCGATCGGGCTCAGCAGGATGCACCTCCTGGCTATAGTTGAGTCAAGATGATTGCACGATAATGGGCACGCGCAATACACATGTGCAGAACAGAGAGGCTATAGAAAAGGCGAGAGCTTACATCTGCGCTTTAATGGAGACACATAGAGCTGTATGTACAGCCTCATCCACTTCTAGCTATAACAAGGTCAGACCTTTCAAAGCGTAATTGCATACCACCCGACCGCGCAATAAACCTAAGTGGCAGGCGATGTGAAGCAGCACGTCCGGCTCCCTCTGTGCTTGCATCGTTTTGCGCCTGCGCCGGACGCAATGTTGCGTTGAAAGCAGTGACCATGTTATAGCTAGAAGTGGATGCCCCTGTACATGTACGCGTCTACGCACGTACACATGCATGTACAGTACTCACGGATTGAAATAGGACACTCGGAGCGCGTGGCCGTCGCTGCATGCAGCGCCGCCCGTGGATGCTCATGGAACCAAGGTGCTGCATTGTGGTATAGCGCGAGGGGGAGAACATCTAAAAAGCATAACTGCTCCTTCCGGTGGCCACTAAGCCGGCCTGTTGTTTACCACACTGCCTTACTGTTTACCACTGTTTACCACACTGCGCGGAAAGGAGTCGAAGTTACCAGAGAATGCGTTATTGTTAGGGTGACGCTGCCATGCATACGCTTGTAAAATACACTTGCCTTCGTTTTCTTAATTAGTGAACCCTCCCCTATTTTCTCATAGGCTGATATGTCCATGTGTCGAGCTCCCAACTTCAGAAAATTGCCAGCTTATCTTCTCCATTTGCCTTACGGCATCTATTTGGTTGATATATTCTTCATTTATTAGCTCTCCAGTCGAGGAAAAAACGACAAAACTACAAAACCAGAGCAAAATGACAAAATATTCTGCTTTTTTTTTTGAACATCAGAATTTTTTGTTGTTCTTCAGCCTCTTTTTGTAGTTTTTATATTGTAGATTTCTGCAATGTACAGTTCTGTAATAGTTATTCTAGTAACAACAAAAATTTGATGCTACTAAATCTACTTCTGTAGTCACCACACTTTCACTACCAAAAACCGCGCAGAAATTCTATTGTGACGACAGAAAATTTTTGTGTAACTTTTTTTACTCGGTTCTAACATTTCCTTCTTTTCGGGTTATATTCGTACATATATGGTATCCCCCGAAACACCCGCTTTAACGAGACTAGTCTACAGTTCCAAGCTCTTTTCACGAGGTCATTTCTCGGCGCGCCGAACAGTCTTGGGCAAACGGAGTGCGACGTGCTGGCAGGTCAGGTGGAACGAGAGCCAGGTGGTTAGGTGACGTCCTCGCCACGGCTGTGGCATGTCCCGCGTCGCTCGAGCCACAATACAGCGCTAATGACTGCGACCTAGCCATGATATACGCGGTGGACACAGGTCACACCACGAAAGCACTATGTGTCATTCTGCATAAGCGACAGCAAGACGGCGTCAGGAAGGCAGAGCCAACGTGGTTTAGAGGTCACACAGGAGTGACAGGAGACGAACCACCGACGCTTCTGGCACGTGCTGCTCGGAACGAATGAAAGAATGTTTGAAAGGAAGGAAGGAAGGAAAGAAGAAAGAAAGAAAGAAAGAAAGAAAGGAAGGAAGGAAGGAAGGAAGGAAGGAAGGAAGGAAGGAAGGAAGGAAGGAAGGAAGGAAGGAAGGAAGGAAGGAAGGAAGGAAGGAAGGAAGGAAGGAAGGAAGGAAGGAAGGAAGGAAGGAAGGAAGGAAGGAAGGAAGGAAGGAAGGAAGGAAGGAAGGGTAACTAACATCTCGAAATATACACTCCGATTTTCGGTATACAGTCCGCACACAGAAAGCTAAATTTCGGCTGTAATTTTCTCTTTGCCAATTTATTCTGTCAGTATTGTGCACAGAATCGCATTTACCATATCATGCTCTATTGGGCGATGACGCTGAAAATAAAAATGCTGTATAGTCCGCAAAGACGACTTATAGAAGACTTAAGAAGGCTGTATAGTCAAAATTAGGATTAGCGTCCATAGCAATACACGGAAGCCAAAGTTTGCAAAGCAGCTTTTTAATTTCACGGGACACCTATCAGATCGTTTTATTGAGAAAGCAATACTATTCCAGGTTTCAAGGAGAAGGAGAAGAGGAAGGAAAAAGTGAAGAAGAAGAAGGAGGAGAAGAGGAAGAGGAAGGAAAAGAAGAAAAGAAGAAGAAGTAGAGAAGAAGAAGAAGAAGAAGAAGAAGAACACTTGCTCACCCGCAGCTAATGCTTTCGCTCCATTATCGGTTAAGCAGCGTTGAACCTTTCTCCTTTTTTGTTTTGTACAGAGAAACCAGGTAGCTCCTCATTAACGGCTGTAGCTCCTCATCTAGCTCCTTAATTGAAAGCTGCCTAGAAAATGCATATATGTGGGCGGCTATGACGACAGTGGAATATACATGCGCTTAAAGCGCGAAGAAGCTCTTCCCTTTTGAAAGGGCATAGAAAAATATATAGTGCGTTATATTTATCCTTTTGAATACACTTATTGGAATTATTTAGTCAGGCTGATTTGCTTTCCCTTTGCGCAGTGGACGCATCGTGAAAACCTATTCGCGCTTTTGAAGAGCTGGTAGAACCTTTCCTGAGGTACTAAGCAAGCATATATTGGGCAATCGTGTGTGACGCTTCGGAGCTTTGCCTACATAAGGCCCTCTACCCCATTGGTGCACCATGCCCAACAAGCCGCCCCATTTCTTGGTAGTGAGGAACTACTTCAATGAAGGTTTTACAAGTCCCTCAGTCCAACTTCGGCGACAGAAGGAAGATGTATCTATAAAAGAAAGCGCATCAGCTGTTTGATCGCTGTAACCGTCCCAAGGCTTCATTGTGAGTAGGTTAATAAATAGAGGACAGCGCATTTGTGGTCAACATTTAGAGCACTTCCAGAACTCTGGAAATTATGCTCATCAGTTATTTGGGGATCGATCAATGAGCGCTCACCTGCTATTAAAAAATACTTAGTATTCGATTCGAAATATTTCTGGACCCGATAGAGGTAGACATAGACACGGCTGCAAGTCCGAGAGCTAACTGATACTCTCTTTCGCTATTTTACTGATAGCATACGATGAGTGCGACATCAAGCTGTGCTTTTGGGATGGTTCGGTGTGTGAGGTATAATGTCCCAAGGCGGCATTAAGCTGTCATTGTCGTAGTGGTGGAGGGCTCCGAATATTTCGACCACCTGGGGCTCTTTACCGCGAATCGATAACGCTCACTACACGGGGGCCTTGCATATCGGCTTTATCGAAACGCGGTCGCAGCGGTTAGGATAGAACCCCTGATCTACGACGGGCTCTGTAGTCGAGGTTCCTAACTATATACCGAGCCACTGAGGCGATGCTTAAACTGTGCTTCTCTCAATGGAGTATGTCAAATCGGCTCACACGTGAGAGAACGAATCTATCATCCCGTTAGGAACGCCAGTGAAAGCGTTTCATAGAGAACGCCGGTTAACAGCTCTTTCAGCTTCGGATATTCATAGCGTTGCCGCTTCGTATTTTCAACGCACAAAAAAATCCTATGCTACAGGTAGCATACCAGAGGAGGTAAGCCCCGTTCACGACGCACAAAAGAAGGAAGGACCACTCTTACCACAGTGGTTATAATCTCTCCTTTTCCTTTTCATGCTCCTCTGTCTATTTTATTTTCTTTTCTTACTTTCCGCTCCCTCCCCGAACCGTGGTCTCACTCGCCGCCCGCTTCTTCCGTGAGCCAGTTCTCGGATGGCCCGCATCGGTCGCAAGGAGCTCGTGCTGCTTCACAGGCGTCGTATTATATACCGGTCTCGCAGAAATTGCATAGACGTTCACCTTGCGGGGACCGGCAATTTCGCACATGCACGCTGGCCACATGTGCTCTCGCGCCAGCAGAGCGTGCGGGTTATATCATCGTCTTAAACGTACGGTCACCCTCCCTCCCCCCCCCCCCCCCTTCTCGCTCTTTCTCTCCATAGCCCCTTTCCCCTTGTCCTCTATCTCGCTTCAGGTCAGGTCCACTCTGTTGCTGCTTGCCTCTGCATGCCTCTTATCTTTGCTGCCTGCCCGCGTTTTTATCTCGTCTTTTTTTTTTTTTTTTCCTGGCTTCTGTGACGACCTTGTTCGGCCTTCCAGTGCCAGCAACGCGGTCTGCTCCGGCGCATGCATAAGCTAGCTGTGGAAGGAGATGCTCGTTGGATAAGCCTAAGTTGGTGTCGAGTGCGGATAGCTGTTTGCCCCGACGCTGTACAGCGGACGTAGTTCTCCATGCCGAGGGGACACTGGAAACTGAAGTAGGCCTGCGTAGATGGATTACCACTTTCTAAAGGCACTGTGTAGGAAACTTAAGATGAAGTTCTCCGTGCCCATCGCAGCGCCGTTAAACAGTCTAGCGGGAGCAGCGAACAGTCTTTGGACGGATTCGCAGTGTTTTTCCGCTCCATCCTTCTTCGAAGCTACAAATGGCGCATTTCAGCTAACTGGCCTACGTCCAGAGAAGCTATAGGCAACGAATTTTGTCAGCCGAACACTCGCCTAGGATAGCTCAGGATGTGGTTTCTTGTTTGTGGCAGCCTAAGCGGCTGAAGGCTCGTGTTTTTAGTAGCCCGGTAGAGCAATTTCAGCTCCGGGGGGCAGCGCGGGTTCCCTACATGCTGGATTAAAACGAAGCTCTCGTAATCGTGAAAGACCGGAAAAATTAAAGCGAAATGTTGCCAACAGTGGATATTTAACGCTAAATGCGGCCAAACCCACAACAGTTGCCTGTGCCTGGCCTACACTGAATTTGCGCATTAAATCGAGCCCTTTTGGTGTTCGCGTCTCGAGTTCGAAGCGAGCGGGAAGATGTCTTAATTCAGATTCCTTGTCAGCAGTTGCGTCTTTTGCTGCTGAACAAGTATCAACATAGCCAAGAGGACACAAAAACCGATTTCTACATAATACAAAATCTATACGAAGTTGTGCTCATGATCCCTTTAATGTAATGGGATGACTTTGAATCTTTTTTCTTTGCTTTAGATTAACATATACCAACCCATGTGCTGTTTCCATGCCAACGTAGAATGTAGAGGACGTACGGGTATGTTTGCTGTTATTTTTTTTTTTTTTTTTGCTTTGAACTGGGCCCACAAAACAAAATTTATGGTAGCGGTGGCCGTTTCTCGCACGCGTCAAGACAGCTAGAGCCGAAGTAACCGCATGCGTGAGATTGCACGCGCAATTCCAGGCAACATCGATGAGTATAGAACTGCGCCGACCAGATTTAATCGACAAATCTCACCACTGAGGAAATAAACAGCCCCAACCAACCCATCTTGAGGAAAGAACGAGCCTCGAAATCGCTACCTTACACAGACGATGGGAATTGATCCGCCATTCCTCAACTGTGAGCAGATGATTCCCAATTGAATCAATTTCTTTTTCAGCGCTTACTGCTTCATTGTACAAGGAAATCGATCATTGCATAAACACGGGCATTCGATAACGGCTCCAGATTATTGTGAGAATAGCTCAATGTCCACATGGTATGACTGTCAGTGTTTGGTCACTATAAGCACCAAATATTACGCCCAATTCTGAATTATCATCTTCAATTTCTTTCTAGAGAAAGATGGCCGGTAACTATATAGCAAGCAGCAGCACTCGCAGCCGTCACTGTCCATGTTCAAAGCACATCTTTTCTTCAAGAGAAAAAAGGTACTTTCGTGTACGCCGGGAGGGCTGTGATAAGGAAAAGAAGTAAGTGAAGGATGACAGACAACGTAAAAATATAAACACGTCTTTTTCCTTTAAAAGAAGCAAAGAAAAAACTCTGAAAGATTGCGGTTCGCGGTCTTGAAGGAGTATAGCCATGAAATTTTGATGGCATTTTTCTTTTTGTTAATGATGCGTATGATATTCCTTTATATGAATCATCATATGGTTTTCGCCTACGACGGCTAAACAGTTTACAATTGAATTTTATTTTCTCATCAGGTTATGTTTCACTTTCAGCAGCCGAGAGAAGCCTGTGACGTCACAATCAAATCTAGGCTAGGCACGGCACGTAAAAACAACTATATAATCACTGAATCTTCACTTCTTTTTATTCCTTTCCATGTGGAAGACTGGCGTTAACGTTGTAATGAATTCAAACAACATATAGGAACGATCATATCGCTGTTTTTATTCATCCCTCACGTGACCTGGATTGGACTTTGACATCACAGCCATCGCTCGTCTGCTGAAACCGGAACAGAAACAAATGAATGAATGAATGAATGAATGAATGAATGAATGAATGAATGAATGAATGAATGAATGAATGAATGAATGAATGAATGAATGCTTATTCCGCTTTTGTCTTACAAAAAGCTTGAGTGACAAAAAAAAATCATTTCGCAATCACCGCTTTACGGGCTTTCAGTTCAGTCGTTCAGTCGTGTCCGACTCTTCGTGACCCTATGGACCATGTCACGCCACGCTTTCCGGTCTCTACCTTCCTAACATCACATAACTTCATCTGCAGTGCCTCGAGGATGCCATCTAACCATCGCGTTCACTGCCTACCCCTTCTCCGGCGACCCCCAACCTTTCCCAACATCAAATCTTTCTCCAGCGACTCCTCTCTTCTCATCAGATGACCAAAGTAGCTGAGCTTTAACTTTAGAATTGGACCCTCCAATGAGCAGTCAGGGTTTATGGTCGACAATATCGACTGATTTGATCTTCTGGCAGTCCAAGGAACACTCAAGAGTCTTCGCCAGCACCACAATTCAAACGCGTCAATTCTTCGGCGGTCAGCCTTTTTCACAGTCCAACTTTCGCATCCATACATCACAACTGGAAAGACCATAGCACGAGTTATACGGATCTTTGTTGGCAGACTAATGTCTCTGCTCTTTACTAGGCGGTCAAGGCTAACCATTGCTCTCTTTCTCAGAAGCAGGCGTCTCCTAATTTCATGGCTGCAGTCTCCTTCCGAGGTAATCTTGGAGCCCAAGAAGAGAAAATCTGTCACAGCTTCCACTTCTTGTCCCTTGATGCTCCAGGACTTGATAGGGCAAGACGCCATGATCTTTATCTTTTTAATGTTCAGTTTAAGCCCAAACTTCTCACCCTCTTCTTGTACGAGCATCAGAAGTCTCTTGAGTTCCGCTTCACTTTCTGCCATTAAAGTGGTATCATCCGCATATCTAAGGTTGTTGATACGTTTTCCAGCAATCTTCACTCCAGCTGAAGACTCGTCCAGACCGGCCTTCCTCATGATGCACTCTGCATATAGGTTAAATAGGCAGGGCGACAGTATGCAGCCTTGCCTCATTCCTTTCTCAATCGGAAACCAATCACTAAGACCATGCCCAGTTCTGATTGTGGCCTCTTGCCCTTCATACAGGTTCCTGAGGAGACAGATGAGGTGAATTGGAACTCCCATCTCTTGGAGAGCTTGCCACAATCTGCTGTGATCTACGCAGTCAAACGCTTTCGCATAATCAATAAAGCAGAAGTAGATGTGTTTCTGGAACTCTCTTGCTTTTTCCATGATCCAGCGAAGGTTGGCAACTTGGTCTCTAGTTCCTCTGCCCTTGCGAAACCCAGCTTGCACGTCCGGAAGCTCCCGATCCACATACTGCTGCAGCCTACCTTGGAGGATTTTCAACATTACCTTACTAGCATGCGAAATAAGCGCGATCGTGCGGTAGTTGGAACAATCTTTGGCACTGCCTTTCTTTGGAATGGGGATGTAAACTGACCTCCTCCAATTCTGTGGCCACTAGAATGCTAACAGCGCCATGGTTGAGGTTTTGAAGCAACTCAGCTGGAATGCCATCAATTCCGCTAGCTTTGTTCTTAGCAAGGCTGGCTAAGGCCCATTCAACTTCACTCTTCAGGATGCCCGGCTCGAGATCAGTAATCACAACCGTCTTATGTTAGGTTTGCACATTCGGGTCCTTCTTGTACGGGCTTAGCCACCCGTAAAAGTGACGATGACAGCAACGGCAGTTCGTGCGGTATAAAATGGACAATTATATATTATATTATATTATATTATGTTATATTATATTATATTATATTATATTATATTATATTATATTATATTATATTATATTATATTATATTATATTATATTATATTATATCGTGTACAGTAATGCATTACACATCATTTCAAAGGATAAACCTCGAACCCAAAAAGGAGGTGTGTCTATACTCCTTCAAAAGTTCGTGCAATATATCAACGATTTGCCGATGATCCCCTCTTTTCCTTTGCTCTCGTTTATTTGGCGATTTCGCCAAGAAATTCGGTTATATATTATTCAGAGAGATTTCGCCAAAGAAGCACTCACACAACTTCGCATTAAACAATCGCGTATGCCTATTTCTTTATCTCGACCGCTCGGCAGCTGCATGGTGCGTACGTTTATATTCTCAAGGTTGATTTGACTCCAGCGGCGGATATAGTAGCACGGTGGACTTTCCTGAAGGTAAACTTTTCCGCAGGACGTAAAAGACGCGTTCAAGTCTCCAGGAGAATGCTATAAACGTTTGCCAAATGTGAATATTGAACCAACATTTGTCACCATTTGCCACTGTTGAGTCAGCTGCGCTCTTTGGCTGCTATCCAAGTGGGTTGAACAGCTGCAACGCTCCGAAAGAATCATGTACTTATGGAACTTGCTTTATTTCGTTATTTAATAATAATTTTATAAAACTCCTTTCGTCGTACATTGCGTCGGGGATAGCGCGCAATACCAGTCAACCAATGACGGCGCTTTTCATTGGCTTTCCCACGTTTGACGTCAACGGAAATAGAGAAACACAAAGATTTCCTGACAAGCATTATTTTCACAAAAGCGCTACTCCTCCCGCGGAACCGATGTTTCCTTATGCCAATGCGCACGCATTATGCAAGCGGTTTAAAGACGGCACAAGAAAAAGCTCCAGTCAGCGCGTACAGGGACAAGAAAAGACCAGTCAAATAGGAAAGACTTCACAAAAAAGGTGCTGTGTTTTGCAACAGATATAGCTCCCCTTTCAAGAAGCACGAAGATTGGAAGGCATTGGCTGCTATAAAGAAGGACGGTGGATGGGTTCCGTATACGAATGGAGTGCTTTCCGGGGCTTCGAAAGGAATATAAAGCCTCTGGTGAAAGCTCGACAGCGCACGCATCAGAGCATACACGCGGGTGAAAAATGTTAAGGGAAGGGAGAATATAGGAAGTGACCGGAGATGGAGAGAAAACGGAGCCTTCGGCGCTTCGTTCGCTTGCTCGGAGCACATCCACGCCGTTTGACTCATCGTCATGATCGGGGGATTCGTTACTCCGGAGAGCGCGGAGACTCCAACGAGACGCGGATCTATGCTTGAGAAAGGAGCGGATGTATACAACTGCCGACAGTAGCAAAAGGGGACCTCAGATGAGCGCAAAAGCTACGATGAACCTGCGCCTTCGAGTTGAGTGCACATGGTCAAATTTATTCAAATGGTCGAATGTATTCGGCCTCTTCAGAACAGGGTCTATAACGGTTTTTTCCTTCTCTATTTTCAAATTTAGAGAAATGTCGTATTTAATAATGCTGGTTCTCAGTCGAAAAAAAAAAACAACTATATAAAATGTTCTGTTCATGCTACAGAATTTCTCTGCGGTTTTTGACAGGAAACCTGTTGTCACAACATAACTTTCTGTAGTAACATCAGCATTTTATGCAGTTATAAAAGAAAGTGCTACAGAGCTAGAGAAAAAAATCAGACGTTTACTAAAGAAGGACATATAATATTTTGTCGTATTCTTTACGCGGTTCTGTAGTTTTTTTTTTGACTGGGATGGCCTTATTGTCATTTCATTTAACATCGCCGAATTTCTGAGTGCTTTTTGTACTGTCTTCACCCATCTCTCTCTCACCCACAACTTTTATACCCACGTACCCCTCTCCCCCAGTGCAGGGTAGCAAACCCTTTCCTTTACCGGTTAACCTCCCTGCCTTTCCTCCTCATCTTCCTCCTCCTCCTCCTCCTGAGCGCTTTTCGTGTTCAGCAAATGTATACAGCACGCCATGCCCCTTGATTTTATGATGGAACTTTAAACTAGACGACCAAACTTGCTTAAGAACATGTCATCACAAATGGTCATTCAACAACACCCATTTAACGTAGTCTGAACTTAAGTTTCTCTCCTTAAACGCTGCAGAGAAGAGCCACCGTACTGAAGTAACGATCTCCTATGTTTACTTTAGAAACCAAAAGGAATGCACAGCCGATTGAGTTGGTCAGAGTCAGTGCGAAATAGACAACGATGTTGAGCGCACGGGCCCACCAGGAAACCGTCTCTGTGTCTCGGCACCTGTGCATATACACGGCAGCGTACTGCCCTGAATCCAGGTACAGCCTCTGTCAAAAGTGTAAAGCCCAGAGGGTTTACTTTTAAGCAGTATATAATGGCTTCTTAACAATCGGGGAAGTCATAAAAGTTGGAGAGGGTAGGACGAAAAATCTTCTTGCCTTCATCAAGTTTGAAAACCTGAGAATGCATTACGAGCAACATGGTATGGCTCAGAAGCAGACCCTCTGGGCTCTAAAATTTCTAGAAAGACTATACATTCTCAAGCGACAGGCTGGCGTTCGGTTCAGACAACCCGATTCAGGCTATAGTCATCAGTTTCTTTGTGATCTCCAGCTCAACCAAGAGAAGGTCATGCACCTGATTGTGCCTAAAGCGAAGCTGTCCCTCAATATTTAGCTGTCTGTAAAACGTTGCGGTAAAATATGAATTTTTATTTAATTTTAAAGCTGTTTAAGGCGTCTTTCGTGTTTTTTAGAAATTCTGGCAATCTCTTGAGCTCCTCTTTAAGATTTTCCCGATAATCCTATAAGCCCTCTAAAAGCTCTTCTGTCATCGCTTTTATCCGCTCATTCCCGCCTTTTTATAGACCCGAGCGGTTAACCAGCTCTGGTCTATATACAGCCATCTTTCAACTGACAGCTATAGCAAACATTGTCTTCTTTGTCACGCTCCTTCTTGTGAAGCCCATGGATTGTACACCCGTGAAAAAAGGAATCCCTCCGCTCCACTCAAAAAGTTCATGCATGTTCTTCGCTTGGAATACAGTGTATATCAGGGAACGGAGAGCCTCGTCTCTCGTCGCATAATGTTTGTGCCCGAAGCCATCAGCGCTCTAAGGGATCAGACTTCCGGAGAAAGGAGTGAGGCACGCATTTTAGGAATTTTTCTTTTTGTTTCATAGCAGTCGATCGCGATCGCAGATAGGCGATTCAACTCACATGTGTATAGCGCACGCGCGGTTGCCATAAACTGTTTCCTATAGATCTCGCAAATGGCTTCAGTTTTGAGCGGTGGAAGAGTCGTAATGGTAAGTACTGCTTCCTGTCGGTACATTGGAATGCAACAAACGAGAAAGCACAGGAAGCGCCAAACGACCTGACTGGTTGAAAAAGGCGGGATCAAATACAAAAGTTTAATTACAGCTTCTGCTGCTTTCGAAGCTGCTGAGTACCAGATGACTCCTTCTAAGTACCAGATGACTTCAAGCAAATCGTGCATAGTTTTTCCTTAACTGATTGATTTATAGGAAGGGAAAGGCGCGGTAACTGTCTCACTTGTTTTTGTGGACACCTCAACCGCGCCGTAAGGGAAGGGAGGAAGGTGGGAGTGAAAGTGGAAAGAGAGAAAGAGGAGCCGTAGTGAAGGGCTACGGAGTCATTTCGACCACCTGGGGATCTTTAAAGGCCCACTGTCCACCCTCAGCTCGAAAATATTTTCTTCCCAGGTGACTGTGAGATTTCGCCCCTAGAACGCAAGGCCGCAAAATGTTTTTGAAAAGAGTAACTAATAAAGCAGTTACAGCCACCGCAATTTCCCGATTCTGTCATGCTTCTCTCCTTCCGTTCCCTCGCAAAGGTTTTCCACTCTCCTGCCCGAGGTCGTCTAGCCTCCGCAAGACAAATTCCCCTTCATCCTCCGCGTTTGGCGGGAGGTGGGGCGTGGCACTCCGCGAGCGCGGAAAAAAAAAGAAAAAAAAACGGGCGAGGGAGCGCGCGCCGCTGGATTCAGTCTGGCCGCGGCGAGGGGAAAGCGCGCAGCGAGCGATAGACACCCATCCTTCTCCTGTCAGTCAGCGAGACAGACCAATATGGACGGCGTTCTCGGGAAGTACGTCATAACTGTGGCTCGACGGGCCAGCGCAGGAAACGGGGAAGCTGGCTTCCCGAAGGAGAGCATGAGAGAGCTTTGATTTGTATTTTCGTTGCTTTGCGGCGCGCGTGTCACTGTAGCATTTTGCACAGACTATCTTCAGTACCTGATCAAAACATTGGGCTCCTTTGCTTAAAAGGTCCTTCCCTGGACAGTGGCCCTTTAACGTGCGCTGACATCGCACAGCACACGACGTCTCTTCGTTTCGCCTCCATCGAAACGCAGCCGCCGAGGTCAGGTTCGAACCCGGGTACTCCGGCACAGTAGTCGGGCGTCTTACCACTGCACCACCCCGGCGGGGCTAGTCTTGCCTTAAAGGCCCACTGTCCACCCTCCGGTCGAAAATATTTTCTTCCCCGGTGACTGTGAGACTTTGCCCCTAGAACGCAAGGCAGCAAAATGTTTTTGAAAAGAGTAACTAATAACGCAGTTACAGCCACCGCAATCACCCGATTCTATCATGCCTCTCTCCTTCCGTTCCCTCGCAAAGGTTTTTCACTCTCATGCCGGAGGTCGTCTAGCCTCCGCAATACAATTTCCCCATCCTCCTCCGCGTTTGGCGGGAGGTGGGGCGTGGCTCTCCGCGAGCGCGAAAAAAAAAACGGTCGAGGGAGCGCGCGCCGCTGGATTCAGTTTGGTCGTGGCGAAGGAAAAGCGCGCTGCGAGCGGTAGACACCCATCCTTCTCCCGTCAGTCAGCGAGACGGACCAATGGACATCGTTCGCGGTACGTACGTCATTGCTGTGGCCTGTCGGGCCAGCGCAGGAAACGGGGAAGCTGGCTTCCCAGAGGAGAGCATGAGAGAGCTTTGAATTGTATTTTCGATGCTTTGCGGCGCGCGTGTCACTGTAGCATTTTGCACAGACTATCTCCGGTACCTGATCGAAACACTGGGCTCCTTTGCTTAAAAGGGCCTTCCCTGGACAGTGACCCTTTAAAGCGCGAACAGTACGGACAAAGGAACGGACCCGCATCCGTGTTGCTTGTGTGCCTATCAGTCCTGCTGCTTTTCCTGAATTCCTTCTTTTGAATTTGACTATGTCATTTTCTCCAATTAGTCCCGAAGGTTTTCTCCACCAGCCTTGACCGCCAGCAGCGTCACCTGTTTGAAGGAGACAGCCACGGAGCGGCATTAAAGTCGACAGTATCTTTCTCAAGCACGCATAAATTGCGTTTGACGTTAGCTCATGAAGCCTATCCGGCAGAAAGTTAACCACGGGAGAAGTCGATTTTTAGAATATTACCGGGCATGAAAATCAACGTCGCCCATGTATACGGCTCTGGAATGGTCGCTTTCTGCGATAAAGACGAATGCATGCCGATAATATGCGACAATAGCATTCACTATTTGAAGCCAGTAACCGCCCAACATAACAGACAACAGAGGCGCGGGATCCCTTTTGCGGTTACCCGCCGTCCCCCTATGAGCATTAGAATATTTTTGCGGGCGAGTTGGTTCATTGCCAATCAAAATGTAAACTGCGCGAAAAAAAAAAAAAAAAAAACGGGACAATAGGCGAAGGAACACAAACAAGATAACACGGGCATAGACTTCCAATTGTTTATTAGTGAACGAAAGCACATGCTATATACATGAGGGAACTGAGGCGCGTAACCACTGCTATCTTTAACACGAGGCGTGATAAACATAAGACGGTAAAATTTTATCGCAAACTTCTTTCACACTATGAGAGAACATATTGCAGATTGCAAGGTAAAAGGTCTAGCACTCAGACGCCATGTTCCAAAAAGGCAAACCACAATCAGACGGAGTTTAAACCAGAAGAAACAAAAAGGTTTTGGAAAGGCTATGAAACAATGTATACGTGTAAGGAAAAACAACGGTGGCTTGAAAAATTTGACAGAGATGAAAAGAAACGGTGGACATTAAAGGAGGAAAAAGCTTTTGCGAAAAGACGACAGGGGTAAACGGAAAAGAGGGTACAATCATGGAGGTGAAGATTAAAACCAGCTAAAAGAATCATCTGAAAAAATGACTGGGTGGAAAAACAAGAAACAGTTGTAAAGGTGAACCTAAAACCATTAAAATCAGCTAAAAGAATCATGTGAAAAGAAAAATTAACAAGGAACAGTTGTAAATGTGAACTGGCTTTAATCTGGTTTTAGCTGGTTTTAATCTTCACCTCCATATTGTACCCTCTTTTCCGTTTACCCCTGTTGTCTTTTCGCAAAAACTTTTTCCTCCTTTAATGTTCACCGTTTCTTTTCATCTCTGTCAAATTTTTCACGCCACCGTTGTTTTTCCTTCCACCTATGCATTGTTTCATAGCATTTCCAAAACCTTTTTGTTTCTTCTGGTTTAAACTCCGTCTGATTGTGGTTTGCCTTTTTGGAACATGGCGTCTGAGTGCTAGACCTTTTACCTTGCAATCTGCAATATGTTCTCTCATAGTGTGAAAGAAGTTTACGATAAAATTTTAGCGTCTTATGTTTATCACGCCTCGTGTTAAAGATAGCAGTGGTTACGCGCCTGAGTTCCCTCATGTATATAGCATGTGCTTTCGTTCACTAATAAACAGTTGGAAGTCTGCGCCCGTGTTGTCTTGTTAGTGTTCCTTCGCTTATTGTCCCGTTTTTTTTTTTTTTTTTTTTTCGCGCAGTTTACATTTTGGTTTCCCACTATGAGGTTTGAGAACACATTTACAAGTCAGGCCGGTCAACCCGTGAAGTACGTACGTGTGTCGGTCAACCCTCCCTTATGAAAGGAGCGGCCTGAGTTGGCAGCTCCTGCCCGTGGCATAGGGGTAACGTGAATTCAAATGTCATGGCAGGCAAATTTTTTTTATGAGGAGACAGTAGCTACCCCTCTTTACAGCGTAGTGCGGCCATCCGAGGTCTCACTTTGGCTGTCGTAGTATTGCTTTCGCAATAAAGAAGCTTACTGGATGCGATTGTCGCTATGCTTCACAAGAGACCGCGACAAGTTACTGTGATAGTTGTTTTCCGGTGCCTGGCTCCCACATCAGCCGCGACCATCCAGAGGTGCGACGGTTTGATGAGCCAACTATTTCGAAGTGGTTCTTTGACCTCACCCCAGTGCTCGGTAAAGAGAGAGGCGGCCTGTTGGGACATGCTTATCGGCGCACCTTGGAGACCAGCTGAGACTGTGGAAGCAGAGATTCGTCCTCGTTGATCGCGGACGAATCATCATGCTCCTCATAGCACTTGATTACAGAGCCGCTTCAAGCAGAAACGCACTAATCAAACTCAGGTTGATGGCCTTGGCCGGAGTGGGCCATCTCCACCAGTGTACATACCTTCTCGCGCCATAAGCGGGCCGCAAATCTTTTCCCTCACGCACGCTACCAGCTGCATCGGCAAGCCACGCGTGCCTTTCGGTTTCTTGCAAGGATTCGGGGGTCGAGGCCTTGACCGCGCTAGTTCGACAACGGTGCGCTATAGCCCACCTTTTGTTAGCAGGTCTACCTGAAAGGCCAACCCGGCTGCCAAATATCATTGTTGACTTAGGGGTCCATTAGACGAGTAATGATAGCTCACAGCGTGATGGTATATATCTCCTACGACTATTTCACACCAGATGCACCACTAGTACATATTACGCGAAGTGTGTACAGCTCGTTCGGTCTAAAAGCAGTCACCGTACCCCGGTTTCGGCTCGGGTGTTGTCGAGAGATATCGAAAGTGTTCGGAACGTCACAGGGAAAATGAAGGCCTGCAGTTGATCCATAAGTGACAGTTATTGAATGGGAAGTGTGATGAGTGGCTGGTGTTTAATACTGAACTTCTTATTGATTGATTAATTATCGATTATTACAATAATTAGGTAGTAAATAGGTAACATAAATAAAAATAAAATAGGAAAGAAAAATAAAGGTAGTATCAAATTCAAACTAACATTAAATAAATGTGCTGCGTCATAGCGTTGTTGGCGTAGCCAAAAAAATGGACAGTTGTGAATCGCCGGGTCCTAGTCCCCCATAGCTGAGACAAAAATGAAAGTGATTAGTCATTGTGCCACAATTATTATTTGGCTCAAAGTCTCATGCTTTTATTTTTCAATTGGATATTTGCCTGCTTCTTTTATGTAGTGCAGGCAGAGGCTTTTTATTAATTTACAATGGCCTCAACATAAAAATCAGATCAAAATATGCTGAGTCATTGGGTCCGTCGTCGCTGAAAAAGAGTACATGAAGCAAACGAACGCATTCCAATGCGTCTCCACTTAGGCAGAAGGTTGGGCGCCCTCCTAATTTTCTGTAATCAGTCGGCTTTTAACGTAGAAGGTTCAGAGCGCGTATTCTTGGCCCCCAATCATGCAATACGATATCAATGCGCACCGCAGCGCGCTTCGTAAAAAATAAAAGCACGGGCAAGAGGGTTATTAATATATAGTAGTAGTAGTAGTATCACTCTTTATTCCGCAACTTTATTTTTTATTAATACATAAATACTCAGAATGCTCATATATTTACGCTTTCGCGCTACCTTTCGCTCGCGTCCCCTATTCAAAATAACGAAAAAATACTGCTTGGTAAAGTTTACCTTTGTTTTCATCACTGTCCGCATTAAACGCGACAAAAATAGACAAAAGTCGTCTATTTAGACAAAATAAAAAGTATGTCGAACGAGGTTTAGCATACGAGATGACTTTCAATATGCCTGTTCCATATGTCAGATTTTCTGAAAAAATACCCCGAGATATTTGTAATGTTGGACCTTCTCAAGAAGTACTCCGTCCAAATTATAGACTGATCTCACAGGAAAGCGTTTAAGGGTAGTGTACTATACTATACTATACTATACTATACTATACTATACTATACTATACTATACTATACTATACTATACTATACTATACTATACTATACTATACTATACTATACTACGTACATATAGGAGTACGTAGCCTCCAGCATGCAGAGCCTTTACCCTGAGGTGCCTTCCTTGCCGGTCTAACAGAAGCCGCCGCATTCCTCGTGTGCACAGACTCACTCCCCCAGGAGGGCGACCTTCGGCCTCCCCGCGAGCCATCGCCAGAGAAAAGGGGTGCGGGAGGCATCTGGCCCCGTCGCTCGCCTTCGAGGAATGTCACGCTGGCAGATGTGTCGGACTCCCCCTCTGCCGGCTTGCAAGTCACAGGCGGCGCCTTGCGACATGGGGAGCACTATCGTTTCGCGTTCACTGGGGAGGAATCTGCGCAGATTGGCAGCCGGCGCAGCACTCGGATGTTGACGCGGAAACCGGAAGCAAAGAGACCGCCGCTTCCCTCCCTTTGGAGTAGGCGTATATATGGCGAAGCGGGGTGAACTGGCGTCTCCCCGAGCGCAATGTTTCATATAGAAAAACCATGCAGGACAGCACTGAGTCCGGCTCAACACTGCCTATAGCCTAGTTTCCGATAGCACAAGGCGCCCGATTGGAGGTTTTAAAGGCGCACTTTGGTGACGGGTGTAGGTAAAAACGTCCCCGGAAGAAAATGCCCCTGAGAAATGGCCGCTGTGAAAAAATGTCCCGAAGATAAAACGTGTCCCTAACTTATGAAGTCTTCCAGAGTTCCCATCGCGAAAAACTGCGGACAATTTATTGCATTCTTCCTTGATTTCGAGAATAGATATAACCATCATTTGGGTCCTGGGACCTCTGAGCGCCTGGCACACAGACACTGCTGAAGGTAAACTGTCAGGGTGAAAGAGCTCACCGCAACATGTCGTACCGTTAGTTTATTTACAGAGAGCGTCGTCCCCAATTCGGCGCAGCTCATTAAGCAATCCTTAAGACAGGTCTAATCGGCTGGGTAATATTACCTGCTCGGAAAGATACAACGGGCTTAGTGATTCTCACAGTAAAGAAGGCGTTACTAGAACAGCCTCGCAGACCTTCTGGTGACTCGTGATGAGGTTGAACTCTTCCTGAGGTTACGGTGTATAATTCTTGCTACTCTTCCAGGGGCGGTAGAGGGGCTTTAGGGAGGACCCAGGCCGGACTTTAACTAGTCATTTACCACGGTCCCCCTAAAGCATTGCTCGAAGCATCCGCCTACAGAAGCCGGTGGTCAGCGCGCCCTTTCCTCCGCAAACGAAGCGTAAAGAAGGCGCTGCCACTCTGTTACCACTGCCATCATTTTTGTTTTTCTTATGAACGCCCGCGACAGTTCACAAATCTATAACGTAAAATCGGCAACGTACAGTATTAATTGTCCCCTGTTAAAGGGAACGTACGACCGCGTGGCCAACACAGTTCGCATGGCACAGCCACCGAAAACTGGCGAGAATGGACATTACCGTATGCCTGCTGGAGAAGAGCAACCAGCGGTGATGACTGCAAATGCACCTTTGCTATTGTTTGCAACACGCTCTCGTGGGAGAGCTTTGCAAAGTGCTGCAGCCACGTGGGGTCATGTTTCCTTTAACAGTGAACCGTAATCTACAAGGTCGTCCACTTCTAACTATACCACAATCGTTGTTTTCAAAGTGCCCTTGCTTCCGACCTGGCCATGCAATAAGTGACAGACCATGAGAAGCACCGCCTCAATGTTGCTCGGTGCTTATATCTTTGTTTTCCTATTCGCATGCATCGGACGCAATGTTGCTTTGAGAGCGGTGCCCGTGTTATAGCTAAAAGTGGATGACCCTGTACGTCAGTGACTCTCTATTCCCTCCCAATAAGCCGCGGGTACGTATGAGATGACGCAAAAACCTAAGGTTGCAGCATGTTCACACCGTTTGGAGGACATTTGTTTTCCATTCGAAATAGGGACTTTCTTTCCGGGAACGTTTTTACCCGTTGAACCCGTTGATGACGTTGATGACAACACTACCGCTTTATCTGACACGTGTTTGGGTCAGGTGACGTATAGCTTCTCGCTTCGTTTGTTTGCTGGTTGGATTGGCCACTTTCGGTCCTTTGACCTGCGTGACCACGAGTCATGAGCAGTGACATGGCTCACTAATATGATATACATGAACATTGTACGGAATTCACCACGGAAATATGATTAATCATGATGAGTCGCAAAATTTTATGAGTGTCATGACCATGCATCACGTGTCGTACTTAGTCACATGAACATGCATCAAAACAACACATACGCATTCTAGAGTGACTTTACATACGCACACTCGTCCATATACAAGGCACATCATGTTCCGACTGAGCATGGGAGAGCCGCAACAACAACTGCAGGTAAAATATAATTAATATAATATAATATAATATAATATAATATAATATAATATAATATAATATAATATAATATAATATAATATAATATAATATAATATAATATAATATAACCATCATTTTAATCAGCCGGACTATGCCCAGTGCGGGGCGCAGACCTCTTCCATATTCCTCCAATTAACTCGGTTCTGTGCTAGCTGCATACACTTGACCCCCTCCGAACTCCATAACCTCATCCGCCCACCTAACTTTCTGCCGCCTCCTGCTACGCTTTCCTTCTTTCGGTATCCAATTTGTTGCACTTTTCGACCATCAGCTATCTTTTCTTCGCAATACATGTCCTGCCCATGCCCATTTCTTCTTCTTAATTTCCACTAGAATGCCGATAACTTGAGTTGTTTCTCTGACCCTCTCTGCACGCTTCCTATCACTTGACGTCACATCTACCATTTTCCACTCCGTAACTCTCTGCGTTGTCCTCTACTTAAGCAGAACCCTTTTCTTTAGCCTCCACGTTTAATCCTCATAGGACAGTATAGGTAAGATGCAACTGCAGTATACTTTCCTCTTGAGAAATAACGGTCAGCTGCTAGTCATAATCTGCGAGTACATGCCAAATGCGCTCTATCCTAACCTTATTCCCCTAGTTATTACCATCAATGACCCAGATCTGCGGTTACTGTCCTTAGTAGACATATTCGCTTACTACTTCCAGAAATTCGTTAGCTGTTGTAAATTGCTGCTCCTCCGGTCTTACCCGAGGCTGTTGATAATTAGCTTAGTTTTCTGCATATTGACAGGCCTACTCTTCTTTTTCTCCTGTCTATATAGGTCATCAATCATCATTTGCAGTTCATCCCCCGAGTTACTTAGCAAGGCAATGTCAATATAATATAATATTGTCACGTACAAGGTGATTGAGGATATCAAGAATAGGGTTAGCTCCAATACAACAGCGGTGAGCAGCACAGACGCAAAACCCGCAAGCGACACTTCGTCGTCCTTTCGTCAGTCATGCGCCACCTGGCAACGCTAGGTGGCATTACCCCCCCTTCCGAAAAAAAATATGGAAAAAAAGTGGAGATGGCCGGTGAGAACGGTGTGCCAAGTAAGAGAGTGGTCACAGGAGGTGGCCGTGCGTTATCGTTGGTAGTATACGGCTTCAGCCGCACAATGTGCACAATGTCCGAGCTTGGCTTTCGACGTTTTGAAAGTGCGGCGCCGTCTGGAATAACTTCATAACTGAGGTCACTCACACGACGCAACACTTTGTACGGCCCGAAGTAGCGGGAAAGGAGTTTCTCGGACAAGCCTGGACGGCGAACTGGTGTCCACACCTAGACTTGGTCCCCAGGTTTGTAGTGAACCTGGCGGTGCCGGAGGTTGTAGCGGTGTGCGTCAGAGGTCTGCCGCCCGATGTGCACACGGGCAAGCTGGCGGGCTTCCTCAGCGCGGATGGCATACTGCTGGGCATCTGGGGGAAGCTGGTCATCATCTGGGCACGGGAGCATGGAATTGAGCATGCTCTGAACTTCACGCCCGTACACAAGTCGAAATGGTGTGAAGCGGGTTGTTTCTTGTTGGGCTGTATTATACGCAAATGTGACGTACGGCAGCACCTCGTCCCAGGTCTTGTGCTGCACATCGACGTACATTGACAACATGTCCGCAATCGTCTTATTTAACCTTTCGGTAAGACCATTGCTCTGTGGATGGTACGCTGTGGTCTTGCGATGGGTCGTGTAACTCAACTCAAATATGTGGTCGATGAGCTGCGAAGTGAAAGCTGTCCCTCTGTCGGTAATGACATACGAAGGGGCGCCATGCCGCAAGACTATGTTATGCATGAAAAACTCGGCTACTTCGGAAGCTGTGGCATGAGGGATTGCCTTTGTCTCAGCGTATCGAGTCAGGTAGTCAGTAGCGACAACTATCCATTTGTTTCCGGCCTGCGACAAAGGGAAAGGGCCAAGGAGATCCATGCCGATTTGGTCGAACGGAATACGTGGTGCTCTAACGGGCTTCAGAAATCCGGCAGGCTTCAGGGGCGGTGTTTTACGGCGCTGGCATTCGCGACAGCTTCTTACATAGCGTTTCACAGTTGCGGAGAGTCCTGGCCAGTAATACATGTTGCGGACTCGAGCAAGCGTCCGTGAGTAACCCAAATGACCAGACGTCGGTTCGACGTGGCAAGCAAGTAGAATATCCGCACGGAGCTCGCATGGTACTACCAGAAGGTAAGCTCTTTCTTGGCCTTGGGGGTTTCTTTTATACAAGACGCCTTGCCGCATACAGAATGAACGAATGTGCCGAGATAGGCGTCGAGGGAGCGTCGTATCACGTCCTTCCAGATAATCGATGAATGGAAGGATGTCTGGATCAGCTCTTTGTCGATCCCTGAGCTCAGATGCACTGAGAGCTCCTAGAAAGCCCTTGTCGCCATCGGCTGCAGCATCGTCAGTGTCGACGGGGGCTCGTGACAGCGCGTCAGCGTCTTCGTGTTTGCGGCCTGACTTATAAACAATATAGTTATGTCAAATTCCTGAAGCCGTAAACTCCAGCGTGCAAGTTGTCCCGATGGGTCTCGCAGATTTTCCAACCAGCACAAACAATGATAGTCCGTGACGACTTTAAATGGTCGGCTGTAAAGATAGGGGCGAAACTTCATAGTGGCCCACACGACCGCCAGGCATTCCTTTTCGGAGGTGGAGTAGTTCGTTTCGGCGCGAGAGAGTGTGCGGCTAGCATAGGCTATTACTCGCTCGATCCCGTCTTGATGCTGAACAAGGACCGCGCCAAGACCGATGCTACTGGCGTCAGTGTGCACCTCTGTGTCAGCAGCTTCATCGAAGTGCGCCAGAACAGGGGATGTTTGAAGGCGCTCGCGAAGCAAAGAGAAGGCCGTCTGTTGCTCAGAGTTCCACACAAAAGAGGTGTCCTTCCTTGTGAGGCGCGTCAGAGGTTCCGCAATTTGAGAGAAGTCCGCAATGAACCGCCGATAATATGCGCACAGGCCGAGAAAGCGCTGGACAGCCCTCTTGTTAGCTTGAACGGGAAACCGTGCGACGGCAGCAGTCTTATCGGGATCCGGGCGTACCCCATCAGCGCTCACAACATGGCCAAGGAACTTGAGTTCTGTATACCCGAAGTGGCATTTCTCGGGCTTCGGCGTGAGATCAGCAGAACGGAGCGCTTCCAGTACAGCTCGAAGGCGTTCGAGGTGTTGGTCAAATGTTTCGGAAAAAACAACTACGTCGTCCAAGTACACAAGACAGATCTGCCACTTGAGGCCAGTGAGGACGATGTCCATCATCCTTTGGAATGTAGCTGGGGCAGAGCACAATCCAAATGGGAGTACTTTGAATTTATATAGGCCATCTGGAGTGACAAATGCGGTTTTTTCTCGGTCTCTTTCGTCTACTTCGATTTGCCAATAGCCGCTTTTCAAATCAATAGATGAAAAATACTTCGCACGTCGCAATCTGTCCAGTGAGTCATCGATGCGCGGCAACGGGTATACATCTTTCTTTGTCACATTATTCAATTTCCGATAGTCGACGCAAAGTCTAAGAGTGCCGTCTTTCTTCTTGACCAGGACTACTGGTGAAGACCACGGACTTTGTGAAGGCTGCACAACACCATCATCCAGCATCTCCTGAACCTGCGTCTGGATCACTTCTCGTTCTTTGGCAGACACACGATAAGGCTGCTGTCGTATAGGGCGAGGGTCTTCATAAGTAATGATGCGATGTTGCGTGATGGGCGTTTGACTAACCTTCGAGGAAGAAGCAAAACAGTGCTTGAAATCCAGCAACAGTAGCTCTAAGGCCCGCCGTTTCTCCTTCGACAAGTAGCAGTTAATGTCGATGTTGTCAAGAGATGGCTCATTAGTTTCGACTGCCGTGGATGCAAAACAGACCGGATCGTGCGTAACAGGGTCAGCGAAAGCGATAGCAGTTCCCGGAAACAAGTGCCGGTGCTCATTTGAAAAATTTGTGACAAGGAATGCAGCCCGGCCATTGTGAAGCGACAATAAACTTCGAGCAGCGCAGATGCCTTGAGCAAGCAGGAGTGAATGGTTCGCTTCCGCTACAGCATCGCCGGCACGGAAATCGTCACAGGTAACTTCCACAAGAACACTGCTTCGCGGCGGCAGCGAGACGCTCTCGGCGGAAACGCGAAGTGCGGCATTGCAAGGACTGCTACTATCTCGTTCGGCAGATTGTCCCATCGAAAATGTGACGCTTCTATATCGCAGGTCGATAACTGCTCCGTACTCTCGCAGAAAGTCAATGCCGAGGATAAGCTCACGGGAACAGTCACTCAAAACGACGCAACTAACGACGAACGCATATCTGTTAATCTGAATACGAGCCGTGCACAACCCCTTTGGGGTAACTATATGACCGCCGGCGGTTCGAAGGTACACACCTGGCCAAGCAGTGAGCACCTTCCTCAAAACAGTCGCCATGCGACCACTCAAAATCGAATAATCCGCACCGGTGTCACTAATGCATTCACTGTAGTACGACCGCCTAAAATAACAGGAATGTCCAGAGAAACGCTTTTGGCTTCGCTAGGGGACGGTACCAGCAGCTCGCGGTCGGATCGAAACGGCGACGACGGGAGGTCTTCAACGCAGCGACTACCAGCGGCCTCGCCCCCGAAGGTCGCTGTTTTCAGTTTTCCCGAGCAGGGCTAGACGAGCGGCCTTGCCCCCCTCGCGAGGAACCTTGGGTGGACGTCGATGAGCGCCTTGGTGAAGGGGAGCGGGACTGACGCTGCGAACGAGATGAACGCTGTTCCGCCAGGTACTCTTCAATAACGCGGGGTCGTTGACCAAACCGGGGAGGAGGCGAGTCGATGCGGAAGCCGAGAAGACCGAGGCGTCGATAAGGACAATCCCGGTAGAGATGGCCTGGTTCACCGCAGTGGAAGCAGAGTGGACGGCGGTCAGGCGCGCGCCAAATGTCGGCTCTACGTCGGGGCAGGGGACGTTCGTTGAAGTACTGCACTGGTTGCACCGAGGGCAGTGGAACTGTAGGCGGCGCGGGAATGGGTGGCGGTGGAGGGGGAGCCTGACTCTGCAGGACTTCCTCATATGCGGGACGATTTTCGGTCCCCGACAGCAAAGGCGGGCTCGTAACTAGAGGCGAAAGAGGGCTCTTGAGCGCCTGTCGTACCTCCTCCTGCACTATAGCAGAAACGGAAGCTGGCGATTGCTGCAGGGGGTTCCGGAACTTTCTCAGTTCTTCGCGCACGACACTGCGAATTATTTCACGCAAAGCATCAGGATGCCGCTCGGAAGATGCAAATGACTCCGCAGTTGTGCCAGTATGGATAGGTCGGTTATAAGCCGCAGCACGTTGTTGTAGCACCCTTTCCATTGTGGCGGCCTCCGCAAGGAATCCGTTTACGGTCGAGGGTGGGTTGCGCACAAGGCCTGCGAACAGTTGCTCTTTCAAACCCTGCATCAAGTGCCTGACCTTTTTGTCCTCGGACATGGCGGGATCGGCTCGCCTGAAGAGGCGCGTCATGTCCTCGACGTACGCTTGGACACTCTCATTCGGCATCTGGACGCGAGAGTGAATGGCACGTTCTGCATGTTCGCGACGATCCGCGCTAGTGTAGGCCTCGAGCAGTTGACGACGGAATTCCCGCCACGATGTTAACATTTGCTCTCGGTTCTCGAACCAGATCCGGGCGCCATCCTCAAGGCTGAAGTAGACGTTCCTTAGTTTGGCAGTATCGTCCCACTGGTTAAAAGCAGCGACACGTTCGAACTGAAGGAACCAGTCCTCCACATCCTCAAAGAGGTCACCATGGAAAGACTTCGGTACCCGAGGGGCCTGCAAGGTGTAGTTACAGGCCGGTGCGACGCCCGTTACCTGCTGAGCAGAAGCACCAGATGTCATGGCGGCGGGTGATGGCTGAAACTCCGGAAACAGTCCCTGGAGCCGTCGACTGGAGCGATGCACGGGGGTGTCCAATGGCACAGGGCTGGCGCGACGTCTTTCAGATGGATACTCTTGCATAGGTGATCTTACCCAGCAGCTCCACCAGAATGTCACGTACAAGGTGATTGAGGATATCAAGAATAGGGTTAGCTCCAATACAACAGCGGTGAGCAGCACAGGCGCAAAACCCGCAAGCGACACTTCGTCGTCCTTTCGTCAGTCATGCGCCACCTGGCAACGCTAGGTGGCAATATATAGTAATATAATACATATGATTCAAACGGGAGCGCCGCCTTCAACCGCCTAAGACTGACCTATAAATTCTCTCTTTTTCTCGGCGATCGGCGAAAAGTGTCTGAAGCAACAAGGCCGGTCTGGACTCTAGGCGCGTGTGCGTGCGTGCGTGTGTGTTTGTGTTTTTGTGTGTGCGTGCGTGTGTGTGTGTGTGTGTGCGCGCGTGCGTGCGTGCGTGCATGCGTGCGTGCGTGTGCGTGTGTGTCTGTGCGTGTGTTACATTGCCTCTCTATCACTCTTCCCGTACGCTTGTGTCTTTCCGTCTAGAAAGCTCATCACCGGAAGGTGCACTTTTCTTCGCGAAGCAGCCTCCATTCCCCCGATATCGTTCCGGAATATTCGCGCAGCTCCCGTATAGATGATGAAGAAAGCACCTGATTTTAATGCACGGGCACGTACTATAGCACGAAAAGCGCAAAAGCGAAAAAAAAAGTAAGAGAAAATAGTGACGGGGAAGAAGAGACAAGGGAGAATCAAAGAAATAAAAAAATAAAATGACTGCAGCAAGAACCCTTTCTCTGAACTGTTAGCAATCGCAATGGCGTCATCACTCCGGACGGTCTTCCAGTCCCGGCCGTTGAGGCCATTGAGCATCAATGATGCACAGCGGCAGAATGGGACTCTTTCGTGCGTCGCTGGAAGAGCTTTTCATTTTAACGACCCGGGTGCGCAGTGGAACAACGCGACGACGAACGGGTGAAGATTGGATAAAGGAAAAAAAAAATGCAACGTGCTAAAGGTGGAAGAAAATGAGGGAGAAAATGAGACGGAAAGAAAATAGAACACTGACTTGGAGACTTTAATAATACAGATGCCTTGGCCGGAGACAGAAGTATCTTTGACTCCTGGAATAACAGGAAGCCATAGCACTCTCGCAATAAGCTTCTTTCTTCATTAACTATGTTTCACTCCGGTACAAATATATATACAATATCTTGCTTTAGTATTCAAAGAAAGCATAAGCCATCGCCTGGATTGCGAAGATTCTATATATATATAACCTTACACGCGCTGAGTGCAGCACCATTCCGGGTAGGTTCATGCCGTGGAACTCGTTAATGCTGATTGATCTGTAATATTTCTAAAAAACATTACAGAGAGAGAGAGAGAGATAGAGGAAATCGACGTGTTCAAGATCCAAGGCTTCTCTGTGGTGTCAGTAACGTCAGTACCATTAGTGCCAGTTGTGCTTGCAATGATTGATGTAGAGGTGCCGGTAGTAGCTGTAGCGGCAGGAATAATTCAACTGATATTCGACCCGTAATGTTGATTCTAGATTTCGATTTCGCACTAATAGTTTGTCGCTTACTGTACGCCAAGGATTGGACGCCGCATAGGAAGAACCGAAAAGATCGAGTACGTTCTACTTGCACTCAGCAGGCGTCTTGCTTTCATACGCCCCATTTCTTCGAAATATTGTCACATAGCATTCTTTTGTTTGTTTTTCTGTGTCATTTGTTCGAAGCGAGCGCTAATTAGGAGTCATTATATCTAGGCTGCGCAAGAGCAGACCGGATTGACCCGTGTTCATTGTAGCTCCTCGCCAATAGCTTTTTCTAGGACGTTCCAGTACGACGTATAGGTGTTTTGCCATGTTATCGCGAATGTTAGTCATCAGCATTAAATTGGGCACTGTCGAGTGCGGCCAACAATTGGTTTTCGTCGGTCGCCCTGAGCACTGTTGCTATCGCCTGCGCTGAATTCAGCCGTTGAGTCCATTTTAGCTTTAGAGGTTCACCGCTTAATCAACTTCCTTTGACTACCTTTAGATGTCTTGTTTTTTTGCTGCCTGGTGGGTGGCTGTGAACATCATGTGACAACATGCGAAATATGTGTGTGTGTGTGTGTGTGTGTGTGTGTGTGTGTGTGTGTGTGTGTGTGTGTGTGTGTGTGTGTGTGTGTGTGTGTGTGTGTGTGTGTGTGTGTGTGTGTGTGTGTGTGTGTGTGTGTGTGTGTGTGTGTGTGTGTGTGTGTGTGTGTGTGTGTGTGTGTGTGTGTGTGTGTGTGTGTGTGTGTGTGTGTGTGTGTGTGTGTGTGTGTGTGTGTGTGTGTGTGTGTGTGTGTGTGTGTGTGTGTGTGTGTGTGTGTGTGTGTGTGTGTGTGTGTGTGTGTGTGTGTGTGTGTGTGTGTGTGTGTGTGTGTGTGTGTGTGTGTGTGTGTGTGTGTGTGTGTGTGTGTGTGTGTGTGTGTGTGTGTGTGTGTGTGTGTGTGTGTGTGTGTGTGTGTGTGTGTGTGTGTGTGTGTGTGTGTGTGTGTGTGTGTGTGTGTGTGTGTGTGTGTGTGTGTGTGTGTGTGTGTGTGTGTGTGTGTGTGTGTGTGTGTGTGTGTGTGTGTGTGTGTGTGTGTGTGTGTGTGTGTGTGTGTGTGTGTGTGTGTGTGTGTGTGTGTGTGTGTGTGTGTGTGTGTGTGTGTGTGTGTCATGACGTCACACATCCCAACTGCCAATGAACGCCTGGCCATGTCGCCGGCCAACTACAAACTGCCAGAGATGTGGTCATGATTTTTTTGCTTATAGCACGGACCACGCCGGCGCGGGTTTTCTGAAGACCTATGTCTTTGACACTGTGGCGTTTACAGAAGACTCGTTCACATACATAGCTTTGTGCCGGAGGTAGCAAAGGGGCAGCTGCGGCCTGCAGTGACGAGAGGGGCTGCGGATGGCCAGGACAGGGAGCGTATTACTCTATCCATGCCATTCAATTGGCTCTCCTTTGAGATAATAACTATTAAATTTACGACATGTTGTTGAGCGCTGAAGGTTGCCGACATTCAGTGACGAATTCACTGTGAGTGAATTTAATCGTTAGCCAATATTCACCCCGCCCCCTGCCCTCCCGACGACAAAAGGAACAAGTATGCCGAATGTATCGTGAATCTTCATCTCCGCTAGCACTGCATCTGTTCTCTCAACGACAGGATAACGATATTATTTGCATCCTTGCGCACATGCTTGTGCAGGCTGTTTGAAACGCAGACCGCTTTGAAACCGGCGATCGATGCACCCGAAGTGCCGGGATTGAACACGTACGGGCGTCATTCAAAAGCAGGGGCGATGACGCCTCTATGTCTCAAATCACGCCGTTTCGTTACCTTGGCTTTTCTACTGCGGCCAGCTGAACGCGCACCTGGATTTACATCCGTGCCATTTCTTCCTTCCGCTTTCTTCCCTGACACCTCTCTGTTCTCGAACCTTTCGAAAGCTTTCGAATGACAACTTGTCCCCGCTATGTTATCGCAAACTTCTTGGCAACGTTTTTACTGGCCTTACTTTATACCGCCTGCTTCTTCACCTTCTTTTTTTTTTTTCTGAACCACTGCACGCTTAATGTGGCATGGTTAGAAAATGCCGCTCAAATAGCTATGCAGAAAGAAAAGCAAGATTAGAAGTGGAGCCGAACTACCCTCCACTGTGTTCGCAAAGCAGAGAGTTGTACAGGAGTGCTGATCACAAAAGCAGAGCATAGGGGGAGGGTGGCCGTGACTGTGCTCTTTTTAGCATATGCCAGTTTGGGGGGTGCAGCACCGCTGGCAGCACCCCCCGCTGTGAGGCGGAGTAGCGCGTTTATTACCAAGCGTGTGCGCTGCTCCAAGCAGAGGGCCATTGCTCTTCTGACACTTGCCTTTCTTCTTGCACTCCCTCCATCCCCTGATGCCTTGCTCCGCCATCCCCGCAGTCAATAGCTGGCTGCATGCGACAGCGAGGTCCCGTGGCACAACGCGCGCACAAGGAAGGTGTATTGTCAGCGGCCGGACTGCTCTTGCCACTTCGCGACAGTAATTGTGTGCAATGCTGCGGAAGCTGTAGAAATGGTGGCCCGTGGCGACCCGTCCGATCGTAGGAGAATAATGAGAGAACGCCAAGCAGTGGAGCTATACAACAGCGGTTAGCTTTAAGCCGGAAGTTAATCTAACGGTTTCATTTAAGCAGATGCGAAGACAGCGTCACAAAACTACAAACTTAGAGAACAAAGCACAAGATGCAGAACCCGCGAGGCTAGTGTTGTGTTCTACTAAGCCCGTTGTGATGTCACAGTTCAGCAAACCGTTACTATCACAGAACGCTCGTGCTTTCACCTACAAGACCGACATCGCTGCGAACAGGCTGGCGTGCACTAATAAGGAAAATACCCTTGTCAGAAGCTGCTCACATTAGAAAGCAAAATACTGAAGAAAAAAAGGTTTGAAATAATTAAACAAATGTGTAAATATCCGTCTTCAGAAAGGGTGGCTCTCTGTTTCCTAGCTACTTCTAGAGGTGGGATGACAAGCGCTACTAAAGTATTACAGTTAGTCGTTGATTAAGTAAATCCTTTCTCAATCGTCATGTTTTCATTTTCCCTCCCTGTTTTCGTATTATCAGTCCAACGATAGAACATACGTGACACCACCACACAGCTGTCATAACTCTTGAGTGCTGCAGCCAAACCCGAAAGCTAGTTTGGTCGTGTCGTCAGTTTGCGCAGCGCTGCACGTTACAGATGTGACGGACTTTCAACAGAGTGTTCGAACAGTGCCGCGAGCAGAACCTTGTACACAGAATGAAGGCACTCTCGCAGGAAAAAATATCCAGTGCGCAAAAGGAGGGGGCACGGGAGAGAAAATATAAAAGTAAAAGAAATTGGAAACAGAAATAGAAAAATATAGGCACAGAGAGAAGGCGGGCGACCGGTTATCTTCCGCTCGGCCTGAGAGTCCGTCAGTATAAGCTGTTCGTTTTAGGGGCGGTAAAAGAAAATAAAGCAACGCATCGTAGAAAGAGAGGCGGGGTTGCGTGACGATCCCAAGACGACAAGCGAACGGCGCTTTGTACGCCAGGAACTTAAGGTCCCCCACCGATTCGCGGACCACGGACGAGGCCTACGTGGTGTCAGGCGAATATTATTTCGTTAGGAGGCTCGCCTGCTAGCACAAGTGCCTGGATTAGAGTGGAATGACGCACGGAACGACGCTTTGTATTGGGATGGGCTTAATTCTGCCACCTGGGACTCAGCAAGCGTCCGGTCGAGAGATCAGAATGCAGTTTTTGTAGTGTTATTAATTTATGAAGTCCAAATGATTGGCTTATGTCCCCACCCTTAACATGGTAAGAGCATCATAGTAGGGCTTGAATTGAAGGGTAGAATGAAATGATTGAAAATGGAGAGGGGGGAAAAAGGAAACATTTTCAACTGAAAACAAATTCTGCGTCACTAGTTAACAAAGTTACTTGAAAACATCAACAACAACTACAAAACTTTCCTACGTTTTAAAATACACGCATATTGCTGTAAAATTCGAGAGTACAGCGCCACGACGAACTTGTTTGCGAATTCGTTTTTTGTTGTTGTTGTTTTTAGAACGCGCAACAGTGGAAGCAGCTTTCCGAATCTCAACTGCGTTCTGCATACGAAGGTATGCTTCCTTTTTGTTTTCTGCCAAAACGTAGCCTTCTACTATAACGCCTTCAGGCAATGTGGGGTAATTCTTTAATAAAATAATAAAATAAAAGAATAAAAGAAGAGGCTGCTGAGGAAAACGCACAACGACTGCTGCCGCATGCGCCACGACAGTTCACGAAATTGCTCACTCTGTAGTACCATATATACCAGATAAAGGCTACTAACCGTGTGCAACGTCGTCGACGGCTCCTTTTACGTGGATCATACCGCTGTGTCCAGGAGAGTGAGATGGTGTATAAGGCTGGTTAAAAGTTGTTTTGCCACACGTTTCGATTCCTCCAAAGCTCAAAATCAATGTGCGGAGTAAAGACATTGTTATTCTCACCTCCGAGATCCGTGTACCTCTAATGGCATCTCAATTGCTAGCATACACGGGCGAAGAGCAGACTCTGTGCCTTAGAAATTTTTGGGGCGCGCAAGAACTCAAAGGTAATTGAACTCTGTACAAGTATCTCGCCCCGTAGATTTTGAGCTCAGCATAGTTACCACTTTCGCTCCACCATGTATGTACCTCACAGGCGCAGTACTGTTCTGGACTTCTCAGTGCAGCCTCTTACCGTTTATTTATAGCATGCGTTACCGTAACTTCTCTAAAATGCTGACCAACGAACATCTTGCTTGCAGAGAAAAATTAACCCATATTTTGCTTCTTTGACAAACTAAAGTGTATCAGCGGTAAGACCTGCCTCCTTACTGAAAACTATTAACGCACCAGTGAGCCATGTAAAGAACAACGTAGTGCATTTATCTGCAATTGGTGAAGGTAAACGCGGCCCCACAAAGAAAAAGGGGTGTTGTTGGAGTCATTCTTTGGATTCAAAGGAACGGGTAGCGGTGCGGAAAAAAAAAAAAAAAAGAAACTCCTTTCATCTTGCGCAACCACCCTGCTTCGCTTTCTTCCTACATGCAGCAGCTAATACCACGAAGGCTGACACAGCAGGATACAGTTCATCACCCGCATTCTCATGCAAAGGCCTTTGTAAAGTGCCCAGCGTTACCGGGAGGTACTGGAACAAAAAGCCCGCTACTTCAATCCTAACCTCTCCCACCTGCTTTTATCCTAAATAAAAGTGAGGTAAAGTACAGGAATAAATAATAAAAAAAAATGAAAAGGACTTTAAAACTCGCGCGTGAGGCATTACAGACGTTCTGTAGAAGGAAAGCAGAGAGGTGTTTTCACCGAGGGGATGTCGTGGCTCGCTCTTCGAATCCGTGGAGAATATGTGGAGGAGCGAGAGAGAGAGAGAGGCTGCGATCAAGGTTGACGGGCGGGAAGGGGAGTGGGGGATGGTGGAGGGGACGTGGATGATGCTTTTCGCGGTGTTGTGCTTCTTGAGTCATCCCTGCTGGAGATCGTGGTCGCATGGCGGTCTAAGGTCGTCGCATGCAAGCGAGGCACACAATGCTGTGCTTTGTTCGCTGCTAGCGTTCGAGGGGTGGGATCGAGGGGAGGACCCCCGGGCTTCTTCCACAAGGAGGTAGCCCTTCCAGCCTGCCTGCCTGCCGGGCACCCCGCCAAAGATCGATGGCCTCACGTGCAAGACCCGGCTCATAACCAATTATTAAAGAGAAGACTGCGTGCTCGGGGTCACCTTTCTCCACAACGCGTCGTTGGTTCTCAGTCTTATTTCTTGCTTCTTTTATGCCCCGTTATAGCTTCGCGCCCTGCGGAGCATCTTGGCTATCCCAGCCTGCCGCCGTAAAGCAGAAAGAATACCCAGGTCAGAACAACGCGCGCTTTAAAGAGAAAATAGAAGACAAAACAAACTTCTGTATAAACACAGTGCGGAGTGCCAACTATCAGTTGAGCGCCCATGACTTTGCGTCAAGGGAGGTTAAGTAGTCTACTTCGGCCGTGCGGGGCGCGGAAAAAGCGTGCAGCTGTGCGATCATGCCTGGCTGGAGACCGCGAAGGAGCGCAGGAGTACCATGAAAGTGCAATTTTGAGACCATGGAGCGGGGACCTGTGTAAGATTACTTTTAATAAGCCGTTATTTAAAGTGTCGTGAAAATGTAGCCTGCAATTATTGGCCTCAATGTGATCGTCACCAAGCGAGTACAGGCAGATCGAACTGAGATATGCTGCAAGAATGAAACAGGAGAAATTGAAAAACAAAAAGTTTGCAATTTTAAAAAAATACTGCTCCAATGTATTCAAGCTTAATGGCACACGCTGAAAAAAAAAAGTTTGTTCTGCAACAAAAACGCTGGTGGAAAAATCAACAAGTATTTCTGATATCATTGATGACATGAACACAACGAAAAAAAAAAAAAAAACTCACCAAGAATTAATGTACTACGATGGCGGTTTGATGCAAGAACACAACAGACGTGCCTCTCGCTTTTTCGTGATGACTCGTCATGAGTTGTCTCATAATTATATAAGAAACTCAATGCCAATTTCTACGAGGGTGGTGCAGAAATTGCATCGGGAGAATATGAAACCATTAGCGCTGCCGCGGTGTTTTTACTAACTACCTACACCTAACTAAGTATTAATAGCTATCTTATTGTCATTTATCTTATCAATAATTATATCATGGTGATTATCTTATCGCTAATCATGTTATCCCCAGTTATCAATCACTAACTAATAATCTGTATAATGAACTGTTATCGGTAGCAAGAATCCATTTTAGTCATATTTTTATTATCACTACTATTAATGACCAATGAGTGACTCGATGTGGCATCACCAGGTGATGATGTCTTATACAGCGACACATTTTGATGACAGATTCCGCGGAAAGGATTTGCGGACACAACATAGCCTTGTAAGGTTTTCGCCATAATAAAAGGGTAAAAGCATGTCATATGGTGGCGCATGTCCGGAGAACCCTAAGTCCCGCTACCAAGGCAGTCGAAAATCATGTTTAGTGCTATTTTGAGGGCCGTCATAAGGGATGCCCGTGCCCTATATATCGATCGTCTCACAGATGCTGTCCGCCAACCTTAACCGCGTCCATCTGCTCATCACCGAAGCTACTGTAAGAGGTCGTTTAAAGGCCCCACTAAGGCCTTTTATTGTGACATGGCACAATAGGCTCATTTTAATATAATGTCTTTATACACTGCACAGACTATATATAGAGAGCTCTTGCAATAAGGTATAGACCTTATTGCTAGTTTGTTGCATTCCTATCCACAAATTTTCGATCTAGCCCTTGAAAACAGCAGTGATAAATAATTTAAAAAACGCACTGTCAGCCTACTTCTAGAGACCAAAGCCGAACAAAACTTCACTTACACTTTTTCTATTTCAAATTTGCTTTTCCGGATTGGATTGTCCAGAAGTGTGTCCCTGTGATGCCTTGTAGTCGTATATATGTATTCCCTTTGTACAAATACTATTTCTTTTTCTCGAAGTAATATAATATGTACTATCCAATCTCTGTTCCAGCGATATTCTGTCACATAACTTGTTTTCAACTGCATTATTCTGTGGATGTATGTACATCTTTATGCTATGTTTTTAGATTTATTTCTTTAAACAGTCTTTTTACGCTGTGCGTGGACCTTCGTCAGCTGTCGATACACCTTTTGCTTGCTCTCCCTCGGTTTTCATTGCTTTTGTAACGTAAACCAAATTAAAATGTAAAGGAAAAAAAAAATAGACTGCCGATTTGTAGCCACACACTGTAGTTTTGTCTGTAAACGGCCCAGAAAAAAAAAAAAATCTAGACATAGTATATATATTGTCTATAAAAGAAAACAAATTAGGGGGTTATAGATCTTTGTCTTTTGGGGGGCTTCACTGACTCCGTGCTGCCAGGCGGCGCAAGCGTCGCCCGATTTTCGCGGTCGTTGACTCTTTATTCACACGCTCGAAGCATCCGCGCGCAGTCTCAATTTCGCCATATGGGATACAGGCATCACTGGAAGTGACCCGCATGATAATTGAACGGTGTTAATTGGGTCCTCGACCACCTTCGTTTGTGGAGCTGTCTACGCTGAGCAAGTATAGGCATTGTTTTGAGCCGCGTCGCCCAGGGTTGCTTGTCAGCAATGGGCAACTGTGCTGTGTTCGTGTGAAGTAATCACTAAAAAAAAAAAAAAAAAAAAAAGGCTACTGAGGAGCTCGCCACAAGACGAGAGTGAAATGGTTTCGGCGTATCAATCGTCAACGCTTGGGCCTCTCGAAGTCGTCGTAGTCCAAGATATCCATATTCCAAGATATTTTCCAAGATATCTGTCCTCCTCTGCTCCACGCAGATCTCGCGCATATCCACTGAGTCGCATTATTACGCGACTAGAAAATGAGGATTATAATAATTAGTCAGTAGGTTACTTATACATAGATCGTCCATGGAAAAATGTAAATTAAAATGTAAAAGCAGAGAGAAAAATGTGATTTCCAAAAGGCAATAACGGCAAAAGCAGAAAGCTTCTATTCACCACTTCGAGATGGCGTGACAATTCATAAGTACCCGAAAAATGTATACAAAAGCTAGTCACTTTTTCAAGAGAAGTTTTATAAATGTCTAGAGCAATTGTATAAATTTTTTTAAGGGTGGACAAAATTTGATGGTGGAGATATGAAACTCTCCCCAGAGTTTGGGCTATGAGCCGGTTTGTGTTTCTCCTCGCGAGGCGTCCCTCTGGAACAGCGACAGCAGAACGGACATCGCGCAGTCTTTCGGCGTAAACAGCAACACGAGAACACCAGCCGGGGGACACGGGAGAGTCGGTGAGGGCAACTGGTCCAAAGCAGCTGCGATCACGTGCTAGGCTCACGCGACTCGGTCGGTTTCGCTGACTGTGCGTTCCTCCGTACGTTTACGCGTTTCGCAGGATGCGTGCTATAGGATTACCGGGCAGTGGATGACGAAACGAGTGACGACATCGTGCAGACTAACAAGCTCTAAGCAGCAAGTTGCAGACGAAGCCGCTTGGGGAAAGATAACACAACCACGGTGGCGAATCGGCAAGTCTTCGCAGCACAGATGGACTCTAGTATTGCGTACTGAGGGAGTTGCGCTGTTATCGACATGCATGCGGGTATTTTTAGCGCATCCAAAATTTAAAAAAAGTAGTAGTAACTGACTTTATATTAATTTTAACCCTGAGGCTGGGGCTATGGCGGACACGCGAGACGCAGAAGGCTTCAATTAGTTCGCTAACTAACTAAAAATGTCATTTAACTTTTTAATTATCATTTTAGAGTGTATGTTGCGTTTGCATAATTGGAGCTCGTCCTCCAAGTAGTATAGCGGTGGAAAAAAAAATTCTAAGAAAGAAATGAAGCGGACGTGACTATCGCCTAAAAGTAACTCAGCAATTTCTAGTGGGAAGCACGCATGAAACTTTGCGCCGGAGCCGTTTTCTTTTTCTTTACTACCGGCCTAAACGAAGCAGCACCAATACAATACAGATCCCTATATACAATTCATGAGCACCACGCAATAATGCATGATTATATTAAAATTTCATCAGACGTGCCAGGTCATCAATAATGTTCACCCATTCGGTGGGTTCGCTTTGTTCTCGATACACTTCTCTAATAAACAAAACACTTTCAATTAATTTATCACGCATCGATCGCACACTGACATGGGCATGACGAGCAGCCATCCTCGTCTTCGACAAACTAAGAAGGACTACGACCATAAAGATATTATTCCGTATATGTTCATTACGTTCAACTGGAAGGTATCGAATTCGGCACGGGTTTATGGGAAGTTTTCTTGTTTATTTTCACAGTGCTCTATAGAACATCCCAATGAAAGATGGCCTCTCAACGATAAATGAAGGCATTTATACAACTGCTTGGGGTGTTTTGCAAGCAGTTGGTTCTCCAAAGTACGAAGAATCCCTTCTTCTCAATCCGTGTTTGAATAGGAATGGTTTTAGAATACAGCTGAAAGAAAAATCTTTTAAAAGTAGATCGTACAGGCATCCTTTTGACTCGTTGCAGCACATACTTTCTTGGACCTCTATTCAGAGGTATAGGCATCATGTTATCTACGTTTGAGCACATTTTTATTGCGAAAGCAATACTGCTAGCACTTCGAGCCTTTGGCGTGTCGTGGCGCCTCACGCCTCACCTTTCACGTGACCGTGTGACGTCCGAGAGACGGGGTCCCAGCTCGCGCCATTGGCGGTGAGTTCTTACAGGAGCCGCAGCGGTGACGTCACGCTATTTTCACGTGACCATGTGACGTCACGCCAGACCGAGAGACGGGGCCCCAGCTCGCGCCATCGGATGGTGGCGGCGAGTCCATACACGGCGCTGTGTCACAGCCGAGAGAGGGCGCTCGCTGTTCGTGACGTCACGCTAGGAGGATAAATGGGGCTGTGGCTCGGCATCCTCGCAGTAGTCTGGGCGCAGCCTTACGGTATGTCGCATGATGCGTATAAGGCGTATAAGGCTCATTTAAATAGGCAAACAAGAAGCGAATTAAGCTACCAGAAGCAACCTACAGCAGCATCCGTGCTTTCGCATTACTCCAATGTAGATTCTGCAGTGCTCTAATTTTTTTCTTTCTTACAGAGGCCAAATGCTCCAATCAAAACCCCGGAGTGTTTCACTGGTTATCTCTCTACTGTGCATTGCATGTCGCCGTCTACATCAATGTATTTACATCCATTAGAAATGGGTCCAAACACAGTTATCGCATGGTCCTGTTAAGGTGCGTTAAAGGTGGGAGGCAGTATGACTAACGGACAGAGCCAATTTCCAAGATTTTGGTGACCGACCCCCATAAAGACTTGGCCCACCCTTAAATATGGTCGGAAGGCCCTGAAATGTGGATGGACAGACGAGATTGGGATGCTTTTGTATGATACCGCATTGGTTGCCGATGTCAAACCGCCTTTCCTTTTATTCTTTCTTTCTTTATAGAATATTATTGGGAACAACCTTACGAGAATTGTTTCTTATAGTACATACAACATATTATCCTGAGCCTGTGTCCTGAGCATACGAAGCCGATCCGCTGCTTTCCGCTGTTTGTTGATGGCTCATCGAAATGACCGCCGACTGAAGCGATGGAGTCGCGCAAAGTGTCGTGCGCTACGTCTCATGCAGATCCCTGAATAAGCACCGTGGTTTCACACGCTTGCAAAATTTTGAGGATGCACAGTATTTGCAAGATGTTACAACTTTCAAGGCAGAATACGTTATTTACCAAAGAAGTCGGGTAACTCTGCTTCAAAAAATTATGAACAGGGCTACTCACGGTTAACCAATGGTAGAACGAAAGCTAGCATCGCAGTCTGTTATGTTATTGTTGTTGGCTTCTTGAAAAATGGCCCGTTCCGGTGTTTCGGCAGCTCGTGCCATCTTCTGTCTCACCTTTATTCTCTTCAGCTGTTCTTGTCGGCTAGCCATATATCGAGGGTGCATAGTACGTGCAGGACCGCGATTAAGTATGCTGTTTAACATGCGGTTTTCATTAACTCCATTGCCGCTGTCCTCGGTAATATCATCATCATAATCATCATTATCAACTATATGCACCGTCACTGCCATCCCTACTATCATCATTCATTATAACTAAATGCATCGTCATTGACAACGATACTATTATTATTATGCTAGACAAAAATTAAGATCTATTTCCCACGATCCGGCGTGGAGTAGTGGTCCTTGGGGAAATCACTGTTTCATATGCCGCAAACCGGAAACTATCGAACACGTTTTCTTGGACTGTTAGGAAGCCTTTTTCTTCTGGGACATTCTACAATGAACAATTAAAAAATACCTACCCGTAAATGCATTCGGAATTCGATTTTTACCAATTGAAGATGACGATGCGCTACCGCTGGACATGATCATGTTATTGGGCCTGCACAATATCTGGCATTCCAGAATGGCTTTCAGGAATGCAGGCATGTTGATGCGAGGAACATACGGCAGCATTTTCGCGAAGTCATGGCTAGGTGAAACGTGAGCTGTCTCTGATCTTCGCCCGACGTGGCGTAGTGGAGCTTCCGCTTCAGTAATAAAATTTCCTACTCCAAGTTTATTTCAGTTCAATTTCTATTCTTCTTCTTTACTACCCCATCCCATCCACCCACCTTCTCACTCTCCAGTCGGTTGGAATTGTGAGACAGAAGCATTCATTCGCACGAAGCCGGCTAACATATGGGAACTCATTGCATATGTTTGGTTTATTGGCCCGTAAGCGAAAAAGGCCATTATTTTCCTGAATACTATAATACAGATGACAGCTCCGCACTACACAATATAGTTTAGGCAAGTGACTGCGTATCGCATGGTTTCAAGTCCTCGCCTCTCATGAGCAAGCAGAGACCCGTTACCTTTAATGACATAAAAAAAAAGGAGGAGAGGAAGGGCGGTAACGCAAGGAGCGCATCACGTCACACAAAGGGGAGAGGAAGAAAGGTAATGCAGAATGAGAGGTGATGTTGATGCCATGATACAATGCTTCACTCAGTCCAAAACGATGCGCACTTCCGAAAGTAGGCATGTCGCTTGAACATTACCTATTATATATCGCGCTATTGCACGAGCCCATCACGCACATGCCTCTACCTCCCCATACAAGAAGATGCACATGCTTGCACCATACATGGCAAAATTACTTTTGAAAAGGAATTAAATTACATTACTAATTACTTTGCTGTAAATCGCAGAAAAGTAATTAAATTACAATACTCATTACTGCTCCTAAAAGTAATGAAATTACATTGCAATTACTTCTACTCAGTAATTAAATTTCTTTCTAGTTTCCATCCATGCAAAAACTAAGCAAAGCTAATAAATAAACCAAAAACTTGTTCTCCAGACGCGAAGAACACACATTCTATCGTCTTCCCGCCAAATTCTGTCCCAGAGAGATAATCCTTCCCTCTCTCCTACAGCACGCGACATTACAAAAAAAAAAAAAAAACGTGGTCGAACGGTCGTGATATGACCGGCGAACTGCTGGCCCGGAGCTGTCTGCGCCTTTTGAAGGGCCCGAAGAAGCTAGGCTATTTATTGCTTCCGCAGTCCCAAGAATCGACGTCGGCACATTTGTGCTCACTGCTGAGTAATGCTCAAGCCAAGGTGCCTCACGTCATGGACCCTTCCGCCTGTCTCCCCCAACCACAATCCTCCCTCGCGCCGTGATGTTGAGTGCAACCAGGCACCACTGTGCCCCCTAGCCGACGCAACAAGGAGTACCGCTGCGCCGCGCTCCCAACTAGTTTTCAGCTCCAGCCTTCTTGCACAATCTATCCCTTCGGGATTCCCTTGACGTCTTGTATCCTGCTGCTTAGAGAATGGTTGCCCCTGCTACACACGAGGTCTCACATCCACTGTTCTGTTCAATTCTGTCCCCCTTTGCCGATCCGTTACGCTGGCTTCGCTTGCCGAACGTCGTTCCTGCTTTCGCGGGACTCTACTTCATTGCCTATTAAAGGAGTAGTGGCGCACTTTGTAAAAGTAATTTCGAAAGGTATTAATTACTTTTGCTGTGTAATTACTGCCAAAAAGTAATTAATTACATTCCTTAATTACCAACCCGAAAAAGGAATTCATTACATTACAAATTACCGAGGAAAGTAATTAAATTACAGTAATTTCATTACTGTAATTCAATTACTGCCACGTCTGGCTTGCACAAACTCACCAAAACACCTGCGGAAGAGCCCGAGTCAGTACACCCGCACAACTACTTTCTATTTTCGGTCAAAACAAACAATCCGCTTTGCTTTCGACGGTTCGCCGAGGTGGGAAAAGAACGGTCTCGTACTTACTACCCGACCAACCACTCTTTCGCCACCCTCGACAACTGCGGTTAAGACGAACGCCACTGAAGCAGCACCGCGGCTAGGGACACGGGACACTGGTTTTTGGTCAAATAGCCTAACGCGCTCAATACATGGTTTTCAGTCGCTTGGATTAACCACACACGTCTGAGGAAAACGCTTTGTTGTAGAGTGGAGCGTAAAGCACCTGCCCGGACTCAAAGCGAGCTACAATTGGATTCAAGGAGTAAAGCTTGTCCCGAAGAATAGTACTTCTCCTCCCTTGCCATTCCTCGCTCTATCTTCTCGTCTCGCTTGCTTTTGCTTGCCTCTCGTCCAGTCCCCCCCTTTTCATGCAACGCACAGATGCGTCCCCTCACAGAGAAGCAAGCCTCGCTGCGCATCGCTGGTCCCAACAGGCGCACTGGATTTTCCAGACAACTTGTTAGCCCGTTCTAACCATACATTCACTATCCAAACAACCGAAACGTTCACGGCAGCGTAACGGACAGGCGAGTCACGCTTTTCTGAACACGGATTGCGTTGTAGGCAAACTACGGGAGCGCAGCGACAACTTCGCCAACCACTCCGAGGCTGGTGTATACGCGGTGTAACCCGCTGGCGTTCAGAGCAAACGTCGCGCGACGCTTCGGCCAGTGCAATAGCCTCTAGAAATTTTGATGCTCCAAGAAAGCAATAAAAACACTTGCCACGCAGCCTTGGAAATATGTTTAAAAGGCGATGAGCGCGTCAAAAATAAGGGCTGTCTCGGACTCGCCGCATTTTAATATTGCTGTAAAGACCTTGCCCTAGCTCAGCCCGAGTCTAGAAGTATGTCTCGGCGTTTTATTGATGGACTGAAGAAGTTGTGATTGTACGCATTTTGCTCCAGTCATTTGTCATACACGGGTGTACGTGTGATTGCCAATGGGATGCTTATACACTCTCAAGCGAAATGTGGTGCTAAAGAGCGGTCTACGAAAAATTAAATCGCCAGCTGCGAGTTCAGGCTCTTTTAGCCGTTTAATGTTACCTTATTTAAAATGCATTTCATTATTATTGTCGGTTCAAAATGACAAACGTCAACAAAGGAGGAACACTGGGCAGATCCGTAAACAAACAACCCTCTTGTTCTCTTGGCTTGTGGCTTCGTTGTGTAGAAGCTTACATCACCTCGTCACATCTTGGCTGACTAGTAATGAACAGTTAGGACATTGCATGCGCCACGTCTGCTATCTACGAAAAACTAAATCGTCAGCTGCGAGTTCAGGCTCTTTTAGCCGTCTATTGTTACCTTATTTAAAATGCATTTCATTATTATTGTCGGTTCAAAATGACAAACGTCAACAAAGGAGGAACACTGGGCAGATCCGTAAACAAACAACCCTCTTGTTCTCTTGGCTTGTGGCTTCGTTGTGTAGAAGCTTACATCACCTCGTCACATCTTGGCTGACTAGTAATGAACAGTTAGGATATTGCATGCGCCACGTCTGCTATCTACGAAAAATTAAATCGTCAGCTGCGAGTTCAGGCTCTTTTAGCCGTCTATTGTTACCTTATTTAAAATGCATTTCATTATTATTCTCGGTTCAAAATGATGCATTTTGCTCTATTGCGTTATGCAAGCCCGCAGTCCATAGAAGGTGCTTTGCTGCGTCGAATCATTAATGCGATACTCTTCACTGACAACTTCACTGCATTTATAAGCAGAATCTCATGAAATTCAAGGTTGCAACGAGCCTAGAGTGACTGAAAACCTTATTAGGAAAGCTTTCCTTTTGTTTTTCTTTTGCTGGAGATCACCTAAACACACTGCACAAATAGAGCAACAGGAAAGAGCTCATTTTGCAACCGTTCCGCTGCTCGTCCCTTAACCCCTCATCAATAATGTTATGCTAAAAATAACTTGCAATTCGGAGGCTTTCCTGTGAGAATTCAAAGAAAATAGAAATATTTCGTGCACTCATTTCAAGCAAAATAACAAAGAGTATGGCCGCACGTAATGTCATCCACCCCCCCCCCCCCCCTTCCTCTCCTCCTTATTATATTTTATTTAATGAGCTCGTCCACGCCATGGGCTTGGTATGACCAGGAACTGTGACAGTTTCTGGCTAGGACATACATACCGTAGGGCTTTAAAAAGTGAATTGATGCGGTATATTATTTAGCATCACTAGAGTCCTTCTCTGGTATCACCTGCAGTAAAAGAAATTACAGCCCATGTTATGGTAAAACCAGCAGCTGAGTCGGTGCGAGACAATGCGAAGCTGAACGACGCAAATACGCGAGAAAAGAGGCCGATGAAAAGGAGAAATATAAAAAGTCATAAGCGCTCTGTCTGGGGAGACCCTGTTCCTAACGAGGAGGTGGCGAGCGCGCAGACTGACAGGCAGAGCTAATCAGAGGGGGAGGAAGATCGCATGCATCGAGGAACTGGAGGAAAGAAGAAAAACAAGAAAGAAAGACACCGCAGGCCGGGAAACAGGTTCCTCCTTTCTTGTTACAAGTGCTGCCCGGAAGACAATAGAAGCGATCCCCTCCGCGAAAGCAGAAATGACACGGCGCTGTGGCTTCTCTCTAAGGCAAGCCGAGCGTAGCAGAACGTTATGTTGCGCGGTGATATAAATCTCCCTCGCCTCCAGCACCGTATCGTTTTCACTCTTCCTTTCTCACTCTTCTTTGTATTGGGCTGTAGGCCTAACAGTTGCCATCCTTCTCCCAACCCGTGTCCTTCTCGCTGATTGTCCGTTGGTCTAAGCGCCCTGGAGGCTAGCAGCGGGAGACATGCACATTTGAAGCGGAGAGTATGAGGCGAAAAGAGAAGGGGCGATTCCAACCTTGGTGGGCGAGCCATCCTCCCGGACAATGGCGATAAATTAAAGCGTCTTCTCCGCCCGTCCGGGCCCGAAAACGGAGTCACTTGCTTCCCGCACTGCTCCGTCAACCGATCGCCGCACTTTCAAATCGCCCTGCCTTTCGCCCACCCCGCAGCAGGCAGCTCATCACCCTTCGTCACGCCTTTCCCTCCAAGAACTCGTCTCCTGTCAGCGTCGGAGGGACTGCGCAGAGCAGGAGAAAAGCACGTATGCTCCACTCGACGTACGAGAAGGAAGAAGCAAGCAAAAGCGACCGACGGAAGGCAAGGCTCCCCTACAACCAACACACAAGCCTCCCATCTACTCAAGAAAGTGGACAGCGGTAGCAGGAGGGCGTCCAAGGCCCGCTGGTGCCTCCGGGCCTCCGGTAAGAAGCGAAAAAGAAGAAGCAGTCCAAAAGAACCACATCTAGCGTGCATATCTATCAACCTGTGCAACTGAGGCACATATGCAGTCACGAGAAAGGGGAGAGAGCAACGAAGGAGAGGAAGAAGCCGACAGGGGAACGCTGAAGACAATCACGGTGGCGCCGCCGTGGCAATGAGCGCGCGTTGGCGACGAGCGTCACGGGGCCCGCATTCGCGTGGCTGGAGACCTCGAAAGAAAGCCAGACAAGATGGACAAAAAGAAAAAGAAGGAGACCGAAAATGGAATAGCCTGCAAAGACACGGGGCTGCGTCGAGCAGCAGCAGCACGTGATAAAACAATCGCGCAAAAGCACACCCCACGGTGCAGCTGTGCAAGCACAGCGACGAAAGGAGAAGGGGCCAAGTTAAACAGCGGGAGGCCCGAAGCAACAAAGAAGCGACAAAGAAAAAAACGATCAAGCAAAGAAAACGGCGTTGCAGAGGGACTCGACGGCCGTGCATAGAGATTACGAGAGGCTCGAAGAGACGGAGTAAGGAGAAGAAAAGCTGGGTGGGGGGAGTTGATGGGACCCATAGGAAGCGATGCAAAAGTGAGTCAAAGGAGGACGACATGGGACACGCACAGAAATACTCCTTCTCTCGGTCCAGGAGGCTGCTTGCATCGAGAGAAGGTTTGCGAGTCGTTCGGTGCCCCGCTCTCTCCATAACGCTACACGCATGGATGAGGACGACGCGGGTTGGTTCCTCCGAACAAGGCACGGCCTGTAACCGCCGCCGCGGCGCATTTTCCTGAAGGCTCCCCCGGGCGCAAATAGGCAGGGATGTATACAATCATTCCTCGTTATTACAGACCCTCTTGCGACTCCCCCTCGCTTTTCCAACACCGAGAGGATGAACGCTAGCGAACGGAAGAGATAGCGGACAGTTCCTATATAAGCGACCCCGCCATCTTCCCTCTCTCGAGAAACGAATTGACGTCGCCGAGCCGTTGCTGACTAATGACGGGAGACCACGGGAGCGGGGGTCACGCCGGAGCTGAAGCGAAGAAAGCTTGAGGGTGGGAAAGAAGGGGGGGGGGGGGGGCGGGGGGGGGGCACTGCCGCACCCTTTGCGATGTCAAGGCGCTTGATGACCGCAAGGCTAACGCATTGGTGGTAGAAGGAAGGGAGTAGCAGACGCAGGGATGGAAAAAGGCAGCGTTGAGACTGCGCCTCCAGCGCTCAGGAGCATAGACCGCAAAATTATATCAGATAAGAATGTTTGTGCGTAAGTGCGCGTGTCCTTTGCTTTCGCCTTGTATCAGCAATGTTTCCGGCATGTTAGAAAAGCAATTAAATAAAACTACTAATTATTCTCATAATGGTTGGAAACATAACTCATATTATCATTTACTGCTCAAAACGTAATGATATCACATTACTTTAAAATTACCTTGAAATTACTTTCAAAACTACTTGCATTACATTGAAAATATTTTTTTTTTTCATTTTCGCACACAACAACGTACGTTGTACGCGTTTGATTTCATACATTTCAATTCACCGTATCACAAAAGCTACTGCGTCTTAAAAGTAGGCGCCGAAAACTTTGGCATGCTTTTAAAACAGAGCGCCGTTTGACATACTGAACAGGCAACCCACCCTCGATGCTTGAAGAAATCGGGAGACTGTTTAAACGTACTATTTTCGAGATGTGAGCAGAGCTTCTGGGGCCCAATATTACCACGGCTGGCGCACGCTAGAAAGCAGATGAGTAATGTTAACAAGTAAGTTTGTTGACCAATTTCATCAATTTTAACAATTGTGGCCATTGCAGTTACAGTCAAAGAATTTATAGAATTTCCAAAACGCCACTATGCTCGGCGATGTGGCGCAACAAAATTTCGCTATCCCACCGAAAAAATATATTCTTTTTTTTTTTTTCATTTGTTTTGATGCTGATCGTCAGCGACTCGGCAAGGTAACAGTTTTTTATATCTCGCGCGCTTTCTTTAGAAAAGGGAGAAAAGATGCGCGTGAGGCTTTCTTTATCGCAAATAAAGGCAACGTGGTTTTCTGAAGGTGGTCTCCAACTTTTCAAATCCCATTTATTGGCTAAAGTCAATATGTAGCAATTGAGAAAAATTATCTTGATTACTAATGAATAGAATTATCTGGGTTGCGCAAAACGACTAGCAGCTTTATGTACCTTGTTTCCTTGGCCCATCTCAAATGCTTTATTTTTTTAATTCTTGGCTAAAGTTAGCCTGGACACCCTGATCCACAATGGGATGCCATCCAGCAAGTGTTGGTGGGGAGCTGGTAATAATCTGACTTTTGCAACGAAATATCTGGCGTCATGTACACAGTCTATAGCGGATTTAAGTACGAATTTCTGTTTCGCTGATTTGCATCATTACTGCGCGAGAAATGCAAAATAATTAGCCGCGGTGACTGAAAATGATAATGCTCAAATGTTTTTGTGCATCACGACTTCTGCTGACTTTTTAAGCAACTTCTTGCAAACATACATCAAGATTTTATGTCACTGACATTAAACAAACATCCAGAATTTGTGATATCGGTATGATTCAAGAACACAACAGATATTGCTTTGTGATTAACTTTTCATGACACGTCATGGTTAGACCTTATTGATATCAGAAATTCGATATTCATTTTTGAAGGGATACGTTGGATGCTAATGCGTAGCTAGTCCTTTATTAGGATGTGCGGTGCCGTATTGACGCCGGTCAGTTTCATGTTGAGCTCAGTAATGCTTGTAAACTAGTTGCGACGCATCCCGCAAGCTTATAACCTGCAGTTCGCACTACCACCATTATCATTACTAAATGCCCGTGGTGTGAAAAAAAGGCGAAAAAATCCCTCTTTTATATTTATCCACAGGTTTTCAAACTTTTGCCAAGCCTGGTGATTTTTCTTTTTCACTTTCCTGTATCATTTTGCTAACTTGTATCCAGCGGAGTTACTTTTTTTCTTTTAGGCCGTATTTATATGAAAGCTATATCATTATGTCTTTATTTTGTATTTTGCCAACAAGCCATTTGTTCTATTAAGGGATTGATTACTCACTGATATCCGCCCAAGCACAGCCACACGGCTACAAAGGAAATCTATACAGCTTTCTCAGAAACTTCCTAGTTAGTACTTTCTGAGAAAGCTGTATATCGTTCCTTCGTAGTCGTATGGTTGCTCTTCGGTGGATGTCAATGAGTAATTACTCCTTTATTACAAATATGCTCCACCTTGGTGGATGCCTCTAAATATTCGACCAGTCTTTTGTTCTGTATGAAATTCGTTACTGCAAAAGTTGCCACTACCAATGCCACCTTTGTATTTATAGACGCATGTACACACCTGAATTGTTAGGGTGAAAATCTTGCCAAGCTGTTTTCAGATTTTTATATTTGCTAGTGACCTCTGAAATGATGTCCAATGGCTGAACCTTTAGAACACTGAGTAACTCGTTCCCGCATGCATCTTTCCCTCACATTTCACAGTCCTTCTCATTCCTTGGAGCTCTCTCTCTCTCTCTCTCTCTCTATCTCACACACACACACACAGACACACACACACACACACACACACACACACACACACACACACACACACACACACACACACACACACACACACACACACACACACACACACACACACACACACACACACACACACACACACACACACACACACACACACACACACACACACACACACACTCTCTATGCTCTCTCTGACCTAAGTGGACGCGACACGCGTCATCTGGCCTTCATACGCAAGGGAGACAAAATAAACGGAATGGGCGCACGCGTGATGAGCGGAGGGTAGGAAACATCGCCTCCGGCTACACCGGTCAGGGGCAGGGGCGCGCGCTTCAGACGACGACAGCGAGGAGACCAGAAGAAGGGTAGCACACAGGGACGGCCACGAGGATTGCGACCGGAGGAGGAGACGGCGGCGGAAGGCTGACGTGCTCAGAGGGGGCAAAATGAGAAGGCTGCATCCGCCATCCGAGCCGACGATGAAGAGGAGGAGATGGAGAGCAGCACGGCCGGCTCCTGTCAAAACATGTCGCGTCCCCCAACACCGGTCTACGGTCGATGACGACGCCGGATCAGCGCGGCGAGAGACGCCTCCTCCGTCCCTGTTTATCACTGCTTTGCGTTTGTGCTTAATATTTGCTTCTATTCGCCCGCGGCTTCTCTCCGTAAGCCAATCCCGCCGACCGCCTTCACCCGGGACGAGCTCGGGCACCTGTCATCAGCCGGAGGCATCATCCTCTCGGCGGCGTCAACGTTCGCTCCCTTCTCGTTGTAAGGCAAGAAGGAAGAGCCTTTGGGAGAAATGCCGGGACGTGGGAAAGCCGGAAGAGAAAAACATGTTGACTCTTGGCAGCCTTAACGCAACACACCTGCCGAATCTACACAGGCGTTGCGAGCGCGTTAAGCTGAGCCGTATTTTCGTACGGTGTGGGGGCACAATGTCAGACCCGTGATGGCAAAGACAGGAGATGACGCACACCGGAAAGGCTTTCGCAATGAGTCTAGTGTCCTCACGTTCCTTTTATCTTGTAGTGTTCAGCGAATAGCTTTCTGTAATTAATGTGTGACTATTTTGCCGCATTTGGTATCAATGTAGGGGCCATCATTCGGAAAGGCGACCTGACTCTTCAACATACCGTGCATAAGACTCTCCTTGTTAATATTCAGCGGAAGACTTCTTGTGAAGCCAGCTGCTTCACTTAAAAAGCAATGCAGCCTGCAGGAGGTTGCGTCCGCTGCGGGAAGTTCAGTTTGTCTGCCTTATGCGCCCACACACGCAACGCACCTGAGATATGAAGTCGAGCTTCATAAATCAAAATATGTTCAGTCATATGACAATGAACTCCCCGTTATTGCGGCGTATCTGCTTTCCACAGGGTGATATTAGTGCTCAGACTGCATTGGTCCCGCAGCTCTTTACTATGCGAAAGATGTATAATCCCATCGCAAGGTTTTCTTTTGCGTAAGTTTGTGCTTTTGACAGCGTACATTTGAATTTCATTTTCTTATTTCGGTCACTTGATCTTTCGTGCAGCGTTCATTAAACATGGGAACAAATATCAGCTTTTAATTCAAACCTTGCAAGCGCTGTAACGAGCCTAAGACAATCGTGCAGAAAACATCGCATAAGAAGAAGGTGTTAAATTTTCCAAGTCTGCTTGGCTTGGTTAATGGTTAATGGAAGGGTAAACAACACGATAGAAATGTTGGGTTATTGTGGAAGCCGAGCAGTTTTGGAAAATGTAAGTTATTTTCTGATGTCTTTACTGCGAAAAACACAACGGATTTCGCCGATATCCGAATTTCTGTTTCCTTCCGCCTTACCGATTGTTTCTACTACTTCAATTGATCCTCGTTTGGCACACTGAGTTATATTATGGCTTTCAATGAGTAGTCATGAGTCATGACTAGCGCGAGTACCATGATCACGACCATGGTGAATGTCAAAGCTAATTAAGGCTTAATTATATAATAATTAAACAATAATTAGACGTGGACAAATTTAAGACTAGGAAATGAAGTCGAAACAAGCCTGAACACATATCGGCTTATTACTCGCTGCTGAGCCCAATTGAGCGTGTTAGGCTTAATTAGGATAATTAAGGTAACTAAGCTTAAAGGTATTTCAAGCCCCATTACAGCATACTTAGTTGCTATCTGAATACACGTTGGTTCTAATTGCACCCTACTGAGCACAATTATGCATAGGCCGACCTAAATCTGTTTACCTGTACTAAGCTATGGCTAAACCACTCTCATTTCCTTCTTCCCAGAAACGGTCCTACTCCAATCTCGGCCGTTCTGACGGTATTTCTATTACTCAGTCACTTTTGAGGCTAGCGACCGCAACGGGCTGATTTACGTCACCTTAGAGAAATAAGACATAGAAATCGGTTCGAGCTGACGACACATCCTGATTGCGCCGCACGCACGCAGCACTTCTAAAAAGAACAGGTTTACGTCTTGGAAAACGGAGGGAAAATCAATGTTTCTTGTCTCTCGAATGTTATTACCGAGCTTGCAGTGAGTGCGTTTTATGTGCACATATCCTGCCTCTGATTCCATGCATGTTTCGTGGATGAACTCGTATGTATACCTGGCTTTGCCTGGTGCTACTTTGCTACGCGGAAGAAGCAATTTTATGTGGCCTCAAGGATTTTTTTGTTTTGTTTGTTAAGGCGTGCTCGCCGACAAGGCAAAATAAATGGCTTCGTTCTGGCATAAAATTCTTTACGACGAGCGCTCCTCTGCCCTTGCAAGGTCCAAATTTACGACTAAGCTTGTGCCGAGCAAAGGCGATTTATGGTTTCACTTTATCGTTTTCCTCTGTATAAAGGGAGGAGAATTCGCGGAACGAAGGTCCACTCTGCGTTGAAAGCAGTCGTTGAGGGTAGACGAACGGGATAACAGAGTTTTCTCTTGGATCTTCTAGAGTGCGCATCACTTGTCGTCGGACACCTGGTGCGCGGTAGAAAGGCGAACGTATGCATTCTTGCCGCTGGAGTTCGCGTTTCTTTACCATTGCGATTTCTCTGAAACCCAGATGCCACGCAGCGCGCACACTGTATTGGTGCCCACATGACACCTATCTTGCTTTTAGGCTAAGGAGTGAAAAAGTAAATAGTGATCAAGGGCCAGAGATCTTCAACAGCCTCGGGAAGGAACAGCAGTTTACGGTTTACATTAGGTAGCGAAGTACTGGAAGTAGAAGGCGAATATGTCTACTTAGGACAGGTAGTAACCGCAGATCCGGAACATGAAAAGGAAATAACAAGAAGAATAAGATTGGGATGGAGCGCATTTGGCAAGCACTCGCAGATTATGATTAGCAGCTTATCGGTATCGCTCAAGAGGAAAGTAGTACACAACAGTTGCATCTTACCTTGCTCAACTATGGGGCTGAAACGTGGAGGCTAACCAAGAAAGTTCTACTTAAGTTGATGACAACCCAGAGGGCTATGGAACGAAAAATGGTAGGGGTAACATTAAGAGATAGGAAGCGTGCATAGTGGGTCAGAGAAATAACTCAAGTTACCGACATTCTAGTGGAAATTAAGAAGAACAAATGGACATGGGCAGGACATGTAGTGCGAAGAGAGGATAACCGATGGTCGCTGAGGGTAACAAACTGGATTCCAAGGGAAGGAAAGCGTAGCAGGGGACGGCAGAAAGTTAGGTGGGCGGATGAGGTCAAGAAGTTTGCAGGGGTCAAGTGGATGCAGCTTGCACAGAACCGGGTTAATTGGAGAAATATGGGAGAGGCCTTTGCCCTGCAGTGGGTATAGTCAGGCTGCTGCTGATGATGATGATTATGATGAAGGGACAACATATTCTCCTTTTTTGTCATCTTTGTAACACTTCACTTGGGACCTGGGAAAGTATAGAATTGTCTTACAAAATCTATTCTATTAGCAGCACCTATGCTAACCACTTAGGGGAAACAAAAAGAACTTTTGCGCGAGCATGCAACGAAACTAATCCTTGCCCCTATAGACTCTCAATTAGCTGCGAAAATCTCGCTAATGCCAGCTGTTCAGCGGAGGCTGCATCACTGGATGCGGGGCCGGTGATTCATCACCGGGATCCCGGTGCTAACGGTCAGCGCAGTCTCGATGGGTACGCTGGAAAGCCTGAACGGGGCATCGGTCTCTCTCGCAGCAGGAGTAACAGCGATGCTGTCTAAGCACGTACAATGCGTAACCGCGACTCCGTGGTGCGCGTGCGCGGGGGGCCGGGCTCGCGGATTTCCCTCATTAACGGGATGTCGCTACGGCGGCCGACGGCTCAACAGCAGCCGGCCCCGATCAATGGGAAACCACAAAGTGCCGGCTACCGCCTCGTCCACCCGGATGAGAAAGAGAGAGCTGGATGAAAGAGAAAACCTAGTTGGCGTACGGTGCATCCAGGGAGTGCGCACGCACTCGTCACGTGCACACTGCTGACGCTTCTGACGCACTAGCGGCGGGGCAAACGCATCGGTGGCGCCGGTTGGGGAGGGCAACTGATGCGAAACTACAGGCGAGTGATCGTGGTAGACCTCTGCAGCTCCGTCTCACTCAGAGGCGTGCAGCTTTGTTTAGGCTGGATTATTTACCATCGGAGCCGTTCATGCCTAGAAAGGCACACTCACAATACAAAACGCAGATGTTGCTTGGGTGATTTCGGTCCATTTATTAACGTTCCTAGTTTTACAAAATCAGGGAGGGGCCGTAACGAATCGGCAAACTGTATTACAAATTGCCCAGTACTGTTCCGTTGGCGCGTCGCTCCCATTGAAGAGCACCGCCGAAGGACTACGAACACTTGGCTAGTGAGTAGAACTGCCATTTTTAAATATCAGACTGGGCTAGCGTGAACACCGCTCACAGTCAGGCAATCGCAATTCTTAGATTTTGCCCAGGTGGCTAAAAAAGCTCTCCAGCAGTGAGTTTCTGACCTAGGCCGAGGGCCAAAGATCAGCATCACTGGCCACTACCTTACACCCCAGCGCCATCTGGTAGTCGCTATCTTCACGTGATAAATTATCAATATTTCATGATGCACTTCGCACATCGTAGTTTTAATCTACTTTGACAAAGGTGCAGCAAAGGCATTAATTAAGACTCATTAACCCCAATAAAAACCAATACTATACCCGTCAAATATTTCACTAAGCACGACAAGACGTGGCAAATCTGAGCTCAGTGAACCAAACTAGCTACACGAAGGCAAAACAATGCTTCCGCATGTTTACCCACGCTTAGCCAAGCTAAACCAAAGTTCAATTTCTTTTGCAGGTCTTCGGCTGCCGAAATTATCCAAGGCACGGGGATCTTGGCCAGTCATGAAATTATTCAGAGCGATGAAGTTATTTGAACTCTCAGGATGACCTGCTGAAGTCAGTTACAGCTCCCTCACCGCTGCACGCATTTAGCGAAGCTCCTGCAGAGCTGCGAGCCATTTTCGCGCAACGCCTCAGCGAACTGCGACCAGCGACTTCGTTAGATGCGAGCAGGGAGTGCGGAGAGAGCGAGATATTCAGCCGTACTCCAAGGGCGAAAGCGTCACCAGGCATCACCTTTGTTCTCTTCCCTCCGTCATGGCGCAGAGAAAGGGGAGGGTTCTGTGAGACGGCGGTGGCCATGAAGGAAAACAAAGAAAGGAAGAATCAGCCGCTATTAGGTGAAAGAGGGTGACGAGAGGGGAAGGGGAGTGGAGGGTCTCAGATGAAATATGCCCTCCTAAAGCGTGACGTCGCCGTCGGACAGCCGGCGGTTGGGACGGTGGTCGCCTCGTAGCCAGTCTCCTGGTTCGTTACGCGCATGCTCGCCCGCTGTTACGGCGACTGCACGGACGGATTACTTGTGGTCGCATACAGTGCCGCGGATATCCCATAACCGTGGCCCGCTACTTCTGTGCAGCACTGACGCTACTGCTAGACCAACAAGGAGCACGCAAAACGTGCGGTGCGCTGGCATCGCGTCCCCGTGAAGGGACAATTGAAGGCAGGCCGACGTTGGCCTGTACGGATACTTAAAAGCGTTTAGGTGAGACAGTGGTTACGTCTACTGATGGCCACATGAGTTGAAAGTCGGTAGTGGATGAAATAGTATAGCAAATCCGCAACCGATTGTTTTTAATAGTAAACTGGGATGACGTCAGGACCATTTTTGTTTTAACGGGGATGACCGTGGCTAAGCTAAGCTGCCATTCTTGTCCTTTCGAAGATCCTTGCATCCTTTTCGGCAATGACGTCGAGAGTTTTCAGCGGCGGGAAGAAATACTTTGCAATTAAAAAATTATATATTTTCCAGAGCATTCAACGACTGATTAGCTGCTGAATAAACATCTTTGTGGGCACATAGCCAAGCAATAAATTTGCACCGAAAAAAAATAAAAAAATAAATATGTTCTCAGTCACCTCAAAGGAAGCAGTAATACAAGTCTCTGGATTAACTTCAAGAGCGCTGTTGGAGGAGTCCTTCAATGTCCACTGCAGTGTCAGCAAAAAATTAAAAAAAATTCAGCGTGAACTGCGAAACATTACTGGTCTACAGGTATATCACTCCCTTCCGGCAAAACTCGTCGGCCGTCTCAGAGGCAACCGTGGGAACTATCGGTTAAAAACGCCCGATCGAAATTTAGGGTCAATAGCTCGCATTTATTCACACATTGCAACTGTTTTCAAGAAGTGCGCGCCGAATTCAGCGTGCAAGCCACATGTGAGCTGCCGGAAGTTTATCACTCTCTGTGTTAGGCTGATGACTGACAACTGCGATGGCTACTAGGTTATATCTGCGACAAGATAAGATGTTTTATAGAGTTAGTAGGTTCGCCTTGTCACGCGACCATTCATTTTGGTTGTTTGTGGGCACATATGCGCAGCGCATTATTATATCCCCCCCCCCCCCCCCCCCGCCCCTAGCTCAGCTCCCTGCAATAAACCATTTGTGCTTGTAGCGTCGGTCCACCTGTGTTTTTTACATTTACACATGTTTCTTCACGTTTACAGCAGAACAATGTGTTTGAAAGGGCCAACAGAATTCCACGACACAACTTTTCAGAACACGAGATTTGCACAGGAAAGCTCAGGAAATGCTCGAGGTTAAAATAAAGAAAACAAAATGCACGCACATAAATCTCAGAATATGCAAAGTAGCTCAAGGACCACGGAAAGGGCTCACTGCCCTCTTGTATAAAGAGGGGACGTGCAACTCGCACCAATGATTTCCACGACTCCTTGACGCGTAGTCCGAAGAAACAAGGTCGTCCCGGTGCAGCCTGCTCAGTATACCCCTTTAGGTCTGCGTCTCACGTAGCCAGAACAGGCGTGTTTCACCCGGTGCGAACCACGCACGCAAAACGAAGAAATCAGACCGGACCACGCTGCTGCTATGTTTACGCGTATATGTGCTCCGCGAGTGCTTCCTCTTATCGGAGCCTCGCGGTAATACCCCCGCTGGCGCACCACCGCGTCACTATACACAGCGCGCTGCACGTGCAGAAGCAAGCGTAAACATGTTTACGAGGAAGACCCGAGTGCGAACATCAGGAGGATCATGACTAGCAGCTTGCCGGTATCACTCAAGAAGAAAGTATCAGTAACAGTTGCATCTTACCGGTACTCACATATCCACTCTAATCCTGGTAACCCAGAGCTACCTATATGAGAGTTACAAACAATTACTGTGAAGGCTAATGTGTAACGTTAAGAGATAGGAATCGCGCAGAGTGGGTTGGAGAAATAATTCGAGTTAATGACATTCTAGCGGAAACCAAGAACAAATGGGCATGAGCAGGGCATGTAGTACGAAGGGAGATAACCGGTGTTTGCTAAGCGTAGCTGATTTAGTTCGAAGAGTAGGAAGAGGTAGTAATTAAAATGTAAACTAATTAATATTTACTAATTAATTTTGTGCAATAAAGAATTGTAGACTTAACCAGACGTGACTCTCTCCACAGTTATCACTTGCTTTCACTAGGCGTGTATATTTCAATAGCTTGATTACATTTATCTGGTACCTCTAGTATATAATGCACAAGAAGGAAATGAGCCCAGGCCGTACAAAACATCGGCCCGGAAATAGAATTTGTTGGCAACGTATTAGCTCTATGTAGGCCCGCCCAATACCTGCAATACTGGAGGAAATATGTTTACTTGTTACCACTTCTGTCAGACCTAACACAGACGTAAAGTTTAACCTATCAGATCACTTTATTAATTCTCGAAATTCGAACAATGTAGTCTCGAACAAGCCCCGCGCCGGAGTAGTGCAGTGGTAAGACGTCCGACTACTGACCGGAGTTCCCGGGTTCAAACCCGACCTCGGCGGTTGCATTTCGATGGAGGCGAAACGAAGAGGCGTCCGTGTGCTGTGCGATGTCAGCGCACGTTAAAGATCCCCAGGTGGTCGAAATTACCCCGTAGCCCTCCACTACGGCCCCCCTTTCTCTCTTTCCACTTTCACTCCCACCTTCATCCCTTCCCTTACGGCGCGGTTCAGGTGTCCACAGAGTAAGTGTGACAGATACTGTGCCTTTCCCTTCATGTGAACCAATTATTATTATTAGAGTCTCGAACAAGACTAAGAGATTCCACTTCTTATGGGAATGTCTTGAAAAAATACCTACTAAAAGCGAAAAAAGTCGAGGCTGATTGAACGCAGTCATTCGCACTTGAAAGTGCCGCTCGTTTTCGTAGAAACCGAAGTAACTGAGCGCATTCCAGCAAGAGAATCTGTGATATTGTGCTGTACAGTACCCGTTGAAAATAAAAATTGAAAAACTTTTATCCGCTCGCTGAACTCAGGCCGTGGAAAAGCTAGTCGGATAAGAGAGCAAAGAGAAAGTTTATGCCGATTTGAGTGTAAAAAGAAGAAAAGAAAAGTGATAACAGGCTCCGCTTGTAAACTTAATCATGCTTGGTGCGTGTGGAAATGTCGCGCCAGGTCTCGAGTCAGACACGTCAATTACCTGCTCCAGAAAACAGTAGCATATCGGTAAAATGGTAGAAATAAAGCAAGTTAATGTCAGCTACGAGGTAGAACTTATCAAAACAAAACAAAACAAAACAAAAAAGAATTTCACGGCCTCTTTTTTTCGGTGCGACAACGCGAACTTTCTAATTTTTTTCTTTTTTATTTTCGTTTGCGGATGGAATTTTTTTTTTGCATCCGAATTTTTCCGCGTTATTTTTCTTTTAGTTTCAGCGGCTGCCATAAACAGAGTGATATGTAAATGAGTCATGAGTATGTCGAGTAGACTGATATACTACGAGTTGAAATTCTGCTGAAGCGGCATTTATTTCGGTGTACTTTACTTTCAATTACATTGATAACCGAGTGCACAATAACATGCTGGAGATGCGGTCTTTGTCGAGAGCGAACGCACGTAAACACGTTGTGCTCAGATTTATATGACAGCATATACTTGGTATACCTGTAACCTGAGCCTAGTCAGGAGCTCCGCTGCTGCGTGCAGAGAATTAGGTGCAATAGCGTCGTGACAGCAGGGATTTTTAAAGTACCCGAATATGGACCAGCATCTGAATCAGTGCGAAAGAAAAATAAAATCTCGGCTCGTTTCTCCCTGCTGCTTGTGGAGGTCGTTAAGAATGTATATACACATATTGAAGAAAACCGTGCCAAAATACTTTTCTTAATAAACAAAATATCTGTTATGGAGTTTCTTGCCGTCTGTGATCATCTTTGTGCGGCACCAGAAGACAAATTTTCGGCTGAAAACATTGCCTTGAAAATTATCCCTGTCACTAGCGAAGAGTTTGCGGCGTCAACACCGAAAAGGACTCCGTGATCTTCGGTGGTGCGCGGGTGGCTGCGTAAGACTGGCCTGAGAGATCAGCTTCACTCTCCTTTTACCGTATTTCGCTCCCTACAGTGACCGGGGGTTGAGTCATATATTCCAATTTTCCGTCTTTTATTTATATGCTCTAAAATCTCCGCTTCCGTCGAAAAAAACTAGTGAATAAGAAGCGATAATCTACAGATTACGGATAATTATTAGGGGTGACGAGAGGGTCGTTCGATGTAGTGCAGTTTTACCCTTCCGTGGATTAAAACTACAACACCGGGTTAATTGGAGAAATATGGGTGAGGCCTTCGCCCTGCAGTGGGTATAGTCAGGCTGATGATCATGATGATGATGATGAATAACCTGAAAGTCCGTGGTTATAACCCTAAAACATCAGTGCTTGGGGCGCGCTGCATGAGAAAAGCAAGAAAGAAGCGACACAAATTGGGATCGGGAACCTTTTTCATCCGAGAGCAACCGCAATTTTGAAATGCTCGTGTGACGTCATAAGAGCACAGACGGCGGAGCGTCGTTTGCAAAGCAGGCTGCAGTATCTAAGGGCATTTGCCTCCTTTCATTTCGTGGACGACTGAAGCAGAGGTCATCCCTCATGCAGGAGTGCTTGATGAACATGTCACTCCTTGAAAAATTCCGCCGTCGGACTTACTTCACAGGAATTCGAACCCCTGTAACCCCTGGGCAGAGCTCTTCCTCAATCCAGACTAAAACAGAAAAGTCCTCCGCAATGTAACGACTTCCTCTAATCACTCTGGTAGGACAATACTCCCTGATGTGCCTTTAACTAGCGTAATAATCTCTTTAGTCTTCAGGATCCGAATGAGATACCAAGGAAGGGGCACAAAAATGTGCTAGAGGCTGCACACAAGCGGCGATCACTTCCACTCCAACAGCGCGCATGTCGCGAATGGGAGGATCGAGCGACAGTTATGAGGGTGGAAGGGCCAGCCGAACGTTCGCGTGATAAATCATTCGATTCCCTCTCAGGTGCGGACCTGAATGCCGTACTGCGGGGCCGATACAGGGGAAGCGAGAAGAAACAAAAACAAACACACAAGCTGGAATAGATCAAGCTCTGTGCAGAGACATATCTTCAAACCTAAGACAAAAAGGTTAAAGAAAGAGAGATTGTACAAGCCCGGAGCGATGGTAAGGAGGACCTTATGCGATGGATCGCTGTAAACTCTACGCGTCTTTATGTTCGTGTAGTCAAACAACGACACGGACGTATCGCTACGACAGGGGAGACTTCGCGAGAGAACAACGTAGGCAAAAATCTGGCAAACAAAGATCGGGGAAAACAACCAAGCCAGCAAAAGGGCAAGCCACGAGTCGGAAGGCAAAATACGGTAGAGAAAAGGAGATAGACCTGAAGGAGGCGGAGAAGGTTGGGAAGGTGCCGTGTCAGGGAGAAAGCGGAGACCGACGGTTTTCAACGTGACGTTGATAAACGAGCAGCAAGGCTGCTCGCTGAGAGAAGGCGTCGGGAAGGCGGGTGCGGCGCAGGAAGAAAATCTTTCCGTCGATCCAACCACTACCGCCAAGTTCGATCGCTGACAAAAGCTTGCGAGACACACAAACACACACGCGCGTGCACCTTTTTCTCTTTAGCTCCCTACACCTTACCCGCGTTGCCAGAAGAGCACTGACTTGTCACGCTAAGGAGAGAAGAGGCAAGGATTGAGCGCCTGGAGAGGAGAGAGGGGTGGGGGGGGGGGGGGCATAGAGGTTCGCCTGGTTCGAATCCCTGACTCGATCTCGGAACTAGGGAGCGACCGCGCAGCCTGATTTATGGACGAGGTGCCGTCACGAAGCGAGACAAAGCTTACAAAGCTGAGCTGGCGAGCGAGCGAGTGAGCGAGCCTGCCTGCGTGTCGTGTGCAGAGCCGCGCCGCCTGAACTGCCTGTTCGGCGGTCTGGGTGAGCTTGGGGAGGGAAGACCCCTTAGCGACCTCTCCTACCATTGTTTTTCACGACGTGGACCGTTCGTCACGGCCGCACTGCACCGATTTCGAGCACCTAAGCGTGAACACATCGATCGCTGCTAAGAAAAGGCGTGAAGGGGGGGGAGATTGATAGAGGAGTTTGCTGATATCGGCAAAGCGGATCAGTTAAATTCTCGTAATTACATCTGATTGACTAACAAGACCTTGTGATGGTAAGCACTCAGTAAAAGTTCGGTCGCACACAGCCCAGTGTCGCTTATCGACGAAGATAACACGTCTTCAGCCACACCTAACGTGGCCTACAACGAATATAGAGCCCACTATGGAGTAAACGTAGTTCTATTAGGCATTTTAAGAGAAATTAACGAACAACCAAACTACAAATTGAACAGCAGCCCGTAATTAATTGCCGGCTAGTTTTATCACTATACTTGCGGCGCTAATAAAGTCAGATAATTTCGACTTATACTTATCTTCCTGACCGAAGGTTTCTGGCTTGCATCCACAGTCAGCGTACTATGGCTTGTTATGGAGGAAGTATCGAGTCATTGCAGAGCTGTGCCTTGTACCATACTATTCATTCACTTCACCTCTGCAATTGCTGTACAGAACCTCGTGCCCAATCACGAACTTAAGTCTCGTTATTTAACTCTATTTATTTAAGTTTAATTATGCTCAATGAACAAAAAAATTTAGTTTTTCTCTGCGGATGACATGGCATAGTCCCGATCACGATCAATGGTGTCAACTTTTAGAAAGAACTCTGCTTTGTTGTGAATTGCGCTTTTCGGACAGTCTTTTTTTACTCTACAACATTCGCATCTTAGTTTGTTCTTCCTCCGCTCAGGTGGTCGCCGTCATGGTTTGTTGGCAATTTCTTGAAATTCGGGAAGTGTAAGGCATTTTTCCCGGTGTCCTGGTATGCGGCCGTGTTCGCTTACACTATATATCGAAGGCCCAGGGGTCGATGCGCAGTTCCCGGCTTCAGATCACAAGCCATGTTACGCTTCATTCCTCGTTCTAACTTCGTTGTCCGCGAAAGTTTAACCCACTGCGAGTTTCGTCTCCCAGCCAACCAGAGAAAAAGAACAGGAAGCAAATAAATATATAAATCCTCGCCGTCTCTTACAATTCTGGTACGAACATGCGCTCGGGTGACTGTCAATTAAGTCTACTTAGAGGACAAGCCGGTTTCCCATGGGAGCCAAGAGCAGCGAAAGTGAAGTCCCAGAGATAAAATAGAAAGAACACCGTGAATGTCGGACGCGACGACGACAAATTCTCTTCGCGAACTAAGCTCTCTCTCTCGCTCTCTTCGCGAAGGTAATTAAGTTACATGCCGACCAGGGCGCACGCATGACCGCACCAGAAGAGCAAAGACGACAGCAGCCAAGTGGGCTGTGAATTTTCATCGTCTCATTAGATTGTAGCCGTAACGAAGCGGGAACGGTGATGTCGACAGGGCTCCACGAGACCCGAATACAGAAAATTCCAGCCCGAAGCCGGTCAGCGAACGCCGGAAGCTAGTGAAAATTGCGCAAAAATATAAAATGGGAGGAGACCATGGCGTACCTGTAGGTTCTAAAGCGCCCGGAATAAAAGCAAAAACAACCATGGATTCGGAACGGGGCGGGAGAGGGGGTGAGCAGGTGTCTAAGAAAGAATGTAATAAAGAGAATTTTGTTGAATAAAAAAAAAATATAAACGAATAGCATGTCAAAGAAGTGAGGCCCGTAGGCTCATAGCAAAACAGCCGCAAGCAGCGCAAATAAAGTTGAATAAGAAGTTCTGGTAACCCACACAAGAGGCTAAAAGAAGGCAAAAAAAAAAAGAGAATGGAACGTCGG
>NC_139353.1:46450349-46550349 GCF_055883805.1 Amblyomma maculatum | reverse complement strand
GCGCGCAGTCAAGAAGCATGTGGCCAGATTTCAGTCACGATTGTTTTCTTGAGACTGAAGAATGGCTTTAAAAATACCTTACTTTTATATAGCGTCTCTTAATTCGGTATTTTTAGCCCTGAGCACACAATAAGTTTCCCGACAGGGACCGGTGAGACAGAAAGGATCGCTCCGACGACGCAGAAGTCAAAAGGAACCTAGTGGAAGGGTTAGATGATACGCGAAAGAATTCTAGGCAAGGATGCTTCGCCTGCAAAAAAAAAAAAGAAAAAAATGAGTGAGATCGAATTAAATGCCAGGAAATATGAGCCCTTAAGAAAGAGGACTGCAACCGGTTTTTCGAGAAGACCGAGGCAGTTGGAAGATCAGGTGCACAGGGCATAGAATTCCCGCACTGTTTCCCGTTTGTTCCGTGATTTCGGAAACATCGCCAGCATAGTGCGCGATGAGATGGAAGAAATGCTACGGAATTGAGAATACATCCGGTGAACTTCGGTTGGTTTACACCGAGATATGCGGGTTGATTAAGTATCACGCGGTAATCATCACTGTTAAGACGTGCCAATTAGGCCGCGTCAAATGGGTTTGTAGGGTCGCGCACTTCGCTTGCCGCGAGTGTCTAGAAGAGTGCGCGATTACTTACGGCAGCAAAATGCCGCAGAGAAGGCTGCATTTTTCTTAGCAAGGATAAGCAAAGAAAACACTAGACATGAAACATGAGAAAATGTTCTATGCGACTATGCGCTACCTCGTACCAGCTGCATAGACTAGACGGGTGACGTCACAGCGACTCTCGTTTATTTTCCGCCAGCAGAACAATGAGCGACTGAGAGCCGCCCGTGAGCTCCCATTTCGCCTTTAATGTTAGCGGCTATAGAGCTCCACAGGGGGCTTGCGTTCAGCGCCGCTTTGTGTCACAGCAGAGAAGCTCAAAGCCCAGCTCGGTATACGCCATTTATGTATGCTGCGCATACTTGCATATTCGTCTCGATATGTAAAATTTCAGACACGCCGTCTTCTATGTGCAATGAGTCAGCTCGGTGGTCACTGCATCTGGCTTTTAACTACGACGTCATGGGATTATGTACAGGTCGCACTGGCCAGTTTTTTGTGAAGTCAAAATGCGGAAAACACCGGTGTATTGTGGCATGGAAACGTTAAGGACCACTAGAGGGTGAAAAGTAATTAAGCATTCCAAGAAGGCACCTCCTTCTGATTTCTTCCAATTGCTATCGATATCACTATAACGCCTGAAATTTGGTTCACAGGCATCTATCTATCATTTTACGTCCCCCACACTTCTGTGATTAGCAGGGTTGGGAAAAATTGCGTTAACAGCATGTTGCAACACATACTCTTGGCACTCCAGACTGGCAGAAAGGCACAATTGCTGAGTAGTTTTGGGAAGTTAAACCCCATAAACCAACCAACCAAACATTTTCGTGGCTGTTACCGGCGTAAGGAATGTTTAGAAGGAACAAAATGTAGAGGTTTTATAACATGTGAAATTACTAGTTTGCAGTAGTTTGTCATGATAGTAGATCTAGATGACGTTATCGCTGCCGTCTCACACGCTGATGTTCGCGCCGGTTGGCGGAACTTCCGTTTGCCTCCGAAAACTAACGCGAAGGACCAGGTTCGCTACCAATTATTAAGACAGGAATCACCTGCTCATCAGACGAGTTTATAAGGCACACACGCACAGGCACACACACACACGCACACACACACACACACACACACACACACACACACACACACACACACACACACACACACACACACACACACACACACACACACACACACACACACACACACACACACACACACACACACACACACACACACACACACACACACACACACACACACACACACACACACACACACACACACACACACACACACACACACACACACACACACACACACGCACGCGCACGCACGCACGCACGCACGCAAACACACACACACACACACTATACCGGTGTTCCAGCTAATTGTAACCAAGGTGTTAAATACGATGAGCATAGCGCAGTCAAATTAATCAGAGCTGTTCAGAGTCACCTATGCTAGTCTGCAGTATTTTTTCGTTCACTTAGGTAAATAATGAGAAAATACTAATTAGCTGTTGCTAATTAATGACTTGTCAACTAAATATTTGTAGATTTTCTCGAAAAACTGCTTCTACATTGTTTCCATCAAACTAGCGCTTACGTAAAGGGATTTTCTTAGCAGTCAAAAACGACGCTTGGCGCAATAAAAAAAAAAAAAAATCCTCTTGACTGCAGCACCATTTTAAAGCCTCGAGACGGGTCCGAGATTACAAATTCTGCTTTTCTGGGCTGTGTTCTCTACGATGAAGCTGATTGTACGCCCTTGGCGAATGATTTTAAATAACAGCTGATCGCCTGACGGCATTTTTTGAAGGCCTACAAGTGGGGCGGCGTAAATCGTAGCGTGATAGAAACAGTAGCTAGCCGTTTTTCAAGGAGGTCTACAACTTTTGTACTAGCGCTTCTTGTCTCATTTCTTACGATTAAAATTAACTAATCAGCCTTTACTAATTAACTTTTGTGAGCGAAAAAAATTACTCCAGATTTAGAATATGTGACTGTGCACAGCTCTGAACTGGCATTATCAATTCAACGCTGTGTGACATTCTGTATTGTTTTATTATTTTAGAGCTGTGTAACATTGCACTTGATCTTTGCAGTTTGATCTCTCTCCCATGGGCATAGTGTGCCTGCGGTATTTTTAAAATAAATAAACGAATAAAATTATATGCACCCTAAGTATGGAGCTTTAAATGACCCTGCGAAAGTTGATCGCTAGTAAATCATTTCGAAAATCAAAACATTGAAGTGGTTTAGTTTATGACGTTATTTCTCGTTCAGAGGTTCGCGCACGCGCTTTGAGGATCGCGTCACTAATAAGCGAGTGTTTTATAGAAATGCCATTAGCACCATGCGGACAGGTCATCCTTGCTAGTGTGACATTGTTATAAGGCTCTCTTAATTTCTCAATCTCAGTAACCTTTATCAGACTATGCAATTTGACGTGCGTATCAATCAGCTAAAGTAGCAGGTGTAACCAAAACGCATAACGTATGCGATTTTGAAAAAAAAAAACGACAACAACACAAGAATGAACATCACTCTTTTCGCTGATCTTCGTCTACAGGACACATATTATTTAAATTCAGTTGACATAACGGGTGACGGAGCAGCGGAATCGAAGAGGACGCATACGTAGTCTATTGTGGATTTCCTGGAAGACGTTTTTCTACGAATATCCGTAGGGCAGCTTTTGGGCGAGGCAAACAGAATAGAAGGCGTGCACAAAGAAAGACAAGGCTGTAATGGGTGGGTCACACTGCAGGATTACAAAGGTCTTTTGCAATATAAGCTCACAACCGATGCTCGCATGCATGCCTGCCTAACTTTAGCAAATGTGGGGTTCTCTACAGGAAAAGTTCGATGGCTCCTCGTCTTCAGGAAGTGTACACACTGCGTCAGTCCCGAAAGAGAGACTTATTTCTGAGTGTGCAGTAAAACAGCGTGTTCCGACCCGAGAAGCGATCCACATGACGTAAGTTAACAGAATCGTGAACTAAATCGTTTATTCGCTGCAATACACATGTTCCAGACTTCTCCGGCGCTAGGCAGCAGCGATAAACAGTACTAGCTAAGTGACCATTATCGAAACCAATCGCAAGAGGTCACGCTGTCCTCGATTAGGCACCTGGTCGGCTGTTCTACAGTTTGGTCGAACAGGCACTCTCTGAAACTAAAAAGTTCAAGCCAACGAAAGCGTCGTATAAATTATCTCAAACTAATCAGGCAGATATATTGATGAAATTATGTTCAGTAGACAATAAAAGTTATCAAATAATGACAATTCTTAATTTCTAGAAGCCATTGAATTATGCGCACATACGCAGGATCCTAAATGAATGATTTGTGAAATTAAAACCCTTACATCAATCGCTACTGCAACAACACGACGGCCGAAACTCTAGGCTGTTGCAGGTTAGGATCAGCACTTAATGACCTTCGAAGAGGTGAACGACCTTCGATGATGTATACCGAGTCTCTGGCTGCTGGAAGTGTGTCTCTGCTTAGATAAAAATATTATATAGAAGAATTGCCACTCCTGTAATGATGCAAGGGATCGAGAGGCATCGTCACCAAGACATGGGAAAGATTTACGTAATCTCATTATATTCCCTAATGATACTATGTGATACGTCCGGTGCAGGGCTATATGGACAGGGAGCTGAAAGAAATCAAGGCATGACCCTTGCAAATAAAAATACAAAAGTGTCGAGAGGGAGTCTTAGTACGCAAACCAAAGTTATGAGACGAGGACTTGTCTTCATCTGAGTATAAATATGTGACGCGTGTGGGTCACAGAAAGGAGGTGGCCTATGTCATTGTTGGATAGAAGAAGCAAAGGCTATGTCTGCGCACTCGCGAGTTCCTGGAATACGCTCGCTGTGCTCCGTGGTGCATCGACTGTGAATTCCCCAAACGTTCAAAGGCTTTGCCTCAAGGTGGCGATAAACCTGTGAGGCCACCAACACATTGTTTCCTTTGGGTATAGTAAAGCTCCCAACGTCTTGCCCAATGGCTTCTTCCCTGTTGCCTCACAGCACGAGGCAGAAGGAGAGTATTCTTCTTCTCCCTCATTAGTCCAAGCAGGGCCAAGTTCGCGCGCTGGCCGATAAACGGGACTTGAGGGGCTGCAGTTGCTCAAGTCGGAGGAGGCCAAAGGCTGAGATTTCGAAAGCTCTCCTAGCACCGTTGTGCCCCGATCATGCAACTTTTTGTCGTCTGCTATGCGACAAAGCATGGTGCAGGAAAAAAGCTCAGAAAACTTCATCGCCGCTGTTTGAGCGTATGCGGAGAGGATGCAGTTACATGCACGTAAACACAAACACACACGCACTGCTAGATAACAAAGGACAACAAATGCAAAGAATTCCGGACGACAAGTCACCGGACCGCGCTAGACGCAGATCCGCGCCACGGATTCCGAGCACGCCCAGGCCGTGGCCTGCAAACTAAGCCTCGCGCAGTGCGACACTAATCCGGAAGTGACGTCACCGCGTGTGCAGGAGTCCGGTGCTTCCGGTTCCGCCCCGAAAGCCCTACCAGTTCGTCGTCCACTGCGCTTTAGCTCCTAGAGTGGTGCAGTGGCGTAAAAGCCTATCTGCCGAGTGCCAGTCGGTAAAATTGCCGAATGTCCTAGCCTTTTTATTGTGATTGTCTGGCGACCCGCGCTGACGGATCACGAAAGTTAAAGACACGGTGGCCTAGACCGCTTATGATCGCGAAGCGTTGTTTCGTGCTAACCACATCTTGACTACAATCCTTTTTCAACTGGCGCCTGTCGGAACATACACGCGCCTGTCGGAACATACACAAAGCTGCACCGTTTTATTTCTTAGGCCGAGACACGACAGAGCTTCCACATTGTCCGGCCTGGTCCATCTGCTCCCCTTCATCCACTGCTGCTGGCGTCAGCGTTTTCCGCTTCTTCTTGCCTCCTGCATTCACTGCTCTGTGTGTTCTCATCCGGTAAGAGTGGAGTCGCTTCTCTGCTGCACAGGCTGGACGAAGAGAGGGGCGTGAAGTTGGAGGGGGCGAAAGGGAGAGGGCCCGCGTGGCCACCGTTCCGGTGCGTCGAGTTTGGCTCACCGCTGGCACGACGAACCGCGGCGGACCGCTTTTGTGATGAGCGTCACGTAGCAAGACGCGAAATAAGTTTCGCTCTGCACCGTCCCATTCAAGTGAGGCTGCCGGCCCCGCTACCATTGCCCCATTGGAAACAGCTCAGCCTGCATCCCTCTCACTCCGTTTGTGTTTGTGTTTCTGTTCCTGCCGGGAATCCTTCCTGCCGGGCATGTCGATTCGACGTGGATGCATTGCAGGGGACCAGAAAGCCAGTTTTTGCACTAAGCCAGTATCCCTAAATAGCTTGCAAACTGCTCTCCCTGTGCCTCTGTTTCGATGCTTATCGAAGGAATTGAGCACCCACATATCCCGTTGCCATCAAGTAGCGAAACACTACGATAGGTCCGATAACGACACGACTTCCCCATTCCCTATTGAAATGCACGGTCATCAACATGTCGTTAAGTGAGCACATTATGATGCAGGACTGCATTCTTGTATAGATATAGGCGCGATTTCCAGATAAGTACTACTTCTTCAGCATACTCCTTCCGCATCAGGCATTTTAATCTATTAAAGTTTCCGCGTCGACCCTGTCACAGCATGTGCTGACCATGTCCCCTGTCCAGCTGTTTTCGCATTCCTTCTATGTTCTTGTCCACTGTGCGCCGACCTCAGAATCAACCTTAACTATATGGTTACCGGACATGAAAAAAATTTGTGTGTGGCTGTTGGTCGTCGAAAAAGTGAGATTCGGGAGGGGTGTCTACCAATAACAAAATCTGAATTCTTTTGGTGTGCCACAGTGAAAAGCTGCGCGACCCGCGGGTTAGACACCTCTGCGCCAACATTAATTGCATTAAAGGATGAGTAGCTGGCTCCCTCCGAGGCAGCGAGCATATTCAGCTAAGGCTTAAACACGCACGCACGCACGCACGCACGCACGCACACACACACACACACACACACACACACACACACGCACGCACGCACGCACGCACGCACGCACACACACACACACACACACACACACACACACACACACACACACACACACACACACACACACACACACACACACACACACACACACACACACACACACACACACACACACACACACACACACACACACACACACACACACACACACACACACACACACACACACACACACACACACACACACACACACACACACACACACACACACACACACACACACACACACACACACACACACACACACACACACACACACACACACACACACACACACACACACACACACACACACACACACACACACACACACACACACACACACACACACGGGCGCGCCAAGATCCATCGTCATCCTTAAACAATAAAACAAATAACCACTCGCAGTGTCTGCAAATTGTAGCAGGGATGGCCATACATACAAGTCTAGCATACAATCGTGGCGATGCATCATCTCGTGTTGCCGTACTCGCTGCCCGCACATGTTGTCCGATCACCCGTCTCGCAGGCCGGCTTGCCTCCTGTCCCACAGGAGGCGCGACGCGAAGAGCATAGGAGACGGAAACGCGTGCGCTCTATACCCCGGACAATGGAAATACGCGCGTAGTTTTTATTTATTAGTTTTTATTGATTAACGTAGATTTTATTAGTTGCTAGTCAGCGCTGGTACCGTCCTCTCTCTTGTCTCCGTTATTTGGCTGTTTATTTGTCTAACTATATGTACCTACTCCCTCAAATCGCCGTTTTACTGCGCTACAGCTTGCGCATCAAATCTGCTGTTATTTATTATTTTTAGCTAAAATGCTCTAAAATAAGGATGCGCTACAAACGTGATACATACACAAAAGTTGTAGCATTTAAAATTTCTAGTTGAATTTCCAAAATAAGGAAACAAAAAAATTTGGACCAACGGATAACAACACATCATACATCGGCAGTAACCCCTGTATTACGTAAATGTTTGGCTTTTTTGTTTAATGCACTCCAGCAGAAACATCACACCGTAAATTGCTTTTAAGAAGCCGTGGAAAGCTTCATAATCACATTTGAATTTTGATTATAATTATAAATTTCGGTGTCTTGGGTTATTTAAGTAATTTTATTAGGACAGACAGCAAAATTATGTTCTGGTATTATGCAAATCAAGTATGTTGGACGTAGTTCTTTATTTAGCAAATGTCCCTTCAATCCTAGAAAGAAACCATTGACAAATGGTGGCTGTAATTTGTCATGAGTACATAGTGAGTCCTTCTGGAGCATTTATAGTTCAAGTTTTGAGGAAATATTGTTCGTCATAATATTATAGACGTTGGCATTACAAATCGAATTGAATGTGTGATCACTTCTCAATAAAAAATAAATTCTGTACATACTGCAGAAAACGTAAGCGGGTGACAACAAGGACAGAAAACCCTTGTATCACGTTATCCTATAAGATTTCTTTACTTGAAGTATTGAAGAAAAACGGTTGAATGTTTCACACACAAACATTTTTCTGAGTGAGATGTACACTGCGTCACCGAGACTATATTGCCGCTTCACAAAATGCTCGAAGCCGGAAAACGTTTTCGTCACTGTAACACCGTGCCTCTGACAACATGACATGAAACTATACTTCTATTGTCCAATGAAATGTCGCAGGTCTTTTTCTTCGAACGTAAAGAATTGTATGTAAACAATAAAACCCCCTGACAAACGCTGTTCCAAAGAAACTTGCAAAAGTGTGCGGCATAATGTGTATGCGCGTACACCCCACTTGCGACATACTGTCCATCCTGTTCCGCGCATTTTTTTGCCAAGTTTATCGCGATGACGAGAGTTGCAAATTATCGCCACATGTTCGCCGTTTTCTTTCCACATCAACCCTAGTCCGAACTTAGAGCTTTCTTTTCTTTTATTTTACACTTACAGTGCCCTTGTGCTTTGCATCTATGCCTCTCGCGTTTTCTATTTTTGCATCTAGAACACAGCGATTTTTTCTTGTATCAATTTGCAAACTTGATATTTAACTTTCTCCTCGTGTTGATTTATAAGCGCCGTATCCCCCCTTTTGAAATAGCAAGCATGACATTTCAATAACATTTAAAAGCATTGCATTTCCTCGAACTGCAGGATTTTAGAAGATGAGTCTTTGTTTCTTTTTGTTTTTTGTTTCGTTTGAAAAATAGGTTGGTAGCTTTTTTTCCACGGGTTTGAAGAAGACATTTGCAGTGAGATAAATCCGCCGCGGCTCAGTGGGATAAAGAACGCCAAATAGCACTAATGTCCACGTAGTAGAGATTGCCTGCGAGTAAAATGAAAACAGAAGTGTGATAGTGCTTAGCGCGGTTTGACAGATAATAAGATGGATACAGGTCGTTGAAGAAGACAATCGTTTACAATCAAGCTGATAGCTATTGTAGAAAATATGACTTAATCCCTTCTTAGAGAACGCATTCGACATTAATGTGTTTATACCGGTAGAAGAGATATAGTTGTGACGGAGGTAGTTAGAAGTTTTCGCAATGTCGATTTGAAGCATTGGTAATAATAGTTGCTGCACAACTAATAGGATAATGTGTAGGTTAGTTTAAATGAAACCGCACAGCCAGCCACATGCTCTATGAGGTCTACTGACCATCGGCATGACAACTATAACCAGTTCTCAGAAACGTTTGTGAAAATATTGAAGAGTATACATGAGATTGCGTAAAACCTGTACACATATTGGATTTTTTTTTTATCTTTAAGTTATTATTAGTATAAATGCAATATAAAGTTTTGTGAATATCTGCAATAGGACCCTAATATTCATGCTAGGAAAAGCCCCGCCGGGGTGGCGCAGTGGTTACGGCGCTCGACTACTGTTCCCAAGGATGCGTGATCGAATCCCGGCCTCGGCGGCCGCTTTTCGATGGAGGCGAAATGCAAGGCGCCCGTGTGCTGTGCGATGTCAGTGCACGTTAAAGGACCCCAGTTGGTCGAAATTTCCGGAGTGCTCCCCATTACGGCGTCTCTCATAGCCTGAGTCGCTTTGGGGCGTTAAACCCCACAAACCAATCAAACCATCATACTAGGAAAAAGCCGAAAAGGGGTCGAAGATTTTATAAAATGCTCTTTGCGGACTATCGCAGGCTTCTGCTACAGGAAGCTGCGAATTTACATGTAGCTCATGTGGCACCTCGGCTGATGACTTACGCCAGAGCCGAAGCAGACGGGACTAAAGTTTATGTCATTCGTCCCTTCGCTACGTCTGTTCGTCTCTAGAACTAATGGCTGTCGTTACTCCCGAATGAAAAAAAAAAAAAAAATCCACTCAGAGTGTAGCGGACGGCGTGGTTCTGAATGTGCTTGCGTGTGCGCGCACGCAGTTGCAAAAGCAAAGCAGTTTGTCCGTTGCACTAATCGGCGCCACAAACCTGTGCGGCTATCAGCCATGATCGCGTGAGCGGCTTAGCTTACATGCTGGCATGAATTTGCAAATCGTCCCGACTGACGATCGACGAAAGCTGAATGACACAAGAGGCAACGGTGCGTTATTTGTTAAATGTAATTTATTGCTTCTGCTGGCAAATCACTACCTAAAAGTAATTCACTAAATTGCTAATTTATCGGACATAGAATGTAATTTATGACATAAAAAATTAGTTGGAAGTGTTTGGTTATGCTTATTCTGCTTGTGTTGAAGGTCAGTTGTTTCATACCGGAGCAGTGTTCTTTCGCTGTTGCATTTGGCAATATGGGAACGCATGCAAGAAAACTGTACGCTGCATTCGTCTTAGGACTCCACAAAAACTCCACTGGCGGGCTGCTTGTCATCGCCTTGCTTATTTAACCCTTCCACCAGGCCTGTATTCCTCTCAACTACGCGTCGTGCACCTGAGGCGAAAACATTGAAGCTTTTTCCCAAGGTTATTTTTTATCATCTAGGCATCGCAAATAAGCCTTATCGTAAAAATGCCAGGGTGTCAGTAAACCAAAAATTTGTAGCTCAAACCAGAGAACGTACGTACGTTTCTCTGTCCACCTAAAGCGTTAAGTGATATGATGACCAACTATTCGCATCGTCTCTAGACCGCAGCCTGCCCCATAACCATCAGGTTTCAACTATCGTCTGTAAAAGGTATTCAGATAAGGTCACGGTCCATGGGTGCCAGATTGCAGCTCAGAGCAAAACTTGAGCAGGAAGGATAAGCCGATAAGATATGCATGGAGCATTTCACTGTGCTTAATGCACCCGAAATGGCCGCAATAGTGACGTAGGTGTATACTCCCTTTATTGCAACACAGGAAACTGGATTGATGCCGGTGACTAGGAGATTCACCATATTGAAGCACACTCAAGCTCACTTGCCATTGAAGATAACAGAATACGGATAAATCAAACGCATCGCTGCGTCACACAAACCCATTTCTCATTGAGCGCGATCCCTCGCTCAGTGCAAACAATCACACAGCGGGTGAAAGCACCTCGGCTGAAGTCAGCATTCGACGCTGTTTTGAGCTATCATGCACATACGATTTCAAGAAAGGAAACATTCCGTCATTACTACAATGGAATCAGGCAGTTAAATTGTTGTTGTTCAAGTCAAGTAATAAAGCCGGTCGTGGTTCAAGCAAACAGATCGGCAGAGGAATTAAACACCCCCAAAGCAAGCAAAATGTCACGCACACACGTGCGCCGAGATGTGACAATGCTCGTTTCGCACTACCAGCAGTCTGACTTGCGTCAACACTACGGTATTACCGAGCTTTTTCTTATGGTAGTCAAATATAGATAAAAAGCACAACGTTTCTTTTCTTTTTTTTTTTTTTTGTTTTTTACTCTCGCAAAGATTCTCTCATACCCAGAAATAATGCACACCAATAAACTGCCGAGTGAAAAGCGTTCAGCATGTCGGAACAACATACAGCAAATCGAACCAATCTGATACTAAATAGAAACAGCTCCTCGCTTGCAAGAATAGCCCATCAAAACGTAGGCTACTGCGCTGTTGATTGCAGTGCATGAATTTATATGGTGATCCTATATTGCGGAACAAGCCGCATTAAACGCTGTTAGATTATGCAGCCCCCAGGTGGTCAACTTTAATATGGAGGCCTCCACCACGGCATTCCTCACAACCTAAGTATATTCATGATGTTAAACCCACCATGCCATGCATACCGTACCTTTCCGTTCAATTATCGCCCCACTTGGCCTGAACAGGCTGCAGCAGGAAGCTACATTGTTAGTTCAAGTTATAACAGTGATGACTGTTTTAATGCGCAAGCATTTATTGTCTCATGAGCACAATATATTCTTACACCGTGCTAATTTAGTGACGTCACCAAAGTGTGTAGTCAGATCATGCCATCAAAGCATGTAAATCTCTTTATTTACAGAAGAAGCCGGTCAAATGCAGCAAGAAGTTTAGGAAGACGTCAAGAAAAAAAGAAAGAAGTAGGGAAGAAGAAAACGAGGAGCAAGGAGGTTCGGAACACGCCACGCAGATGAAGAAGACTAAAACAGAGAAGAAGAAGAAGAAGAAGAAGAAGAAGAAGAAGAAGAAGAAGAAGAAGAAGAAGAAGAAGAAGAAGAAGAAGAAGAAGAAGAAGAAGAAGAAGAAGAAGAAGAAGAAGAAGAAGAAGAAGAAGAAGAAGAAGAAGAAGAGAAGAGGAAGGAGATGTAGAAGAAGAACAACAAGAAGGAAAAGAAGAACAAGAAAAAGAAAGAAAAGAAGAAGTAGAAGAAGAAGAAGAAGAAGAAGCAGAGAACAAAAGCAAGAATATTCGGAAGACGATAAGGAGAAGGAGACGTGTACAGAAGAAGGGAAGAAAAAGGCGAGGCGCATAAGCAGTTGTGGCCTGTGCCCGCAACGGTGTCATTGGCTTTAAATAGCGTAGTGAAGCTTTCACTTAAAAAAAAAAAAAGAGCAATCGTGGCCATGCCAGCAATCGCACCCAGAATCTCCGTGGTCCTATACTTTGTGCGCTAACCGAACGTGTTCGTAATTCTTGTCTAGCGTAAGGACACTGGAAGGAGACTTAAGCTTCTACGCCAGGAATTCAACCACCATCCTTCCCTGTCTCTGCCGTGCGCGCTGACTAATACTCTACGTGCACTTTCCGCGAACGTGTCCATAATTGTCCTTGCTTAGCGTAAGCGCTGGACAGCGTTGAAAGAACTAAGCAAATAAAATACCTCAAAAAGAAAATAACCTAAATAAACACCATAACTAAACAACATTTCAAAGAACATAAATAAATTTAAAAATAAGAAATTAAAAATATTTCAAAATAAAAAATGACGATGTGTAAATGCTTTCGCATTACTGTACCTAAGCAGACTTAAGTGCATTCCTATAATTTTGCTGCCGCTGTCTGGGATACTCGCACTGCTAATTATTATATATGACAACAGGAAGCGCTTGGTTAGAAGGCTTAAGCGAGCATGAAAAATTCCATTACGTATGAATTGTAGTGAGCCCACATGATAGCAGCATCGCGGAGGAGCAGTCTCGCCTTTTCTCAGAACTCGCGCGAGTGTATCCCTGTTGCTTATGCTCTGCTTTGCATTGTTTAGCTAGGCGAATATGTCGGAAGTGTCTGAGCGATCGCCTACAGTGAAATGTCTTAGGTACAGCGTAGGTGTACAGGAAACAATACTTGCCTTCGCGGTCGAAGTCATGCGTCTTCGGGCGACAAACAAATATATGCACACGCACAAATAAAAGACGTCCTCATTTTTTAATTTTTAAACCTGCTCGAGGGTGAACTGATGCAGCTGCCCATACCATTTCGAATACACGTACGGATATGCTATTGTTCGAGCACGCTATGAGATTGTTGCTAGTACGCGCATTTCGAAAGAACATCTGTATACATGGGCATTTCCGACGCGATTTCAGTGCATATTCATAATGAGAGAGCTCTGTGCACTTATGCCAAACAAAATGCTTGCTGAAATCATACACAGAAGATTGGTTTGGTTTGTGGGGTTTAACGTCCCAAAGCAACTCAGGCTATGAGAGACGCCGTAGTGGAGGACTCCGGAAATTTCGACCACCTGGGGTTCTTTAACGTGCACTGACATCGCACAGCACACGGGCGCCTTGCTTTTCGCCTCCATGCACAGAAGAAAGTGAAACGAAAGTCACGGGCGTCTTCTGGCTCCTCTGTTCATTCCTCTGTTCAGAACTGACGTAAAAACGTACTTTTACCAAACCTACTTCAATGCTGCACACATTCTACACTCATCCCGTATCAATGCTGCACCCATGCTTCAGCAAATGCACGGTAACGCTGCTACAGTAAACCTCGGAAATAGAGAACGAATTGAAATAACGTATTGATCATACACTTATCACAGAGAACGAATTGAAATAACGTATTGATCATACACTTATCACAGGCATTAGTGAAGCGGCTGTTCATGATGGCTATGTCCTGAATCACTTCAGCTCATTCTTGTTCTCCCGCAAATATCTTGCCAATAATCCGCAGATGGGTGTTTGCGCGTTTACACGTTTTGAAGACATTTTCGCAGTGTATTTAGAGCAGTGACTAGACCTTGGAATCTCCTCCATAATCCGGACCTAATCCAGAACTGAGGCTGAAGTGAACTGAGGATCTCCTTCTCTTACCTTCAGAAAGAGGAAGAAGAAGACCCTTGGGTTAAAATCGTTGTCCTCGCAGAAACTGGCCGCCAGCCATAGCGTCTTTTAGCCGTCCGCAGTCACTGCCCCCCCATCCCCTCCGCCTCCAGCCGCAGATTGGCCACACCCCTTGTGAGCGCGACTTGGTATGCGACAGAGTGATGTCGAAACGACGTCACCCGTTCCCGCAACCCCACCCCTATGCTCCTCAGAGAAATATCCTCCCCCTCCCCCCTCCCCCCTTCCCACTTCATTCATTCATTTTTTTTTTTTTTTTTTTTTTTTTGCTCTCCGCCACCATCTCGTCATCCCCTGCCTTCAGGCTTCTGCTGGCCTGCCCAAGTTTTAATCTAGACACTTTTCAACGTCGCCCCGCGTTGTACCCATAAACGCTGGTCTTCGCCCGTATGGCGTCTTTATCTCTCCGCCGCCTATTTCTATACGCTTCGCGCCCGACTCAGGACAGCTCTGCATATTTGACACTTTCGGCTTGCTTATCATCATTATTTTTTTTTTTTTTCACTTCTACTCCTCTCTGTAATACCGCACCGCCTGTCCGGGGTTCTGTCTTCTCGCTCAAATCTCATTTGCGGCACTTCTTTGGCAGCTGTATCAAACTATGTGTTTCGAAGTAAAAGCGAAGAGAAAAGAAAGTACAGGGCGTCCTCGATGAAATGGAGCGGACGCATTATCTTCACCGGAGGAGCAGTCTCAGCTTTCGGGTGCGCCGACGGACAAGTTTCAGCCCCTTGAGATTGCGCTGTCCCTTCAGGAGACATATATGATATTGAAATTTAGTCTTTCTATTTATATTGCCTGACTTAGCGCTATAGAGAGACATACACACACATATAGAGTATGCGTTATCTTCTGACCCCCAACCCTTGGCAGGGAATAATGCAATACTTACTTTGCTATTAAAAAAAAAAAATACATTATCGCGTGAACAGTCTTTTCGCGAGGGAAATAAAATATCGCCAAATACAAAAATTGAGGATAGGAAAGAAGGTACAGCGTGTAGTTAGTGTAAAGAGGCTTCTGCCTGTCAGCCCATTGTCGATTGAAAGAGGAAGCGAGGAGGGGGAGGGGGTGGGGGCAGTATTTCAACATGGGCATTTTCCGAATTCACCTTTCGGATAATGCAAACGGCGTTTAAAATATATCTCACACACGCATATCTACCCGCATTGCGATATGAACCGTCATAAGAGCAGAGGTGAGCTCATTCCGTAGGTATTAAATGAAAACAGCCCAGCTCCACATTGTCAAGAGATTAATGTGCGAAAACATTCCACGCAGATGCTCAAAAAAAGAAATGAAAAAACTTTACAGGCCATCGATTGATAAGGATGGCTATGTGTTAGCATTTGAGTTCACATCGTGAGCCCGATTTGGGACGACTCACTGATTTTGCACAAAAAATGACAGGGTCACGGCTGTGACCAATTCATTCAAAACATTGTCGTTATATGGGGTCTTACAACAGCTAACACCATGGCAACCCAAGCCCAAGAGCGATTGTGAGCATGCTTTGACTCAGCCTTTCCTTTTCTGATCATCCAGGATGAGCAAAATACTTAATATATACTAAATGCGGGACCACAAGACACGTGCGAAACCAATCCAACGCAATCCACCGTAACAAGCAAAAAAAAAAAAAAAAATATATATATATATATATATATATATATATATATATATATATATATATATATATATATATATATATATATATATATATAATATATATATATATATATATATATATATATATATATATATATATATATATATATATATATATATATATATATATATATATATATATATATATATATATACCGAATACAGGCATGAGTGCTTGGCAATAATCCCATAGTGATGACTAACTGCATTAGTCATAGCACGATCAAAAAAGAAAACAAAAAATAATAGACGAAGGAAACATTCAGGAACAGAAAAAAAGTAAGAAGAATAAAAATAAATAAATAAAACAAGAACAACAAGAATTTCGCCTTACTGCACCTAAGCAGTGCCTCCTAGAATGTTTTTTCTGTCATGTCGGCAGAACATCAAAGCGGGTCAGTTGATTTTTTCTTACGCGTTCGGACTCAATTGACAGTGTGCAATCGACAGTGCGCTCTAGCGTACGTAAGCGGCTACGGTTATGCTTTCCGTTTTGGGTTCCCGCACTCCACACTTCAAAATTTCAATGGTGATGACTTTTTGCTAAGATAACGAAACTAAGGCTCATAAAAAAAATGAAACAAACACAGGATCAGATAGCTTTAACCACGTGGAGCACCAATGATGACCGCCGCCCCTCTTCTGTGTTCTTTTTTTTTTTTTATCAGCCATTACTACAAGTAAGCAGTGCATTTTTCCGAGCTGATCTTAAGCAACCTACACACGGGGTATTCGGGTCAAAAGACGTAGTTAAGCTTAAAATTGTCTTCTTTTTTTTTTTTTTTTTTTTTGGCTAGTTTGGAATGCATTTGGACAGGTACAGTAGCGCAGACGTGTGGTAGGTATGGTGTATGAGTTCGCGTCTAGTTGAGGAAAATGTTGCATAGGACAAACGGGCAGATGCCTCAATGAGCGTCTCCGAGAACACAACAACAACTACGAAAACTTGTGCAAAATAAATATTTGTGAAGGAAACGCATAGCTTGCATTGCATCTAATGCAAGTAATGTATGCCCTGACTTCGCAAAACTAAGGTTATTGGTAGAAGCGAAAATCAGATCACTAAAGAGATTCTTGAAGGAAAAGCTCTTAAGCAGAAAACGGACGTGTGCACGCCGATAATGCAAAGCTAAAAAAAACTTCGCATCCTGCAGGCAGCGTATGGTTACGGAAAACAGCATGCCATGTCTGGTGTGGTGTTGTTTCGCATCGATTTTAAAGTTTACTGGCCCACCACTTCATGTGTTTAATGCTTTATATCCTGACAATGGAAGCCATAAACAGCTCAGTCCAGCTTTATCATTCGTTGTTTTCATCGTGATTGTTCAGCCGAGTGCTACGTGTTTGTTTTTGGCATACTTCACCGACATCTGCGATTGTTTTTTTTTTTTTGTAATTCTTTGGTTTCATGTTGTTTTATCAAAGCTTGGTTTGTTAGAAAAATTGCACATGACATTTGACGTTTCGACTTCGGCTGAGTCACAGAATACAAATAACTGTATAAATACCATTTCTATTTCAACAAATTTCAGTTGAAAGTCAGCGTTGTTTCGCCTCCTTCCTTGTCCGCGTCTGCCTGCGCTAATTTATTTGTCTAAAACACTATGAGCATCTGCTCAAGGTATTATATATTCGAACTAGAGCCTATACAAAACAGTTAATGGAATGTCTTACCATCGACTGCTCTACAACCGCATTTTATGCGAGTCGTCAATCTGCGGAGCTACCAACCAAGCGACCAGTTTTCTTGGGCCAAGCGAAAGCATCCATCTCTCTAAGAGTACATTCCAGCCGACCTCGCGCATTTAAGCGCGTATTCGCAATGCCATATCTCTTCAAAATCGTACGACGTCACAGTTGTTGAACGCACGTTAATAGTATAGATTGCCCTGCCATGTGACCTACCCTTCCCCTAAGAGTGTCGCGAATAAATAAATAAATAAATAAATAAATAAATAAATAAATAAATAAATAAATAAATAAATAAATAAATAAATAAATAAATAAATAAATAAATAAATAAATAAATAAATAAATAAATAAATAAATAAATAAATAAATAAATAAATAAACTAGTCGGAGCTCTATATACAGAAACAAGTGCTTTCGTGGTGCCTTCTCTGAAGCTTGGTTCGCTCGTCCGCAGCTGGTCGCAAGAGATGGTCGCAGTTATATGGGCAGCAGCGAGGCACGCATTACCAAGAAATTATTCGTCATTCGTTCGAATCAACGAAGACACCACAGCTGCATTTTTTGTGCCCGCAGCTGAGGCTGACTATAGCAGATTTGGTGCGAAGGCGAAAATCAGACGAAAAAAAAAAAACAAACAAAAAAAAAAAGATGCGGATGTTGGGCTTCGATTTTGTGGTCCTTTAGTTTCTGTGCGCAGTCGAGTAGGACGCAGTGACACTCACTAGAGAGCGGCCAAGCGTTCGTGTGTTCACGCTAAGAGTGGATGATCCTGTACATGCAGGATTTTGCAGTCTACTTACACCGACGTAATTAGGTTTCACATTTTGTAGTCTACTTATACAGACGTAATTAGTTGCTTACTTTCACACGCAATACCACATTAAAGATTGTTAACGTTAAAAAGGATGACCAATAGTGCGAAACAGCTGCAGTTACTAATACTGAGGTCTATGATTATTGGAATGTCAGGATAAACTCGAAGTTAGATCTCCCAGTCGGATTCAAACAGCTTTCCTAGGAAACGTGAAATTCATTCTTCAGGCCACGAAAAACTCGGCCTTTCGTGCCCATAGTTTCCTATTTTAAAGCTGAATTTAAGTCTGTACAATCTGTTTTTATGACAAGTACACTTTTTCTTATAGCAAATTACACGCCATACATAGGGATACATAATGCGGCTGTAAATAAGCATTCCGCAGCATCAATGTGGTTACAGGAGGACAGGAAAGATTTGCGGAAGTTTCTTCCTTGACAAGATCAAGCTAAAAAACTTGTACAGTGGAAGGAGCAAGGTACTATAACTTAGTTTGCACGATCCCCGAGATTTTGCAATCACCTTTTTTCCTACAGTCCCTTAAGATATATTTTAAATATTTATTTTTACCGGCCATACATTTCAATAAAACATCAACACGATATGACCAATTATAATGGCCAGACCTTAACTAATAGACAATTTCGTAATCGCATTTTGGAACCACTGAAACTGCCTGCCAACTAATGCCAATTACTGGGTACGTCCTTTCATCCTTTCAGCCCCGTTATATTTGCGACCTTTTGGGTCCGCTCCTCCACAACCCCGCAAAACTACTTTTGAGCCGGATAATCACTGTCTTTGTTGCTTTTTGTTCGTTTGTAGCAAACTTGGTTCATTTAGACTTATTCTTTGCCAACGAACAAATTTCGGCAATCTCGCGTTCCTTTTATGTATAGCAGTGAACAAAACTATTTAACAGATATTTGAGTTTTCAGCTTAAATTATTCTGAACCGCCCTAAACATCGAGCTTTACCTCATTCGAAACATAACGTCACCGTTCTGACACTAAAACAAGCAAAATCTACAACCAAGTTCGGCCACAATTTGTTACCGCTGCAAATTTACTCAAGAACCGCTTCCTGCATTGCCTGATTGTATCGACAAAATCCTGTGTTTGCATTGAGAAGTGGGACGTCGATTTCAAGAATAACTTTCAGAAATAACGAATAACAAAACGCCGTCGCTGCCATTGAATGTGTAGTTTATGTTTGTCCACTCTTGCAGCAGCTGGCCGAAATTCTCCTCAACACTGCTATAGCTTTCTGCGCCTTCTACAAGGCGTCAATACTTTTTAAAGATGACCTATGAGTAATTTCTGCTGACTGGCTTGACTATTCATAAAATCAACTACCTTCTTTCAACTTCCCTGAAGAGTATAGAATAGCGTTTTGGGGTGTCGTTTTATTCAAACCCATTCCTACTGCTCACGTTATTGCGTGTCATAGAACAATCATCTTTTCAACGACTATATCTGATAGGTCTCGTTGCTCATTATAACTAGAATCTGACGCAGGTTGCCCACTCTACAAAAAGAGAATCAGGCCTATGTCGTAGTGTACCCTCATATGTGACTGAACGTGGAAAGTTCATAATGAGGTTCATGCCCACCATGTTTGGGGAAAGTGTACAACGAATCCTATCATTTCTGCAAAAAGAACTTTGATTTGTCTGAAATAAATTTCTATTTTGCATTGGGGCATTTATCCCCACTAGTCGTTCAACTGCCTATAGTATAATCCTGGAAACCGGACTGTTACGATTGCCCAGGTATTGAGCTGCACCCTAGTCATTTAACATAACACATAGCCCATGACTTTTCACACATTACGGGGCCACATCTCGATACCAGCGAAAAATATTTTGAAATATCGATTATACAGAGCTGAGCGTTTTCTTGGCTCTCGAGAAGAAACTCTTTCCGACAACGTAATTTTCTAAATTTACGTGGCCAGTCCGATGGAAATCGAAAAACAAAACTTATTTTGTAGGTACTCTGAATAAATAAATAAATAAATAAATAAATAAATAAATAAATAAATAAATAAATAAATAAATAAATAAATAAATAAATAAATAAATAAAAATTATTAATTAATACAGCATTAGTACTGCATGTCACATGAAAGTAGCATTAAATATTGGAAATTTACATCACACGAAAACTGGAAACACGATGAAGGGCGCCCAAAAAAAGGGCGAATAAATTTTGATAAATAAATAAACGAAGATGAAAGGCGAACTGAAAGAAGCTTTGCTTGTGCGAAACCTGCACTTGGCATTGTGTCGCGTTGGTCATCTATGTACGTGTTATCCTACTCCCTCTTGCGCTTTTTTGCAGTTTGCGGGACTGTATAAATATAAAAAAAAAAGAAGAGTCGGGGCTCAAAAAAGACGCAATAATGCACCAAAATATATAAAGTAGCAAATTAGTACTTTAGTTTCTGAACATTTTGAATTTTTAGAAAAAGAAAAGTTGAATAGGTTACATTTCTTGTTCTCTGTAGAAAAACTTCTTTACAGCTCATGCTACGGAGAGCAATCGTATACTTGAGAAAGAAACGTGATGTCAGAATAGCTATACGCCTTTTCAGGTGCGGGTTCTGGTATCATAGGTTACTATTTCAGTTACCCGCGATGACAGCATTCGCCGTTTTAAAAACACCGCATGAATAGTATTAGCGAGGAGCTAATCCTTACTGCTTACAAAGGTATAATTAACAGTGTATATTTTGAAACAAATTAATATTTTAAAGCTTCTTTTCCGCTGAATTTACCGAATTCGCCTCCCGTAGCCATTCCATAATTGGCCTGGATAATACAGAGCTGGACAGAGATGCACCACGATCACGTTCTTAGAACTGCACCCATACACTTAATAATCTGGTGTAGTATTAAATGCCGATGCAAATGTTCTGCTATAAAATGAAAGGTGACCTGGACACCTTAAACACGACGTAAGGACAGGGAAGATGGGGGGATTTAAAGAATCCAGGGAGACAAAAATGTGGGCAGCCTCTGGGTAAACTTCTTTCGTCTCGACTTCTTTTAAACGGGCACGCAGGGCAAATTGAAGTTATTGACTCAATCTATATATAGACTCCGATATTAGAACGGCAAAGAGGTCAATCTCATTGAAAACGACCAAGAAAAGACTAAGAATGAAGGTGTCGGCACCACCAGCAGACTGCGCAATTAATTGCCTGCGTCGGCACCTAATTTTTGCACGCAGATACCGGAGGCAATATCGCACCACCATCCCCTTCAGAATGGCGGAAACCAGTCCTAATTGAGAACGTAACGAATTTGAAACGGAGGGAGGGCACATTTTATGAATCGGCTTTCCCAGCCGTAACTTATCTTTATTTTTGCTGCCGGACAGATGCCCAATATAAAATTATACTTTAAGGGAATAAAGAAGTAGAATGTCTTCTAGCGCCCTCTCTTGTAGGGGCGCGGCGTTCTCTCCAAGCGCTGCGTAGATTCCCGCCACTAAATGCGCGGGATGCTTTACTCTTGGCAACACAGGCATATTGCAGCCTCAAATTCTACTTATTTCATAAACTTTCCAGCGGTAGAAGAATTTCCCCGGTTGCACCAGGCTTTTTGAGGTTAGAAATTGGAACACATAAAAGCACCGGTTAAACTCCTCGGGAGAACTTCGGATGCGTCAAAGTGAAAATCAGCTTCCGTTGCCGACCTAAGGTCTCCTGTACTTCAAGCGATGGAAATCTACCCCAGAATTCGGAGACGATGCCATTGTCTTACGAGGGAGTGCCCTAGAGGACATGTTACCTTCTTTTTACTCCCTTATAGGCTTATTCGTGTTTAGAGTGGTGTTTTATCTGCAGAAAATGTAAACGTATGCAGAGAAAATGGCGGGGGGGGGGGGGGGGGGGGGTAGGGTTCTTTAAGAGGTACGTAAGAAGGGAGCCAACAGCAATTGAAGCAAAGGAAAGCATAGGAGAGTTTTTATTTAGTCTTCGCTGTTCATCAACGCAGAAATAATAATACGTTCGTAGATATAATTGATTAGAAGATAGAAGCAAATATAACCACATACTCGACCGTCGGGATCCGAACTCATGACCTTCGAGTATTGCTTCTGGTGCTCCTAGCAACTTAACTACGGTGACGGCTGCTCAATTTTCTCCTTTCTTGGGCGTTTAATCACATCGCGCGTAAGCGATCCTTGAGAGTCCGCCCGCGCCAACTTCCTCCATAGCGGCGGATGTGGAACATCCTGTGATACCGAGAGTGTCACATGGTACGTTACCTAACGAGGTGGTTGGGAGTTTTCTAATAACCCCCTTACACTACACCTACGAGATAAAAGGCACAGATTGGAAGAGCACGCTAAGCTAATCAGCAAACAGCTGTAAGCTTTGAAAGGAGTTGTAAGGACTATACTCTGTTTCATACATAAAGTGCAACACAGAAAGCTATAGCTCTTGTTGGCACTCCCCGCATCCGCGATGAAAAATAGTACCTGCTATTGACGAGAGGAAATAATAGTTGCCTTTTCTGCAAGCTTAATGAATCTTAAATTTGCCACTAACTTCATAAAATGCACCTTTTTTAGGAAGAAAAGACCGGATATAGTTAATTTGTATGTTTTATTTGTCGTTTTCGTTCGTGTCGCGTTTTCGCTGCCCCGCACCCCTGCCAGCGGTGCCCTCCACGTGGCACAACGCAGCAATCTCGACTGCCTCTTCGGAGCGGCTATTTTCTACAAGATTTGCAGTGTGAAGATCTCCAGGCACGCGCAGCAAGTTATTGCAAACGTGTATGCTCGGAATAGAGCCCGTTTCTGCAGAAACCACTCGGTCACAAAACGAGCGCGTAGTGATACGCCCACTTTTTTTTTCTTGCGGACTACTTGCGTAGCTTTCTCTGCGTTGCACCTGATGTATGAAACGGAGTATAGCTTTCCTTTCTCGGTGTTATATACAACAAATATGCAGACGTACCCGTTTAAATATTTTTGCTTGCTTTTGCTCACTACTTAAGTTCCTGGCTGACACAACAAGCAGTTGACTCTTCTCCCCACTGTCGCGTCCGCTTCGGGGAAGTGCAAAATCGTGCGTCGTCCTCGCCAGGGCGTAGACGAGACCCGTCTCCAGGAGTGCTCTCGGGGCGTTATTAAATTATGAGCGGGCCTCGTCGCGCGATCGAACGTCACGAGCAGGGTAGCGACCGTGCGATGCGTGATGAGACGGCGCGCGAGACGAGCTTTTGGCGACGGCGACGATGAAGGCGTTTATTCGGATTGACTTGCAGCCCCTGCCTCCACTCGATCGCTGGGCGTACGGGAGTCGAGATGGCGGAAGCGGGATACCAACCGAAGGACGCCTTCTCAAATATTTGAGAGATAGAGAAAAGAGAAATACCAAGTCCAGAATCCGCTTTTCCAATCTGTCTTCTCCAGACTGCGTAATTTTCCTGGTTTTCCGCGTTTCCTTGTATTCTGGAGAAAAAATTTCCTTATCAATTCGCGCTCAGCACACTGCCAAAGCAGAATATCGGAAAGTTGTCCCACAAGAGGTATTCTGGAGCTAAGAAGTGACCTTTTTGAGAAGCGCTGACTGGTTTGTTCGCAATTCTGGGAACGCCAGTATGTGATATATATTATACTGCTATGGGACAGGGCTGCAACAGTGTCCCACCTTCGAGTCTCTGACTTCCTTTAAACGGATGGATGGATGGAATATAGGAGCGTCCCCTTTGAAACGGGGTTGTAGCAGTAGCTATCATGCTCATTTTTTCCCTATATCTTAATTATTGTTTTAGGTTGGTTAACTCTACCATCATTCTATTTATTAAATTTTTGTTTCTACATTACTAACATTATGTCACTTCTCTGCTTTTAAGCCACCAATCTTCCAGTCGTTTTTTGCTGTTAGGGTGCCTCGATACCAGCGCCGCATCGAGGCACCCTATTTGCTGTTGTCTTCCGGTGCCACCTGGCGGCACCAGGCGGCATTAACCGTTCACTTCTAGAAAAAGAAAAGCCAAGCAGTGAAGGCGGAATTCGAACCACCTAACTGGATTACCAACATCTCACATGACCTTGGCGTGGACGTATGTGTAGTTCTAGGCAATGTGAAGCGTCTATGACTCTCTTGCGCTGCAGATTACCGAAACTAAATCTGTATTTATGTCGTTCGGGGCTATCCGTTACTAACCTCTGTGAGTCTCGCAAAGAAGTTGAATCCATAGATCATTTTTTCCTCTTCTACCAGCGGTTCGCATCTCTCCACAAAATTTACTTAGCGACTCCCCTTTCGAGATTAGGCCTTCTTTTAGCCATTCCAGTTCTCCTCTCCTTCGGGGCAAGCGTCAAGAGATACGCCTTAAAACCAGTGTGCGATTCTATTTATGATTACATAATTTCAACAGGCAGATTCCCATGCTAGGTAAAACTTCATTACTTTTTTGTTTTCTTTTTCTTTATTCCAAATTCTAGTTAAACACCCATACTTATCTGAATATTCCAGTACTTGACCATATACATTTACAATCTACAATGTACCCCGGCCAATCCCCCACCATGGGTACGTGCCATTTTTTTCTAAGGTGATCATCATCATCATGAAAGGGAGTGTACAAAGCGAAACAAAAAACGAAGGAAAAAAATGACAGGAAGAAAGCTCCTGGCTGAAAAAACAAACAAATAAAGAGATGGGGTTCAGCCATTCAACGCTGCTGTACCGAATGTCGAGCATTAGCTCAAATCATGGGAGCGTTGGTATCATAGGACCACTCACCGGGCTTAGATCGCGTTGGAACCACAGGCGGTCGCAGACTTGGAATATGTATACGATGGGATGGTCTGTAAAGTCTTGGTGGAAGCGGATGGCGTTCTTGCTTACAGAGCGTTTGTGGGCGTTGGCTGCGTGTGGGTCGACTCGGTTGAATCCGGTTTACAGAGGGGAAGCTCGATTAAGCATGATCGGACACGGTTTGGTGTGGTTTGAGTTCTTTATGGCTGTCTGCGCACTTCAAGGACACTAAAACCGGGTCTACATGACGCGAAGATGTGGCGGGCGTATTGAACGAAGTGGTCGCATATATTTACAGGGTGTCCCAGCTAAATGTAACCAAGCATTTTAAATATACGGTTAGCGATTGCTCAGCAAAATTAAATAATAGCTGTTCAGAGTCACCTATCCTAATCCGCACTATTTTTCGTTCGCTAATGTTAATTAGTTACTAAACAATAATTAGCTATTTTTAATTGCTGGTTGTAGAGAAAAAGTGCCAAATCAAATGATGTAGATTAGAAAAACGGCTAGCTACGTTGTTTCAATCAAACTAGCATTTGCGTAAAGTGAATTTTTACCAGCCGGAAACGACGCCCGGCGCAAAAGAAAAAAAAAATGTGATCTTCCTCGTGATTGCGGAATATAGTAGATTTAAAGCTCCAAGACGCGTCCAAGATAACAAAATCCGCTTTTCTGTGCCATGCTCTCTACGATGACGGTGGTTGTACGCACTTGGCGAATGATTTAAATTAACAACCGGTCACGTGACAGCATTTTTGAAGGCCTTTAAATAGGGCGGCGTAGGAGTGAAGGAAACGGCGTAGCCCACCATTTTGCGAGAGGATCTACAACTTTGTATTGACACTCTTTCTCTCCAGGCAATAATTAAAATAGGTAATAAGTCTTCACTACATAATTAACTCTGGTGAACGAAAAAATACTGCAGATCGGCGGTGGGCCTGGAACCCACCGCATTTTTAAAAAACCTTGGCTACACTTAGCTGGAACACCCTGTATTCGAGCAAGTGGGCGTGGACCTTTTAGGCCCATTTTCTTTATCCTCGAACGGACACAAGTGGATCATAGTCGCCACAGACTACTTGACACACTACGCTGAAACGAAAGCCCTTGCTCGAGGTACTGCCGGGGAAGTTGCTCACTTCTTTACGAACGACATTGTGCTTAGACACGGTGCACCGTCGACCATCATTACTGACCGAGGCAAGGCGTTTACAGCTCGGCTACTGCGGGACACCTTAACTCTCAGCCATACTGGTCATCGCACGACCACAGCCTATGACCCACAAACAAATGGCCTGACGGAATGACTCAACAAAACGTTGGCGGACATGATTTCAATATACGTTCAACGTTGAACATAAAATTTGGGACGGGATCCTGCCGCATGTCACCTTCGCCTACAATACGGCGCTGCAGGAGACCACGCAGTTTACTCCGTTCCGTCTCGTCTATGGCAGGGAGGCCCGCACAATGTGGACGCGATGCTCCCGTGCGAGGATGAAGCGGTCGAACCCGATGCCGCCCATTTCGCGGAACAGGCCGAGCAAGCCCGTCAGCTGGCCCGCTTGCACATCAAGGAGCAGCATGCCACCGACGCTCGACACTATCACCTTTGGCACAGAGAAGTGCACTTCGAACCAGGGGACCAAGTTGTGCACCCCCGTGCGCCGCAAAGGCTTGTGCGAAAAACTGCTCCACCGGTATTTCGGACCCTATAAAGTCCTAATCTCGTTCCACATAGGCTCCAGTTATAAGTGGAACTTTCAAAAACGTTCCGCTTAATAAGTGGAACTTTTTTAAAAAGTTCCACTTATAAGCGGAACGTATGTGGAACCAGATTAAGAATGTACGAAGTTGTTCCAGGTGGAAGTGCGACCGTCAGTTTTCGGCTTCAGCGGCCTGAAATTGTGCATGTGGTGCGCTTTTCTCGAGTGCGTGACTGAGCTCTGTGTCAACGTCGCGTCTCGTAACCTTGATGCTTCCTGCTAATGAGACCTTGACTTATTGTACAGTTTACCTCACAAATAATGTTTTTTTCTCCTCTCACTTTGTCATCGGGACGATGTGTGCCTTTCGCATGAGGGGGGGGGGGGGGGGGAATAATGCCCCGTGCCTAGCGCCGCGCGGCCGCCGTGCTTGGTGCCGACGACGACGAAGGGGTTGTTGGCTCGAGAGGCGCGCTGATGGTTGACTCTGTTATCTGAGCTAGAAGCCGACCTTATTCTCGGGTCCTAGTCTACGTGTACCGTCACGACTCCCTGTGGCTTGGGTAGTGACAATATAGTGTTATCTTGGATTGCTAGGAGGCAACCCACCATGACGAACACTGCTTCGGACTTAGAAAAATTTATAACTCAAGGCCAGTCCCGTGACACATCTGTCATCTTGAATTTGGAGCCGCCGACAGATTTATTTATTTATAGGAAGGGAAAGGCACGGTAACTGTCTCACTTATTTATCTGCGGACACCGCGACCGCGCCGTAAGGGAAGGGAGGAAGATGGGAGTGAAAGTGTAAAGAGAGAAAGAGGAGCCGTAGTGGAGGGCTACGGAGTAATTTCGACCACCTGGGGATCTTTAACGTGCGCTGACATCGCACAGCACACGACGCCTATTCGTTTCGCCTCCATCGAAACGCAGCCGCCAAGGGCTGCCGATAGACTGACAGATATTGCCAAACGTGAGAAGTAAGAGCTCACAAAAGCGCAGCAGGCTGATTTATATAGGAAAGGAAAGATGCAGTAGTCTGCCACAGTTATCAGTGGACACCTGAACTGCACCACAAGGGAAGAGGTTTGATGTCAAGGTCAGTGCAACAAACAGAGGCAATATCAGGTTACATCCCGACTAGTAAAAAAAAAAACACATGACAGTCAAAGTTATGACTCAATCCTATGACGGCAGTGGGAATTATGGTCAACGCTCATTTTTATGCTTTTACATTTAGCTCTTACATTTTACATTTTCCTCAATGAATGTGAGCCGAGGTGTGTTGAGAAAGGTGGTGTTTGGTGTTTCAGGAGAGACGTTTAAACAAGTACTTTCAAGTAGTTTTCGTCATTTCGTCGCCGCTATTTCGTTGCGCGCCTCCATAAGATTCAAGTGGATGGAGGAGGCCTTTGAGAGTGGAAGTGCTGTAAAGGTCACTTGTGGAAGGTGAAGGTTGGCGAAGTGAACCGAGGGTGTCGCTTTGTGAGCGACTAGGGGGAGGTGGGAAGGTGGTTTGGTGTGATACTTCTGAATGTCCAAGTTGAAGATTGGAGCCCCCTAGTTTAGGCTAGAGGCTACAATTCAACCGACACCGGATTGTCAGTTGCTGTAGCGAAGTGCGCAAAAAAAAATAAAAAAAAGAACACATTTGCCTACGCTTTTCCTCCGTGGCAGCTTTCCCTACGAAGAAATCGGCAAAAAATTTCGGCTTGATTTCACGTTACTGAAAAGAGAGAAAAAAGGACGAAGGATCTACAGAACAGGTCACCTCTCGAACATCGTGTTTCGGCACGTGTCAAACTCTCCGGGCTTTAATCTGCGCGCGCCGGAGAAACAGGGACAGCACACACGTCCTCGCTCCTAATGGAACCTTTCATCCCACCATTCATAAGAAGTGTCGAGCACTGGCGTCGGCCGCCTCCCTTATTTTAATCTCTTGTCGGACACGTTTTTTTCCCCTCCTCGCATTCTACTTTTACTTCTTCCTTTTTCGTTGTGTGCAAATATACACCTTGCTGTTTATTCGCAAACTTTATACTGTCATTCCTTCCGTTATTATTCTTATTTTCCTTTCTCTCTCTCTCTCTGAGCCGCTGAAATACGTTCATTTTTCTCTTTTTTTTGTCTGCCTCTCTTCTTCGCGAGGCTAACTCACCCGTGAAACTCGTTTTGCGACGAGCGTTTTACCTTAATCTCCTTCATTTTTTATGATGCAACCCCCCCCCCCCCCCCCCCCCCCCTCATCCCACTCTCTTCCTTGTTTCTTCACTTATATTCGTTCTTTCTATCACCGGACCAGCCCCCTTCACGACCGGCTGCTTCTCATTTGAGAGTAGTCGGCCTGTCTTCTTATTTTCTTCGCATTCTGCTCTTCTTTCATTCTTCTCCAAGTTCGTCGTCTTCGCACGCCTCTCATTTCTTTTCTGGTGCTACTGCTTTTTTCTTCACGTCGCCCAGGCGTCATTATTATAACTTTTCTTCTCAGTATAACAGGGCGACAAGCTGCTGGTGATGACGGCCTGAGCCCGTAGCCCAGGGCGAAGCAGAACGTAAAGAAAGAAAGAAAGAAAGAATAGATTGGGAGACTGAAAGAAAGTACACTTTGCCGCTGAGAGGTAGTATACGAAGTCAGTATACTCGGAACAATGCTTTCAGTTCAGATTAGGGGTGTGCATTAGTTGGCGCGGGGAAGAAGCCGACAGCGAACTGCCCGAGAAGTACCGTACTCAACCGCATTTAAGCCGACCGCCCTTGCCTTATATTTGCGGCTGTATGTAGCCTTTCACAAAAATGACCTCGTGATATCGACCTTGGTAGTGGTTGCTGGCTTTGCTTTTGTAGCTACCTTTTTATAAGAGGTGAGCTCACAGGAGCTTTGAGTTCTTTCACGTACGAGGAACCGCAACCAGATTAGTGGCCAGCTGTGTTAATACGTGAGACAAAGTATAGGAGAGGGGGGGGGGGGGGGGGGGGCTTGACAAAAATGTTTGCAAGTGACCAGCTAGGTCGTATCGACGTCGTGAGGTCTTGCAGACGTTGGGCGCTGTACTGGGCGGACTTGTGATCGTAATCTTGGAGCCCTGGCCATGGTTGGAGGTAGATTTCGCTTGTATCTGTGATAGCTCGTAAAAACGAAGATTTACAATATGTCTCTTACTTCGAATTTCGCTTCTCTGCGAGCATGCTTTTCCAAGTCAAATTTATGGAAATATCACCGCATCTCTTTCTATGGGGTGAGTACATTGTGGAGGTCCACATTTCATTCACTTCGAGTTATCTCCTGGAAAACGCGGTAGATTACCGCGCACTGTATGTAGACTTTTACGTGCGAAATGAAGATCAGAGTAAAGGAAAATGCGTCCGAGAGACGGTGCGCAAGGAATGGTACCGTGGGAGCGAACCGCCTAAGAGGTGGGAAAGGGGGACGAGGCAGAACTGGGAGCGAGAGAACGACTGAGTGGAGTGAGCGGCGCAGCGATAAAATGTTTTGGAGACAACGCGGCGCAGTGGGCGACGGCTGCGCGAGTAATGGCTCTCACCACCGCCTAGCTATTAATATTCATCTGCCCGAATGCAGATGCTCCTTGCCACTAATGGCGCCTGCGCGCAGTTTCCACCCCACCTCCTTCCCCTCCCCTCTCTTCGCGTCTGAACCTTCACTCCCTCCCACGTGATCCACTAGATTACTCGCCTCTCGCCTCATTACGCTTCTTTGTCTGCGCGCGAGTCTGCTTCGGCACTTGCGTTTCGTACGCGCCCTTGCTTTTGAAAGTTCAGCAACGATATTTTTATGAGCCTTTATTTTTGTGCCTTATTATTATTATTTTTTTTGGTTCGCATCCTGTTGTACTCTCTCAGTGTTCCTTAAGAGTGACTACGGTAAAGCTGCCTTCTCTTTTTATTTTTTATTTTTTGTTGCTTTGCATCGCTTGCTGTCCACGTGGCACGTGAGTACTTGTTGCACGAGGAGGGTGGAGTGGGGGGGGGGGGGAGGGGAGGGTGTATTCCACACGGCCAGTCAATCCTCTTGCTCATATATGTACTGCAATGCTTGAAAAGAGCGAATCAACTGGAACTGATACGAGCTCAGGTCAGGAGCGAACAAAAAACTGCAGTGCCTTAAGCTCAGCTAGGCCAGGATATACGTAGTGAAAGGTAGGGATTGGCTTGGTAGAGCTTGGTTATCCGATATGTTAGGCTGCACCGATTAAGCAATTGAGACATTTCCGCGGTTTTCGAAGTGTGTAAAGCACATGTTTATTCAATGTTAGGCTTTATAGACACAAAGACCTATCGTATAGGTCTGTAAATTACTTTACCATCTTCTCAATCATTGAACATATGGTATGTAGATGCGATGGTCTCTGGCACACAAGATCAATGGCGGTTTCCCGTTAGGTAGCCGGAACGGGAGAATCCGATGCCAAATTAAAGTCGAACTTCACCTTCACACACTCGCTGAGCTTCGACTTCTTTTTGCAGTACTGTTGGACGGTCTTCTCCTTGTAGTTCGGCAGCGACTGGGCACATTTGCCGATCCGAGACTTGGTGCCGCCGCTTAGCTTTCTTCCAAAGCCACCTGGTGGTTCCTCCCGCCCTTCAGGCGTCTCCGACGCTTCATTCGCACGTTGTTGGGTAGCCTCGAGCCATGCGATGACCTCTGAATCCGTCGAAGCTTCTTCGCGCAGCCTCCGCTGATGCCGTTCACAGTACGTGATCATCACGATCACGATGATCTAGCGTGATGACCACGAGGAGGACGATGATGAGGATAGCAGAACGTGACGTCACGCGCGAGCGCCGCGAGGAGACCGGGGCGGCTCAGAGCAGCTGGTTGTCATAGTAACGGCGCAAGCGCAGTTGTGGCTTCGGCTGGGCACTGCGAAACGCGCTTCTGCTAGCCTGACGTAGCTTTAGCTACAAGATTTCGAACCAAGTCACACACAGTCTGCACATGACGGGGGGTGTCACACGGTGAAGCAGGGACAATCAGGACGAAAACTTTGGCAGTTATTAACCTTCAAACTACATTTGCACATTTTTTGGAAGAACCTTTTGGGTCGCTTTTTCAAAAAATATTTTTCGCCATGTCAGCATTCGTTATTTCAGCAAGTGATTTACTACAATGCACAGTACAGCTCGGTATAGCCGCATCGTTTAAAACGTTTTCGAAATTAGTAAGTGCATACGTTTAGTAGCACCCGGTCAACGTGGCGTAAACTCCCCCAGACGAGGCTCGCCAGCATTTACTTTTCAGTCGGGGATCTAGGAGCTCTCGTCGGCATTGAAGTTGGCCAGTTTGAAAACAGGGCGTTTTAAAATCCAACTTTCACAGCAATGTGGCTTAACAAAGTTGTCTGCTGGGCTATTTGGTATAGCATCCCAAAATTTGAAGGCGTTCGGACAGACAAAGGACGAGAGAAGTGGACGGGACAAACGTTTCTGTCCCATCCACTTCTCTCGTCTTTGTCTTTCCGAGCGCTTTCACATTTTAGGATTTCACAGCAATACATGGCGGTTTTGCTTTCAACATAAGGAGAAAAATCCATAAACCGAATTTCGGTAAGAGCAAAAAATGCACGAAGGCGTAGTCAGTGCTTTCATTGTTGAGTACTTAAGAAGACATAACGATGCCATTTCCATAGCGCCAGGCCAGGCCGAAATTCTGCCGGATATTTGAGCAGACTCTTTCAAAAGCTCATGAGTATAGAGACCTCAAAACTCCTGGATTTTCTAAACATTTTGCCACGTCTCTAGCTCTCTATCTACCGCGTCAAAACCATTGCGCCTCGCCCTTTGCTTCGAGGTTTTATAGCAGCTGTCATTGCAAGCTGCGCAGTTATTATTTTTGAGAACGACGATGCTAAAAAAGACGCATGAAACGGCACACTATACAACAAGATGTCGCAATTCGGTATTGTATACAGTAACTAGAACACATCAGCTACCGACATACATTTCCTACCGAGCTTTCTGTGGATCCCAGACGGCCACTTGCTGTTTCGTGCGGCAAAAAGCATCAGCATTCCTCGCACTGTTGATATTTTCAGATCTAGTTTCGTGTTTTTTTTTCCTTTTAAACACCGATATAACTTAACCTGTCCGCGGCCTCGAGCTCCCTATTGAGTTTGCCCCCCCCCCCCCCCCCTCGCCCAGTTGATCTAATGTTAAAGTTAGTTAACGAGACTTAGCCTCTGTAACCATAAAATGCTTCCTCTCGGCCTGAGAGAGTTCCTGGAAGTATTGTTTTTCTTTTTCGAACTCTCCGTTTTTAGGAACATTTGAACGTGTTCACTGGAATTCCTGCTATATTTCCTGTAGGCTGCAGCGTGTCTTTGATCCCTGGTGGACTCTGCTGGATCATGCAAAGAAAATTCAGAGCATCTAAGTGGTCGGCTCTGTCTATATGATCGATTTCTTGAACACAATTTGCTAGTTGACTTCACATACTCCTTTAAACCCGCACTAAATTCTTCGTTAAACTCTAAACATGAAATAAAGTATAAGAAAGTAAACATAACACTCTAGCTCCGTTTTTACTCCCTAAATGGAGTAAGGGAGCTCTAGCGTACTATAGGAAAAGGGTATCATTTTTAAGCCCTGGGGAAGAGGTTCTCCCCTAGATATAAGGAAAGCTATACTGTTGGCAACCAAGGCATATTCCTACTTCAAACAAAATAAATTTATGTAATTAGCAATGACATAAGACATTTAACCACGTCACTAGAAGTCTTGAGCTCAGCAATTAGATGACATTAGAACCCCGCTAAAATACTGGCAAATGCGAGAGCTTCTGATGTTTTGAACTCAAAACATATGCTTAAGTTGCCAACCATTCGTGTTTCACATTTCTAATAATAAAAGTCTAACCCAAGGCTTAGGCAGCTACCCTGCTTCTGATAAAGGGTGCACTAGAGTATTTTAATCCCTTTTTACTCTCCTGTAGGGGTATTCATGAGTGTAGCTGCTAATATGCAAAGGTCGGCTGACCTGTTGCCTTGCTCCAATATATAAGCGAAGCCTTCGTTTAGCTAATATTTGTCAGCTCCGATTGGTGTACATATACACCTACTCACGCACCCCTATGCCGTTTGAAAGAAGTACTGGGTGGAAAGAGAAAGCAAAGAGACGCCAGCCACACAGTGAAGAAGACGCAGAATAGACAAGAAAAAGCAAAAAGAAGAGAGATAAAGAGGGAAAGAGATAGAGACAGAGAGAGTGAAAAACAAAGCGGAGCTACGATGACAAGTGGAATGAGAGAACATCGCTCACAGTTTCCTCGTTTGCTCTGCAAATGAAACGAGGCTCCACTGCTGAACACTGAGCAAATGCGTCGGATCGTTTGCTAGCGGTAAACAATTGTCAGAAGCCTAGCACAGAATTGATGTCTTTCTACTTTCGCAGAGGCTGACCTTAGTTCTGCCGACATGCTTGGAAAAGCATACTATCGTACCTTAACGAATGCGCGCAACCTTGAAATCACGTAAGGGTGAAAAAAAGAAAATAGGCTGGTCAAACCTTACGCGAGAATAAAGACAACAGACCATAACGCCAATTCGGCGCGGGGCGCTCACCGATTCGCGAAGGCTTTCGGTAGGAGCACAAGGCTCTTAATTAGGTTGTGTGTTTGCTGTATTCAGACATAGTACCTTGAACGGAAGCAAGTAGGCACGCGAACTGCGCACAAACTGATAATACACGTCAAAATGCTATGAGATAATTTCTGTAATGTTATTTCAACGCAGCGAGCGTCCCTAATCCCCCCTCCTTTCTTCCCTTACTATCTGCACGCTGGTAGTGGCGATGTCGTAAGACGCCCGACTACTGTGCCGGAGTACCCGGGTTCGAACCCGACCTCGGCGGCTGCGTTTCGATGGAGGCGAAACGAAGAGGCGTCGTGTGCTGTGCGATGTCAGCGCACGTTAAAGATCCCCAGGTGGTCGAAATTACTCCGTAGCCCTCCACTACGGCTCCTCTTTCTCTCTTTCCACTTTCACTCCAATCTTCCTCCCTTCCCTTACGGCGCGGTTGCGATGTCCACAGAAAACAAGTGAGACAGTTACCGTGCCTTTCCCTTCCTCTAAATAAATTAGTTTTAAAATTAGTAGTGGCGGTGTCGGCTCCATCGGCAGTCAACCTGCCCGTTAGACATGGGCAGACTAGGTTTTGCAGATTAAATTGCCGAGGTTATGAAGTCGAGGACGCATTCAAAAACAAGAGGGAAACTGTGATGCTGCACCTGCTGTCAAATGTTAAGGACAAATGCCAACTGGTGGTGCACCATATGTGGTACCCTGTATAATCTATACATTCCCATTGTGACCTCTGGCTTATTCAAGGTCATATGGCCTGCTAGCTTAACCTTGGCTGATAAATGACATCGTGAATTGCTTTCGCTTAAAAAAAAAAGGGGGGGGGGGGGGCTTGTGCGTCACCCTCTTTCAGAAATGCAGGCTGTCCACTCTGGCGCGCGCAAGTGAACAACATATTGCTAGCACCTTTGATGTCTTAATAATGAAATTTACAAGTGACCTCGAAGTTCTAATTTGGTTTGAGAAGGTAACTTTTCCCAGTTGCCAGACAGGGAGGCCACTAATAATTGTCTCTTTCTCGGCGCTTTCTGTTCAGCGAGGTTTTATTATTGAGGTTCTATTCCAGTGAACTTATGCAGATCGATCTTTTGTTGCAAAATTCGCCCGCACTGTGGGAAAGTGGTTCACTGTAAAATAAGAGGTGTACAATGATTGAAATGTCAGTTTCGTAAAGGCCACATCTAAATCATCTATTGTCATTTTAAACTGATTCCTAAAAGGTTGATTTAAAATTGCAATAATTTTTTAGTAGAAGAAATAAAATTCTCGCTAGCTTATAAGCCTAAAAGGAGCCCCGCCGATTATTGCCGCTCACCGAGCATGGAAGGCGAAACAGTCTGCGCTTTACACAAAGTCTGGCAAAGCCCTATATATCTTGTTCCTGTCGTAAAATCATCATTTATTTTTAATAATGTTGTTCTGCCAGGTGCAAAGCTAAGAAAATCCATTAAAGCGCCTATGACACTGCCGCTTGGCAGTCGGACTGGCTAATACATATCGCCTTTTGCTCACCTTCATTAGCCGCAGTCTTTTAGATATTTCGAAATTCGCGACGTTGTCCATAAAACAAATGTGACAGATGCTGAGCCTTTCCTTTCCTGTGAACCAATTATTATTATTATTATTATTATTATTATTATTATTATTATTATTATTATTATTATTATTATTATTATTATTATTATTATTATTATTATTATTATTATTATTATTATTATTATTATTATTATTATTATTATTATTCGCGACATGAGGTCTCACCTCGATATAATGGTTAATTAAACGCATTTGTGTAGCGGTTAGGGTAGGTGCAGGCATACAAAGCGGGGTCTAGGTATGTTGGTTTTGGGGTTTAACATCCCAAAGCGACTCAGTGAGAGACGCCGCAGTGGAGGACTCCTGAAATTTCGACCACCTGGGGTTCTTCAACGTGCACTGACAGCGTACAGCACACAAGCGCCTTGCTTTTCGCCTCCAATAAAAAGCGGCCGCCGAGGCCGGGAAAATTCTGCGCAGTTTGAGGAAATTCGCATTATTTAGAGCCTGGAATTTGTACCCTAGTATCTTCCAGTCTTCATGAAGCGAATCCGATCAATGTCTCCGCTAAGTCTCGTTCACTTCAGGTCTTCGTGTTTCGATCTCAGTTTTCGCCGAATCCTCGCTTTATTATCATCCTGCGCAGTGCACGCAGAGACCTCGTATGCTCCGTCACACGCGCGCGCGGGTCTCGTGGAATCGTGGCAACCACTGATACCCTTCCTCTCTTGGCGTTCAGCAATGAGTACCAAGTAGCGGCCGCGTTTTCAGCTCACAGTAATTAGCCGACCACGTTTTTGGCCTCGTTAGCGTTCTTTTTAGTAGCAAGAAGGGCTTCCTGCTCTCGGGGAGAGCGCAGACGTGTTCAATTCCCCCGTCTCGCGCTCTCCCTACGCCGAATAAGCGGTTATTATGACAGCGTTTTCCAGAAACCCATGTCTGTCGCGAGTCTGCCTCTTCTTTTGTCGCCCCGCGTGACTCAGACGAGCGCACCTGTGTTGAGGGTGGGACGCGTGGTTTGAGTCAGCGACGCATCATTTGCCATCGTCCGCCCGACGGTGCGAGGTGACTATCGCTAACTTTTATATGTTTTAGTTTCCTCTCATATTAGTCGACAAACATTCCCCTTACGTGACTTCATCGGCCTGCCGCAGACGAGGCAACGTCACTTTGGAAGCGAGCTTAGGCTGGTTCGCAGAACTGTGCGCTCGATAGCGCGGATTCGGTGTACACGTATTTAGGTGCTGTGATTGCTTTGGGTGTCATGTCACCGCGGTGAAGAATGAGGATTTTAACCTCTGCTAAATAACCTAGCGAGCAACCAGACTTCGGTTTCATCTGATATATTTCCTCTTGTGCATAAAAGCGCATTTTTGGGTGGCTCGCCACTGTAAAAGCCGAGATGGGATTATTTGGTTCGTTTCGACTTATTATTTTCTGACACTTCGGGTGGCGCGTACATTATTTCAGCTTCCTATTGAGATATTATTCGAGGCCGTGTTGGAAGTGCCTTAAGCATGAGAGGAACCTCCGTCTTCACCCCTCGGAGGGTGTCACTTTCATGGATATTTTAGGAGCCCCGTGACGGGACTTACAAAGCTAACACCTTAGGATATTTACTTTCAACAGACCCTGCATGTCTGGCTTTGTGGCCACATGCACCGGCATTGCGGAAAACGTCAGTAATATGATGGCCGAGAGGCCTGAAATTCGTTGGTCTTAGTGGATGGACATTATCGAGAGCAGGATGGAGAAAGCTAGCATGCCCCTTGTCTTAGGTTAAGAAATGGGCTTACTTCGGTTGGTGACAGTATATGGTGAATATGATGGTGAATTAAGCTGCTCTAGTTTCTTTGTCGTCTCACTCGTTGATCGTAAACGCACAATAGCACTCCATTAAAACCAGCTGCTGCGATAGTTGTTTCATGCCCTGCAAAGGTAAATTAAACAGCGCCTCTCTAAAGCATGGACACCAGGCAAGCAGCAGATAGATGGCCGGTGTATTCTAAAATATTGTACAATATTGTAAAATATAGCGTTTTTGCAGTTCGAACACAGCGTTCGTCCTGCTTGCTGCCTAGGAGCTGCGATAAAAAAAAAAATGGCCTAAGATAAAAACAATAATATCCACATTCAGGAAAATGGGATAAAAAAAAAAAAAGTTCCCGAACCGGCGCCAAATAACGCACAATGCAGTCAAGTCTACGGTTATACGAAAAATATTGGCACACGGTAGATATTAGCTACATATTTTTTTGTCATTGAAAGATCTTGTTTGCTGATCTGATGCAACAGAACACTAGAACAGAAGGATATCATGACTAGAAACTCACGGCTTAGGCCAATGGAGTCCTGGACGAAGGACACCAACGGATGAGGATGGCGACCATCTAACGGCTTCCCTGGAATTTAAGAACACTGGAATCTAGGACTCGAATCTTTTTTGGCGCAATGGAAAGAATGGTGTCTAAAATGTTCGATTCCATAACGAATTTGGTAGAAACGCTCTAGAAAAATTTACCGAGCATTTTTCGATCAGTGCATGCATGCACCTACTTTTTATGTAGTCCGATGCGGGAAACCATGAGAAGCGACTGCACACACACACTCGCCAGACAGTAGTTAGACATCTTTTGCCTAGAGTAATGTTCTTTTCAGTTTCACACTCAATGCTGTTACGGAACAATAACGCACCCCTCGTTGACGAACGTTTTAGTGGGTACTATTATCGCTTCATTCAGGAAATTCCAAACACTGTGGCGTTATCTAGTGGCAAAACTTGAAAGCATGCCTCCCACGGTGCGAAAGGAGGAATGTCTTTTATTTAGGGACGCACTGGAGAGGGCAAAAATAGTAATAAATTATGACAAGCACTCTTAGAAGAAAAAAAAAAAAACAGCGTGCAGTTACGAAAATCAGCGATATTTTGCTGACATGTAGTCATGTGGGGTACTACAATGAAAGTAATAGGGTTTCTCCGCTAGATAGCGCCTCAGCTGTTTTTATGCAATTTTCAATGGCAAATTAAAATTGTGAAGTCTGTTTTCTTTGATATTGTAGTGCTCGATCTGTACTATATGATGCAAGCTCTTTTCATCTCCACCATAATCTCATGACATATTTTGGTCAGTGTTTTGTCCCTTTAACTGAATGTTTTTATTCCTCCTCCTTTCTGCTTTCGAAGGAATTTGGTTGCTAACCCACCATCGCCACCATCGCTCAAAACAGATACAAGTATTCGCCGGCGAGGTCAGGCGCTTGGCTTTTTCGGTGTTGACGCTTTGGTGAAAATTATGTTAAAGCAGCGCTAGAGCACGGATAGAGAGAATGAGACAAACGCTCCATGTGCTAGTGCTGTTTCAACATAATGTTCAACGAAGTCGCCCAGCAAGCCACTTTGCTTCGGTGAAGTTTTGCAAACTACGCCGTGCACATAGCAGGCCAAGCGGAAGCTTGTTAAGCAACAATTCTCATTAAACAAAAAAAAGGGGGGGGGGGGGGGGTGACCGAAGTCGGATAGAACTGCGCGAGGCGAATTTAAAGCTGTATGACGGTTGAACAGGTCACTGAGCGGCGCCCCAGCAAATGTTTCGTTGAAGGCCCTTCTTCCAAGCACTTCGTCTCAAAGAAGATGAGCACGAGGCGGGTGCAAATCTTGTGGTATTCGTAAACCTGACTCTGGGCGTCGAACCCTGCACCTTCTGAATGCGAAGAGCCATTTCGCTTCGGGGCTCCCAATTTCGTACGTTGTTGTGCTCATGCGCTCGCTCCTGCTAATTTTTTTTATTATGGTTCAAATCAGCAGTCACCATTCGGTTTAGCATAGAACTCCATCAGGATGGATATCTTACAGAGTGAATATTGTAACAATACCTGATTTAGCGATTGCTCTTCGCCTTTTCCAACATGCCTCAACGTTCTGAAAACCACTTGCTGCCTACGGAATGGATAAGTGGTTTGGTTTGGTTTATGGGGTTTAACGTCTCAAAACCGCTCTGGCTATGGGAGACGCCGTAGGCGATGTCTCCGGAAATTTCGACCACCTGTGGTTCTTTGACGCGCACTCAGTAGGGTAAGAGTGCGGGCTAGTTGGTGATCCATAATTTATGTATACACTAGTGTTCTTCTTCGTGTGTTTTGCTGTGTTGCGCTGGTATACATACATTAACGTGCACTGAAATCGCACAGCACACAGGCGCCTTGATTTTTGCCTTATTCGATCCTGCATCCTTGGATACAGAAATCGAGAGCCCTAACAGTTGCGCCACTTCGGCGGGGCTAATTGATAAGAGAATTATTCAGAATGATGGTCGACGATAACCAGATAAGGGGTTCTTTTTGATAACATCAAATTCTTCATTCCCTCTAGACATGAATGTAAAAATGTAAATAAAATACAGGCATGATATAGTTAGACGCTGGCAGGCCTCTAGTGAATACTAATTGCTTTTACTTCGATAGAGGGAGTCAATTTCTATCAAAATAGAACTTGTAGGATTCCTGACAGCACCAACTTAAAAGTGTTACATGATTGCAATTTATTTCAATTTGCCGGAAAATTCTGTTGTTCTAGATTTGTTCCCATCCTGTTCTTTATTATCGTATAGTATCTTGGGCCAGCGTCGCGCGCCCCTGACCAAGCAGCTCATTTCGCGCGCATATAAACCTCATCAAAATCAAAGTGCCAAATTTCAACAGTTATTATGTTCTTAGATTTCCCGGCCGACTAAAGCTCCTACAAACACATGATATTTCTCTGTATGGGAATTCGTGGCAAGTTTTTGAATCGAGAAAGGAAAAGGGGCGAATAAGGAAGGGGCCGGTAAATGCGTAATAAGAACGCAGCTGCCAATCATGAAAGAATGGAAGTGGGTTGTGGGTGGTATAAACATGATTTTCAGAGTAGGGGCAGACCTCCACTCTTTAGATACGCACCTCCTGCCACGTACCATCTTTGCCAAAAGTAACCAGACTGCAAGTTTTGCTTGTCGCTTGTATTCTAAAGCCAACACGGATTCCCAGAGTGTCAAAACTTGTTAATAAGTGAGGACAAGAGCTCGCCTTCACTTTGCACAGATTCACAGCTTCAAAAGTGGTACGAATGCTCTACTACCCGTCTGAGAAGCGGAACACGCAGCCTGGTTAATTTTGGCAAAGACGGTTCATTGCGTAAAGCAAGAATCGAGCTACCCAACCCCACACAACGGCGCTTTAAAAAGAGTTGCCCCTCCCTCCCTCCCTCCCTCCCTCCCTCCCTCCCTCCCTCCCTCCCTCTTATTTCTCTCTCTCTCTCTCTCTCTCAAACACACACACACACACACACACACACACACACACACACACACACACACACACACACACACACACACACACACACACACACACACACACACACACACACACACACACACACACACACACACACACACACACACACACACACACACACACACACACACACACACACACACACACACACACACACACACACACACACACACACACACACACACACACACACACACACACACACACACACACACACACACACACACACACACACACACACACACACACACACACACACACACACACACACACACACACACACACACACACACACACACACACACACACACACACACACACACACACACACACACACACACACACACACACACACACACACACACACACACACACACACACACACACACACACACACACACACACACACACACACACACACACACACACACACACACACACACACACACACACACACACACACACACACACACACACACACACACACACACACACACACAGAGGCGCTCGCCAGCTGGCTCGCACATCAGCCCTCATGCCAGCTGAACCACTTCAGGTGACCGGAGACACTGCTAAGAAGAGACTGCGCAGGAACTGAAGAGAGTGGGAGCGTAATTTTCGTGTGCAAATGAAGGGGGCACCTTTGCTCCGCTAATTAGGTTTCGCCCAAACACATACTGGCTCCGCGCGCGCTCTCGCGGGTCGAACCGAGAGCAGTAGACGAGGCAGCAGCGGAGGAAGCCTCGCCACGCGGCTCGGCAGGTATAGAGAGCCCGGAGATGGCTTTCAAGCATGCGCCTGTAGTGAGGTATAGTGTATAGTATAACAGGTCACTTGATACCTGTATACCCATGGTGCTTGGGCGACGGACGTATTCTTCACTGCTGGAGGTTTGTTTAACTCTGCCACGCGCCGAGCGAAATAGACATCCACCTTCTCGTTTCATTCATCTGGGAAAACATTGTTGGCTCTTGTTCGTGATGGGAGGAACCAGCGAGTTATTCGTGTATTTCAAGTCGACCCGCTGTCCGGTGGACGTCGGTGCCAATCCTTCAGTAGACCTTGACGTGACGCGTTCGAGAAAGGGTTTGACGATCGGTGTCATGTGCGCAAAAGGGGAGCTAAGAGTGATCATTGGCGAGACAAAATGTCACATAAGATAACACTCAATGTGTTTTCCAGCGGAGAGGCGACGTACAGGTCGCTCTGTTTTTGGCCGCAGTTTACGAACGCATGAAAGGTAAACAGGTAACCAACATCACGGTTCAATGCGGGAAAATACGGTCTAGAAGACAGGCCAGAAAGAACGTTGGTTTCGGCTAGGTATGCCAGTGCTTCAAGGACATAGTATTGCTTTGGACTGCAAGTATCCCTTGACCGAAACATTTGTACTGGGTCCATTGTAGAAGCCAACGCACAACGACAGAAGCGTACAACGGAATTACTATGCGAAGTTAGAGCGACTATAATTGCACCTTTCACGGAACACTGGTAACAACAGCGTCTTGTTTTGGTCGTGGTTAAAGTCAATTTTCTAGCCCTTTGTGGCTCTAGGTTTCTGCTATCTGGCATCGAGAAAGTATGTATTGCAAAAAAAAAAAAAAAAAAAAAGAAAAAAAAAGAAGAGGAAAAGAAAACTGGATGCAATGCATTTCCTCGGAACTAGATTAAAACTCGTAAAGTTCCGAAAAGGTGTCCGTGATCATCCCTGGAATGGCACTCTAGGCGAGCCTCAAGGATCCGTATCAACAGCTCTTCATGCTGCTAATTGCTTGCAAAAATGCTGGTAAGAATGACACACGTATCACACTTTTTTACGCATCCCTGACCGTGCAAGCACCATACTCTGTAAAAATATAGCTCTGCTATCATTAAAACGCCGTAATTTATCGATGTAGACAAATTTCAGTTTGAGCTCAGTGCCCTTTTACGGTATTAGAAGCAACGGTTTACGAAAACGATAGGGCGGCATTCGCCTATGAAAATACATATACCAGGGATGCAGTGTCCTTATCACGTGACCTTGCATAAACTCTGTCTTCAGTGCCAGCTGTGTGCTTTAGTAGGCTTTCGAGTAACGATCCAAAGCTGCCTGTAAATTGACTATCGATAGTATCCGTAGTTCTTTAAATCTATCGACAGCGTAAAACTATCGATAGTACTGCTATCGATGGGCTATCGATAGCATTATTTATACAAGTGTTGATAGTAGAATCAATGCTATTACTATCAACACACCGCTATCCATAATACCTTATTATTCAGCTGCTGCCTAGCAGTGGGATACATGGTTGGGTTAGTGGTTTTATGAAGCTTAACGTTCCAAAGCGGCCCAGGCTAGGAGGGACATCGTACGTAGTGATCTCTGGATAAATTTGACCCCGCGTGGTTCTTTAACGTGCACTGACACCACTCCGGCCTCTAGTCGGCGGGCAGGCATCGAGGCACTCTAGCCTCTAGCATTCAGCTTGCGCCCCGCCGGGGTGGCGCAGTGGTTACGGCGTTTGGTTGGGACGCAGTTTAGTGTCCACCCGTTACAAAGGGTGCAGCTTCAAATCATCATCATCAACATCATCATCATTGATTACTGTTCCGAAGGATGCGGAGTGTAATCCCGGCCGCGGCGGCCGCTTTTCGATGGAGGCGAAAAGCTAGGCGCCCTTGTGCTGTGCGATGTCAGCGCAGGTTAAAAAACCCCAGGTGGTTGAAATTTCCGGAGTCCTCCACTACGGCGTCTCTCATAGCCTGAGTCGCTTTGGGACGTTAAACTCCATAACCAAACCAAATATTTAGCTTCCATCGAAAAGCAGCCTCCGCGACCTGGGATCAGATCCACGTTTATAGATAGAATACATGATACTAAAAACTATCCATAGATCGCTATCGATACTACTATCGGTTATTTTACAAGTATTACTACTACCGAGACAGCCTTTTGGACATACGGAGGCTGTCGATTCGTGCCACGTGCAATGCTCATTAAAGAAAAAGAAATATGGAATATATGTACGAATATTCGGCACGGCTGCTAATTTTCTACCACCAACTGTACAACCACTGCGGTACGCATACGGGTTGAGCAATTATAATTATCGCTTTTAAGAGGGGCCATCCTAACCTCCATTACGGGATCACGATACGAAGTGAGTGTATAGTAAATAAGTGTCAATTTGTATGCATTGAAAAAGTAGATTTTGCTTTTGACGACGGAAGACACTAAACATATGCCGGTCATCCCTACGTGACACGGGAGAGTGGTACATATGAGCCATTGTTTTAAGGGTCGGGCCATGAAGACGAGTTCGCTGAACTTGCCCCGGCCCTGGCGAAAGCTCTAGTCTGGGAGGACAAGTATGAGCAATACCCCCTTCATCTTCGTACGGACCTTGTTCGTCACTGAGCCGTCCATCGCTCTACAACTCGCGTATACTGACGTGCTAAGCACCGCGTATTGCCTCTGCCTGTGGAACAATTGAGGAAGAAAATATGGCAGTCCTTAAACGAACTTCGTGCCAGTTACTAGAAAATCATTCGAAAGCTTGATAAAAATATTCTATGCATGCGCTTGGAATAATTTTAGAAGTGCACTATTTAATTCCGCAAGTCGAATAAAGGAGTATTCGATTCGCTGTTCAAAAGTTTTGAATGTTCACGCACTCTCACTGCGAAAACCTAGAATGCAGCTGCTTGGCTCGTTACTTATCCCCTTTCACCTCGATGTAGTTGTTAAGACGGTTGCTAAGACGTGCTAATAACAGAGGTCGCGTAGGCTGCTGCTGTGAAATACGACGGCGCTTCGGTCGTTTGCGCGAGCCGCCCTAGAATCCTATCTGAGGCATTGCACTGCTATAATAACTCATTAGTTTAACCTCACGGAGAACTCGTTAGCCAATTAGGCGAAGTTTGTTCCCTCATTTAAGAAACTTCGAAAAGGCTCGCAGGGAGACTAAGCAGCAACTATCGTACTAATCTGAACGCGTGCTTTGTTTCATAACGAGAACAATGCTTAACCAGGTAATTAAGCGCGTGAGACAATGTATTCTCGCATATACGTAGGCGAGCCGTAAGCGAGAACATTTTTGCTCAAAATGACCCGCTTTGCGCTCAAGCGAACGAAACTACCATCGCATTGTTTTGGACCTGGTTCAAGAGGATCTGCTGCATCCCCTCCTTGCCTCCCCCCTCCCCCACTGAGGGCAGCAAAACTCCGCAGAGATTCTAAGTTCACACGGTGCACGCTCGCGCAAGCGTTTAACTGGTGCGCAAAGTGCAACGCGTTATCGCGCTGACTGCCTCCCGCACGCTGGTCGTTTGCGCCTTTGTACATTCGCTCCTTTCTTGGCCGCGGAAATACGCGGAGGGGAGATGAAAACACATAAGCGAAGCGGGCGCTGCCTTTATGGGCCCTTTCTGGCAGCGGTCATTAGAGAGATTCCCTTCCTTCCCTCGCATTTACCTCCTCCCCGATTCATCGCGGTAAACAAGCCTGCATGCCTAGGGGCTAACTCCCACGAAGCTTATACTCGTACGGATGTCTCATCCGCCCTGCCCTCTTCCCCACCATCCTTGCGACTGTGGCGTTTTCTCATGCACCCTTATCGCAATTCTCGAGGCTGAACAAAGTTTTGCGCAAGATGGAGACGATTGAAAGCAAGAAGAGAAAAGAGGACGTAAAACTGAGGGCGGAAAATGCGGCTGAACTGAAAGCCGACAAGAAGTTGGTTTGTAGCACCGCGATCGTCTTGCTGAGCGGAGTTCTTTTATCAACAGAAGTCCTAAGGGGGCTTTAGCAGCCTTGGACGTATTTGGAAGCGGTGCCTGTACATGACCCGTGAGTTGTAATGACATCGCTCTGAAAAAAAAAAAAAGATGGAAGATGCCACAGAGAAGTGGCACGTCGATCTTGGCGATGTAATACTGCCATAAAGAGTTTAATTGAATCCTCCCGTAAGCCTAAATAATCAATACAAGCGCAATGACAGGAATTGCTACAGCAACCCACAATTCGCAAAACATATGGGCTTAGTTGTAACCATGAGCGTTGAGCCGCTGCATCAGTATATTGTGTGACGGTGAACTTTTGCCCTAATTCCCATCTCGCGCTCAAGACGGCATACTTTATAAACAATTAGCAAGCTACAATTCCTAATTGTACTTTTCAATTTATCTGTGATATTCCTGACGGACTATGCGTATGGCCTTTTGCAACCTGACTCTCCTGCAAAGGTTCTAGAACTCTCATGGTGCTTGAGTCATGAAAGGGAGAATTTCGGCAGCCGTTTTGTCTAGGGATTGGCACAAGTTTGCTCTAAAAAGAAAAAAAAAAACAATTGCCAACTATTACGTTACTTCCTAATATGAATGATGAGTGCAGCTCATCACCTGTTTCACTTTTTCGACCGATTGAGGCAAAGATTTCGAGCAAGAGATGTATGTACAATTACAGGCAGCTATTTTATTTTTAACACATATTCCTTTAAGAAACAGTCCACTAACAGTTCTTGACGGTAATGAAGGAAGCGTTGTGGTCGGAAAAATGAAGAGAGCAATTAAGTTATCGGGAGGTTGCGGGAGGCAGCACGTGGACCCATGCTTTTCTCTGTGAGTGTGTGAATTCTCGGTTACTGCACATGTTACCCTGCAGTTCGGTGTGGACGCTCGCATTATGCATGCATTATTATCTTTACAATGTGTATCATGTGTGGTCACGTCTTTCAACTGCACCATAATACTACAGCACTACAGAGTCTTGCGGAAAGTATATCCGGAGCCACATAAAAAGCTCAGCAATGAGGAGGCCATAGATCTGAGGCGGCTACAGACGGGCACCTTCATTAATTTACACATATTACACGCAATGTCTCCCACTACATTCAAAGACGAATGCCCATGGTGCGGGAGGACCCCTACCCTATAACACATAACTTGGGAATGCAGTGCACATCAAATACAAACAGTTCCAAGTCCAAATGAAAGGCAGTGGGAAGCTTTGCTGGCCAGCTCTGACCTGGAGGCTCTCTACCTGGTCACTAGAGCTCGCAAGCTGGCGGAAGGCAGTGGTGCCCTGGACTGGGGGCGCCAACCACTCGTCAGCCTCGGCTGAAGAGGCGAAGGTAAAATACCCTTAAGCATTTAATAAAGTTTACTCACTTCCATTTGAGCTCTGAAGCGCGCCATTCATAACTGGTTCACAGAAATGACTTTTAGGGCGCATTATCTGTCGAACTTGTTTCTGTGGACACATGAATCGCGCCGTAAGGGAAAGAAAGTGGGAGTGAAAGTAGAGCTGGTCACGAGGGACAACGCCGACGGCGACGACGACGCGAAGCGGGTGAAGGGGTGGCTGTTCCTGGCCCTACGGGGCTGGGACGGTAGGTCAACACCGCTTGCGGCGGGGGCTAGCCAGCCACCGACTTTTTATATGTTGTAGGCCGTCAATGCACCCGCCACCGCTTAGGTGGTGGACGACGGCTGTTGCGGCGCGCGTCTTTCTCTCCCTCTTCTTTTTTCTTTCTTCTCTACTTTCTCTCTTCAGTCCGCACGAGGCAGCGGAGGTGGCTCAGCTACAGAGCCAGTAGCAGGCCCGTGTATTTTAGCTCGACAGCGTTAAGGGCCCCGTGTCGCAGAAAAGTCGGTGTCGTCGTTGGCGGCCGCCGTCCCACGTCGTCCGGCGTTGACCGTGAGCGAAAAATCCCAGAAGCAATTGATAAATGAAAACGAGTAGTAAAAATCGTCGACCTCAGGAATCGAACGTGGGCCTCCGGGATGCGAGACGAGCACGCTAACCACTCCACCACGCCATCTAGAGCGTCTATTGATTGCGGTGTTGTCTCAGAAATGTCCCTTAGAGAAGTGTATTGTGGCGTATAATAATAATTATGAGCATGTAAATTACAGAATTATAGAGCACGCAGTTAAGCTAGTGGCATATTACTTTTCAGCTGTGCTTCCTCTTCGCTTGGCGTGCACGTAGCGCCATCATGCGTGTGGCGCACGGAATAAGATAGACAAGGTATGGCCTCCGAGATCTTCATCGCGCTGGCTCGAATCGGTCCCGGAAGGATTAATAAATAAAAATGATTATAGCAAGTTGCTCAGTGACGCTATCGCGTTCCATTCTTAAAGAGCGAAGCTTAAGCGTCCTCCAATTTTTCTTTTCCTTCTTCCTACATCCAAAAATAACAACAACGCGAGGCCCAGGAACGGGCGCCAAAGAGCTGTGCTCTAAAAAGCTCAACAATCATGGGAGACGCTTAGACATCAAGGTGCTTTTGGAGAATGGAAAATCGCGGATCTGTCTCACTATTCAGCGGTCGCCTGCACTTACGATTATAATTAACGCCATAGAATTGAAGGTACGTGTGCCGCCGGTTCGAATCGCCATTGCTCGCTAGTCTCCGACATTGCTAACAAATGGGTGCTAAATGGAAAGCCAAAATGGTTAAATAAATAGGGTTAAATGGTTAAATGGGGGTGGGGCGGGGTTAAAAGTTAAATGGGAAAGTTAAACCCCAACGCTGCACAAACAACGGTTTCGTGAGTGATAGTTTAGATACGTAATCATAACATTAAATATATATATATATATATATATATATATATATATATATATATATATATATATATATATATATATATATATATATATATATATATATATATATATATATATATATATATATATATATATATAGATATATATATATACATACATATATATGCGATGTCAGTGCACGTTAAAGAACCCCAGGTGGTCGAAATTTCCGGAGTCCTCCACTACGGCGTCTCCCATAGCCTGAGTTGCTTTGGGACGTTAAACCCCACAAACCACACCAACCACCACACATATATATATATATATATATATATATATATATAATTACTTTTTTTGTTTCAGAAAAAGACAACGGCCACGGCAACATCGGTGCATTTTGTGGCCAACCGAGCTGTATATGCTTTGTGTAATATGCGTATGTAAGGATAATGTCATGTAAGGATACTCACTGCAGGGCGGAGGCCTCTACCATATTTCTTCAATTAACCCGGTCCTGTGCTAGCTGCATACACTTGACTGCATACACTGCTACGCTTTCCTTCCCTTGGAATTCAGTTTGTTACCCTATGCGAGCCCCGCTGCAGTGGTGCAGTTGCAAGACGTCCGACGCCCGATTACCCGGGTTCGATCCCGACCGTCGGTGGCTGCGTTTCGATGTAGGCGAAACGAATTTGCGTCCGCGTGCTATGCGATGTAACTGGGTGTACCGTGTTAGTGCACGTTAAAGATTTCCAGGTGGTCGAAATTACTCCGTAGTTCTCCACCCACCGACACCGCTTTCTCTCTTTCCGCTTTCACTCCTACTCTTCTCTCTTTCCTTACGGCGCGGTTCAGGTGTCCACAAAACTAGTGTGACGGATACGGCGCCTTTCCTTTCCTTTGAACTGATTATTATCCTAAGCGACCATCGGCTGTCCTGTCTTCGCACTACATGTCCTGCCCATGCCCATTTTTTCTTCGTGATTTCCACGAGAATCTGATTAACAAAAGTAATTTCTCTTACTTATTCTTCATGCTTTCTATATGTTTCAAGTACATCTACCAATTTCTGTTCCTAGCTCTCTCCTTTTTCTTTAGCCGTCAGATATAAACAATGTTAAAGTAGGAAACATTTTCACCTACTATAGCAGCCATGAATTACATCAGTATATGTGCAAGGAAATGTTTTTGAGGCTGATGAATATGTTCCCTACATAACATAGTTTTAAGTATCATATAAATGAGCTTGCTTTTGATTTAGGTTTGTTCTGCGCAACCACTCTACTGATACCATTAGTTTCAGCCGGCAAACAACTGCTCCAGTGCTGATGTCCTGCTAGGGTGCCTGTGAGGCTCAGAAGCTGACGTTTCTCCCGTAACGCTGGCTGAGCGTTGGTCCTTCGTGGCGCTCCAATGCAAGGTTGAACACTTGCCGAGAACACCGTATGCGAGTCCATTGTCTCGAAGCGACCTCTGCATGCGCGAAACAAAGAATGTAAGAAAAAGAAAAAAGAAATCGTAATCGTTATGATTTTTTTTAATAGGGATTCAGCGTCATACTGAGCCCTTGCGCCAACATGAAGACAAGCCCTTAGCGCGCTAACTGTATCCAGGTCTTTAAATAGAGAACAATGGACGGCACACCACAGTGAAGTGATGATAGATAGTCAATGGCACTCAGCGAATGATGCGTCTGCGCTTTGTCGTGCCTTATATTCTTAGGATCTGGGGTCAATGGCACGCGTCTTTCGAGAATGAATTCTCTTGCGCCTGTCGTCCCGGCCGGCTTTTAAACGACAGAATTATTCAGCGGGCGAGGTTCTTCAACGTCTTGGGCTGACAAAATTGTCACAATTTATTTTTAGCGTGCAGAGACACTGGGTCCCATGAGAGAGCATTGAATGCGAGTAGGATTCATTTGCCCAACAGAGACAACCGCTTGCCTTCGAAAGAGTAGAGCAAGGTCAACTTTTCCGCGCAAGGACATGTATGCACTGGGTTCAAGTTTTGCCACAAAGGTACAACGTGGACAAATATTTTACGTATATTGCGGGATAAAGTTCTGTAAGTATTGTCTGAACGATAAAGTTTCGTTGTTGTTGTTGTTGTGGCTGTAGGAAGAAGGAAAAGAAAATGCACGGGCCTTCTATTGGCTCTGTAGCTGAGCCACATCCGCTGCCTCGTGCGGACAGAAGAAAAAATAGAAAAGAAAAAGAAGAGGGAGAGAAAGATGCGCGCCGCAACAGCCGTCGTCCACCATCGAAGCGGTGGCAGGTGCAATGACGGCCTACAACAGATATTCGATGGCTGGCTAGCCCCCGCCGCACGCGGCGTTGACCTACCGTCCAAACCCCGTAGAGCTAGGAACAGCCACCCTGCACCACCCCTCCCCCGATAAAGTCCTGAACGATCGGAGCAGAACGTGGTGTGACCTTGGTCTAAAATAAGTATAGGTGTCCATAATAGAAATGTGATAGATAAGGCGCCTTCCTTTCCCCAAAAACTGACTTAAGAGGCTTCCATGCGTCCGTGTGCTGTGCGATGTGAGCGCACGTTAAAGATATCCAGGTGGTCGAAATTACTCCGTAGTCCTCTACTACAGTAGAGAGAGAGTTCTCTCTACTAGAGTCCGCAAGGGAGCCCTCTACTACAGTAGAGGACTATGGAGTAATTCAGTGTAGGGAAACAGCACAGGTGAACGAGTGGGAGCTCCCAGATAGAAAATATCGTACGTTGGCGCTGCTTTTGTTACATCATGAGCATCGATGTAGATTATAACGACGCTACAGAGTGCTGTCGATGCTCAACACATTCCAGAACTTTGCCTTCTCGGCACTGAAAGCAAACGAGCTACATCTCTTTCTTGCGGCGGAACATGAATGCAAAATGAAATCCGCTCTAAAGACAGCAGAGCCCCGAAATCGAACTGTGCGTAACACAAACCCTCAGGAAAGTATAGTCACTTCTTAGGCTGTGACAATCTCGCGTCATATTCTGCTTTGACGCAGTGGCATTATGATGACATCATCGCTCTCTTGTCAACTTCGATACAAATAGATCGACCGAGCTTTCTTTATTCATTTAACACTCCGCTCTCACATTTTCTTTTGTTTTTCATCACAACTCTTTCTATGGCCAGAGGCAATAGACAATGTCAATGGAACACAAAATTGGAGCAGACGTGGTGTCTCGTTGGGCGCAAATTAACGCTGCTACAAAATGGAGTCCCGAAGAAACGTCTCGAAAGCGCAGTGAGCCCCGGGCGACTTTATAAGATGAGCGCGCTTAGACAATGAGACGGCGGTGACGTGAAGAGGCGGAGAGGAAATTGCGAAGGGTTGGGGGAGGGGGGTGAAGCGCGCATTCAGAGATGGATCCATTCGCGGCGGTTCCCCGTCTCATCCCGCTCCGAACTGTCACGCGGACAATCGACCGGCACTGGAGACGCGACCAGAAGCGGGCGCTTCATTGTTTTGCTCCTTTTTTTATTCGCCGAGAAGAGGACCCTCGAACGTGGCCACAATGAGGCCTCGCTCGCGAATGAATAGCCGGCTCTTTTCACCAGCGCAGCCATTCCGCAAATCGGAACCGGAAGAGACTTATTTCGCCGGCAACAGCGCCCAACACGCGCACACCACGCACACAAACACATACACAAAGAGAAGCGCATGAACACACGAGCACAGGGCTGACGCCAGCTTTGCAGGGATCGTCAGCCCAGCCGGAGAGCTGCTGGAACCAGCCTTCCCCGCTTCCACAACCACCCCACCGCGGCTCTTCGTGAACTTTCTCGCTGTCCCTGACGTGTGAAAAGCCATACACCTACTCGGTCACCCACCCCTCATGCACCAGCCCAAGCCGAACTTCATAAACAAGTCATCAACAGGCGCTACGTGGCGGCAAAATGCAGCGCTAGAGGTTTTGGCTGGCGCAGAACTGTGGGTGCGGGTAGAGTGGAAAAAGGGGACGGGGGGTGGGGGGGGGGGATTCCTCCTCCTCCCTCCAATGGGCCCGTCGGAGAGCAAACAATCGGATTTGTTCTGAAACGCGGTGACGCAAACCGAATCACGGCCGCATAACAACGAGACTGCTCGTGTGCGGTGGGCGAAAGATTTCCCTGCGGTTAGAGGTCGGAGAGTGAGAGACAGGCAGCGCCAAACTAGAGCGACGACGACGTCGCATTCGGTTTGACGCGTAATCCGACCGCGGCACTGCGAGCGCTTTTCAGATGCGGCAGAAGAGGAGACGAGGAAGTACGGTGGGATGGGGGCAGTAACGGACTAGCGCGGCCGGAAATAGGAAGAAAGGCGGCACCGTCGACGCGTGCAAGCCTAGAAGCGGCGCGAGTTTTGCCCGGGAAGCGACGACGAATTTGGAGCCGGCGAATGCTAAATTAGCATTCAGCGTGCACCCTGAAGGATGAAAGAAAAGAAAAAAAGAGCGACGCGTCTGACTTGACCCTCTTCGCCTCCAGCTCTCTTCGGAAAGGCTTTTCAGTTAACTCTCTCGTTTTGCGCTCCGTTCTTCCCTCATCCATTCTGCTGCCACCACAGAATGCCACTTAGCTTTCCACACGTTGGGCGCCACATTGGAAACCGAGCGGAGCGCTACGTTTTGCGCTGGAGCCGAAAGGTGCAAAAGAGAACGGGAGAAGGCCAATGAAAACGTATAAAGTGTTCGTCGTTCATGCTAATGGCGTTTCCTGAAAGCTGTCACTGTGAATGCGTAAGCAGCTGCCGTCAGCAAACGCTCTCCCCCTCCCCCTTCTTTCTACCCATCGCAGCCGCATTTGCTACGCCTCTCGTAAGCATTCCAAATCGCGCTTTCGTCAACAGGCAACGACACTTTTGTTGCCCTCGTGTCGAAATTTAGGAGTTTCCCCAGCCCACGTTTGACGCATTACTCCGTCAGAAGCCTTTACTGCTTTTAGGCACATGGGCAAATAAGAAAATATACACGACAAGGCATGGATAAGGCTTACAAGGGCTTCCAGGGAAAGCTTATTTTGTCACTGCGGACGGTTAGCGCAAGTTTAGCGGCCGGAAGTTAGTGACATTGGCGAACTGCACGCTTCTAAATCTTTAGTGCGTTCTGAGTCCGGCCCATTTCGTTGAGATCGGCCTTATATTTCCGGAAATGTGACTATGTGGTGCAAGCATGTTTACTTGTCTGGCATTGATTGATCCAGAGCTAGAGAAACAAGGTGATGTGGCGGCGTGACATTGCGGAAAGTGAGCATCCCAAGCTGGAGGGAGTTGGTCAAGTGTTGCAAGCGGGCAATACTGTGCGCTCTCGGGAAGCTGAGGGCTGAGCAGACATGGGCTCTCCTGGCTGATGATGTTTGCTAAGTAAGCAAGCAAAGTTGAGGAGCAACAGATGGTCCTGGGGTGGTGTTTCGCATGGTCTGACACTGTACTTCAGTGCATGGCCGGATCATGCGCAATGACGTTTTGAAGAGAGCGACCATCTGTTCACGTGTTCTTATTAAGTGTGGACGACCCAGTACTTATTGCCAATATGGAGTCGGGCTGTTAAGGGAGAGGGATTTGTACTTTGTCATCTATCCAGGAAACGCATATCTGACCAGTGCAGCAGTAATGACGTGAAGGCAAAATAGTTAAATTCATTAAAGAATTGTGAGGTTAGGGAAACTGAAAATGTGAACCGCAGATAAAAAGAAATCGTGTGCTCCTGCATAACTGCGTGCCCAATAGTATCTCTATAGAATGATAACGTGAAGTCAATTGCTGAAAAGTTTAAAGAGGTTTTATTCTAGACTTTATAAGGCACAACATATGAACATGCACGCGTAGTACTAGTGGTTAGATGGTTTATGAAGTAAACGTTCCAAAATTAGTCACAATATGAGGGACATTCCGGCCTTGATTTTTGACTGGCTGTTAATGAACAACCGGCAAGCACGCGTTCGCAAAATACAGCCGCTAACGATGTACACAAAGACCTGAGGCAACAAGATGCTTACACGTGCTATAGAACTGCGGTGGTTCTGATGAGTTTCGACAGTTGTATGCTTGGATGCTGACCTAAGAATGCTGGTTGGAATACTTGCCACATTACCCCTATGGTTTACTACGTCGTTGCACGCTGATGAATCTGATGTAGATGATAAACTTGGGCTTGAGCCCTCCTTTCATGAATCTCTTATAGCTTTATCCCCATGTTTTACTACGTCGTGCACGCTGCTGAATCTCAGGTGGTTAAATTTGGTCCTGAGCTCTCCTTTCATGAATATCTTATAGCTTTATCCTCATGTTTTACTACGTCGTTGCACGCCGATGAATCCAAGGTGGTTAAATTTGGTCCCGAGCCCTCCTTTCATGAATCTCTTATAGCTTTATCCCCATGTTTTACTACGTCGTGCACGCTGCTGAATCTCAGGTGGTTAAATTTGGTCCTGAGCTCTCCTTTCATGAATATCTTATAGCTTTATCCTCATGTTTTACTACGTCGTTGCACGCCGATGAATCTCGGGTGGTTAAATTTGGTCCCGAACCCTCCTTTCATGAATCTCTTATAGCTTTATCCCCATGTTTTACTACGTCGTGCACGCTGCTGAATCTCAGGTGGTTAAATTTGGTCCTGAGCTCTCCTTTCATGAACATCTTATAGCTTTATCCTCATGTTTTACTACGTCGTTGCACGCCGATGAATCTCGGGTGGTTAAATTTGGTCCCGAACCCTCCTTTCATGAATCTCTTATAGCTTTATCCCCATGTTTTACTACGTCGTGCACGCTGCTGAATCTCAGGTGGTTAAATTTGGTCCTGAGCTCTCCTTTCATGAATATCTTATAGCTTTATCCTCATGTTTTACTACGTCGTTGCACGCCGATGAATCCAAGGTGGTTAAATTTGGTCCCGAGCCCTCCTTTCATGAATCTCTTATAGCTTTATCCCCATGTTTTACTACGTCGTGCACGCTGCTGAATCTCAGGTGGTTAAATTTGGTCCTGAGCTCTCCTTTCATGAATATCTTATAGCTTTATCCTCATGTTTTACTACGTCGTTGCACGCCGATGAATCCAAGGTGGTTAAATTTGGTCCCGAGCCCTCCTTTCATGAATCTCTTATAGCTTTATCCCCATGTTTTACTACGTCGTGCACGCTGCTGAATCTCAGGTGGTTAAATTTGGTCCTGAGCTCTCCTTTCATGAATATCTTATAGCTTTATCCTCATGTTTTACTACGTCGTTGCACGCCGATGAATCTCGGGTGGTTAAATTTGGTCCCGAACCCTCCTTTCATGAATCTCTTATAGCTTTATCCCCATGTTTTACTACGTCGTGCACGCTGCTGAATCTCAGGTGGTTAAATTTGGTCCTGAGCTCTCCTTTCATGAACATCTTATAGCTTTATCCTCATGTTTTACTACGTCGTTGCACGCCGATGAATCTCGGGTGGTTAAATTTGGTCCCGAACCCTCCTTTCATGAATCTCTTATAGCTTTATCCCCATGTTTTACTACGTCGTGCACGCTGCTGAATCTCAGGTGGTTAAATTTGGTCCTGAGCTCTCCTTTCATGAATATCTTATAGCTTTATCCTCATGTTTTACTACGTCGTTGCACGCCGATGAATCCAAGGTGGTTAAATTTGGTCCCGAGCCCTCCTTTCATGAATCTCTTATAGCTTTATCCCCATGTTTTACTACGTCGTGCACGCTGCTGAATCTCAGGTGGTTAAATTTGGTCCTGAGCTCTCCTTTCATGAATATCTTATAGCTTTATCCTCATGTTTTACTACGTCGTTGCACGCCGATGAATCCAAGGTGGTTAAATTTGGTCCCGAGCCCTCCTTTCATGAATCTCTTATAGCTTTATCCCCATGTTTTACTACGTCGTGCACGCTGCTGAATCTCAGGTGGCTAAATTTGGTCCTGAGCTCTCCTTTCATGAATATCTTATAGCTTTATCCTCATGTTTTACTACGTCGTTGCACGCCGATGAATCTCGGGTGGTTAAATTTGGTCCCGAACCCTCCTTTCATGAATCTCTTATAGCTTTATCCCCATGTTTTACTACGTCGTGCACGCTGCTGAATCTCAGGTGGTTAAATTTGGTCCTGAGCTCTCCTTTCATGAACATCTTATAGCTTTATCCTCATGTTTTACTACGTCGTTGCACGCCGATGAATCTCGGGTGGTTAAATTTGGTCCCGAACCCTCCTTTCATGAATCTCTTATAGCTTTATCCCCATGTTTTACTACGTCGTGCACGCTGCTGAATCTCAGGTGGTTAAATTTGGTCCTGAGCTCTCCTTTCATGAACATCTTATAGCTTTATCCTCATGTTTTACTACGTCGTTGCACGCCGATGAATCTCGGGTGGTTAAATTTGGTCCCGAACCCTCCTTTCATGAATCTCTTATAGCTTTATCCCCATGTTTTACTACGTCGTGCACGCTGCTGAATCTCAGGTGGTTAAATTTGGTCCTGAGCTCTCCTTTCATGAACATCTTATAGCTTTATCCTCATGTTTTACTACGTCGTTGCACGCCGATGAATCTCGGGTGGTTAAATTTGGTCCCGAACCCTCCTTTCATGAATCTCTTATAGCTTTATCCCCATGTTTTACTACGTCGTGCACGCTGCTGAATCTCAGGTGGTTAAATTTGGTCCTGAGCTCTCCTTTCATGAACATCTTATTGCTTTATCCTCATGTTTTACTACGTCGTTGCACGCCGATGAATCTCGGGTGGTTAAATTTGGTCCCGAACCCTCCTTTCATGAATCTCTTATAGCTTTATCCCCATGTTTTACTACGTCGTGCACGCTGCTGAATCTCAGGTGGTTAAATTTGGTCCTGAGCTCTCCTTTCATGAACATCTTATAGCTTTATCCTCATGTTTTACTACGTCGTTGCACGCCGATGAATCTCGGGTGGTTAAATTTGGTCCCGAACCCTCCTTTCATGAATCTCTTATAGCTTTATCCCCATGTTTTACTACGTCGTGCACGCTGCTGAATCTCAGGTGGTTAAATTTGGTCCTGAGCTCTCCTTTCATGAACATCTTATAGCTTTATCCTCATGTTTTACTACGTCGTTGCACGCCGATGAATCTCGGGTGGTTAAATTTGGTCCCGAACCCTCCTTTCATGAATCTCTTATAGCTTTATCCCCATGTTTTACTACGTCGTGCACGCTGCTGAATCTCAGGTGGTTAAATTTGGTCCTGAGCTCTCCTTTCATGAACATCTTATTGCTTTATCCTCATGTTTTACTACGTCGTTGCACGCCGATGAATCTCGGGTGGTTAAATTTGGTCCCGAACCCTCCTTTCATGAATCTCTTATAGCTTTATCCCCATGTTTTACTACGTCGCGCACGCTGCTGAATCTCAGGTGGTTAAATTTGGTCCTGAGCTCTCCTTTCATGAATCTCTTATAGCTTTATCCCCATGTTTTACTACGTCGCGCACGCTGCTGAATCTCAGGTGGTTAAATTTGGTCCTGAGCTCTCCTTTCATGAATATCTTATAGCTTTATCCTCATGTTTTACTACGTCGTTGCACGCCGATGAATCTCGGGTGGTTAAATTTGGTCCCGAACCCTCCTTTCATGAATATCTTATAGCTTTATCCCCATGTTTTACTACGTCGTGCACGCTGCTGAATCTCAGGTGGTTAAATTTGGTCCTGAGCTCTCCTTTCATGAACATCTTATAGCTTTATCCTCATGTTTTACTACGTCGTTGCACGCCGATGAATCTCGGGTGGTTAAATTTGGTCCCGAACCCTCCTTTCATGAATCTCTTATAGCTTTATCCCCATGTTTTACTACGTCGCGCACGCTGCTGAATCTCAGGTGGTTAAATTTGGTCCTGAGCTCTCCTTTCATGAATATCTTATAGCTTTATCCTCATGTTTTACTACGTCGTTGCACGCCGATGAATCTCGGGTGGTTAAATTTGGTCCCGAACCCTCCTTTCATGAATCTCTTATAGCTTTACCGCCATGCTTTACTAAACCGTTGCACGCTGACGAATCTCAGGTGGCTAAATTTGGTCCTGAGCCCTTCGTTTTCTTTATGGATCTCTTATAGCTTTACCCCCATGCATATTTTACTACACCGTTGCACGCTGATGAATCTCAGGGGTTTAAATTTGGTCCTGAGCTCTCCTTTCATACATCTCTTATAGCTTTACCCTCTTGTTTTTACTGCACAGTTGCACGCTGATGAATCTCAGGTGGTTAAATTTGGTTCTGAGCCCTCCTTTCATGAATATCTCATAGCTTTACCCCCATGGTTTACTACACCTTTGCACGCTGATAAATCTTAGGTGGTGAAATTTGGTCCTGAGCCTCTTTTTTTAATGAATCTCTTATAGCTTTACCCCCATGTTTTACTGCTCCATTTCACGCTGAAGAATCTCAGAGGGCTAAATTTTGTCCTGAGCCCCTTTTTTTAATGAATTTCTTATAGCTTTACCCCCCATGTTTTGCTACATCGTTGCACGCTGATGAATCTCATGTGGTTAAATTTGGTCCTGAGCTCTCATTTCATGAATCTCTTATAGCTTTACCCTCATGTTTTACCGTTGCACGCGGATGAATCTCAGGTGGTTAAATTTGATCCTAAGCCCTCCTTTCATGAATCACTTATAGCTTTTCTCCCATGGTTTACTACACCGTTGCACACTGATGAATCTCAGGGGTTTAAATTTGGTCTGAGCCCTTTTTTTTTTTGTTTTTCATGAATCTGTTATAGCACATGCGTCGTTTCGGAATGTTGAACCCCGCAATCAACAATTTAGCCATTTCCTTTCCTGTACGGCGCACACGCAGTATATTTCATGAGCTCACTGAGCAGGCTGTATTGGCGGCATCTTATAGTGCAGACGCACTTATATGGCTTGAAAATTCGAAAAATAACAAAAGCTGTAATTTGGCACGCGCTAGCCGTTTTATATTTGTGCTGCGACCAGCCATGAGTCACATGACCGCTAGCATTCATCGTGACTTTAATCAGCCGAAAAAGGTAAGTAGTTCATACATGGCAAAATTACTTTTGAAAAGGAATTAAATTACAATACTAATTACTTTGCTGAATATCACAGAAAAGTAATTAAATTACATGACTCACTACTGCTCCCCAAAAGTAATGAAATTACATTACAATTACTTCTACTGAGTAATTCAATTACTTTGAAATTACTTTCTAGTTTCCATAAATGCAAAAACTAAGTAAAGCTATTAAACAAAACAACAACTTGTTCTCCAGAGTATTCTAGTTGACTATAGTTCAGCTCAATTCTGTCTCCTTTTGCCAATCCGTTACGCTGGCTTCGGATTGAAGCACGTCGTTCCTGCTTTCGCGCACTCGTTTTTGTTGTCTATTGAAGGAGTAGTGGCGCACTTTAGTAAGAGTAATTTCGAGAGGAATTCATTACGGTGCTGCGAAATTAGTACTAAAAGTAATTCATTACATTACTAAATTACCAAACTGAAAAAGTAATTTATTACGTTACAAATTGCCGAAAAAGTAATTAAATTACAGTAATTTCATTACTGTAATTTAATACAGTAATTTCATTACTGTAATTCAATTACTGCCATGTCTGAAGTAGTTACATATAGATAGGCTTCCCCATAAACAAATGCGCACGATAATTTCTGAGCCGCGTTCAGCACGCTGCGTACGCATCAACTTACAGACCTCGAAACGGGAAGTCAAAGCTGGGCAAATATTTCAAAATCCAAACATGCCACGCACTCTCCCAGAAAGATACGAGTCAATGGCCCGGCCAATGCAACCCAGTTGCAAGCGCTTTTCGCGCGACAACCTCGGGGCAATGTATCAGCGCCGGCCTCTCTGGGAAGAGATCATCGACGCGCGCTCGAGGCGTTGACCCTGCTTGACAGCTGTGAGCGTGGTTTGCTGCTCAGGGTGCGTATCGACTCTCGTGATGTACACATGAAGCATGTTCGTCAGAAACTGAGCATTGACGGTGACAAACCGCATGGACGCGAATATTACCGCCTGTCGGCTATTGCTGAAAAATCTGCCCCACTTCCTCGCCCCACATTTATCTTTCCGAGACCCCGCAACAATTCCGTTTCACAAATGAACTCCAAGAACTATGAGCTCCAAGAACTAATTGAATTGGCCTGTATCGATAGGCTGTCTCGTTATAAGGCCGTAGATGCTATTTTAACTGAAAACGGTACTTTTATAACCGAAAAAAAAAAAATATATATAAGGCCCGAAAATTGAAATAAGGCCTCGTCACTATATCTCGTCAAAGTCACGAGTGCTCACTCGCACTTAAAAAAACGTTGGAGATCCAGCGTGCTCACTCACACTAAAATTCGCACACGCTTGGGTGGTCCGAACTGGTGAACTCCAACTTATTGAGACTCACAACTCGCCCGGACTCACTCAGACTCACGAGTCATCCAGACTCAACGCAGTCGTTGCAGCTGACGACTCATTTCGACTCGCGACTCATATCTAGGCTCATTTACTCATTTCGATTTACAATTTATCTGGATTGCATCATTTCTACTCACGACTCACTTCGACTCACTTTGGCTCCCTCACTTGCATGCAAGTTAGTCCTAGGTCACGTAGGCGCGTTCATACGGCTCGGTTAAAGCGGGGCTTTGTATGTTGGCTGGTAGCTTACGCTATGCGTCATCGTGAAGGTGGGAGTGAAAACAGGAAGAGGTGCCGTAGTGGAGGGCTTCGGACTACCGCGCCATAGAGGCTTTTGCCTCATCGTGCTTTAGTGGTTAAAAGTGCCTCCTATTGCATAAATACAGCTGAAACCATAGATTAAACTAGTATGTGTAAAAGCCATGTCTTTAATTTCAAGCCGAACCTAAGCGTATCCATAGAGATAGAACGAGAGTAGAAAACTGGACAAGTTGGTAAGTATTCATCTTGTTGTGGCACCACAGGGACGAGGACAGATACTTGGTCTTGGTACAGAGCACTTGGTCTGTCTTTCCCCATATCTGTCCTCGTCCCTGTGGGGCCATAACAAGATGAATCCATAGAGATAGCTCACGTGTAACTCTATGGCTAACCACAGGCTAAACCACAGATAATCTTATTCACGCGAGTGAAGCACCACATAAGATTTTTACTTTGGTATTAAACAATCCGTTTAATAATATAGGTTTCAACAGGCCCATATAAAGAAATATTAAGGGGTTTGACTAGACCTCTATTCAGATTGAGTCGCATTCAGACTGAGTCACTGGTCGATCACTGCACACTGTTGCCATGTCACCGCGATCACAAAGGTCCTTTGTATCGACAATAAACCTTCACTCCGCTTTCAGTAAACGAGGACAAAAACAAAATGGACATCGTCGTCAAGAAAACACAGATCATGATCTGAGCCTGGGCCTGTACTCATGACTCAGATCATGATCTGAATTCTAGTGAGGACTTACAACTCTTACCATAACCTGAGCTTGAGTCTAGACGCACGACTGAGATCCTCATCTGAACGTGAGTCCGGACTCACTCATGACCCAGATCATGATCTAAATGTGAGAACGAGTGACTCATGAATGATTCTGCGGACCTATGATTGTCACTGTGTGCCGCTTTCGCGACAGCATTAACTTCCCATATACTTTCGACTGCGCGCAGTGCGGCGCAGATTGAGGCTTCCCTCGTGTTTCCCGGGAGGTCATCTGCAAGGACTAAAAAAAAGAAAAGGCTCATCATACCAATACTTGTACTATGAGTCTGATGCATGATGCTTGTGTAGGTAAAGTATGGCAAGATTTATTTGTCTGTTCTAGAATAAAATGTAGCCGTAACACCTTAATCCTGCGGTGATGTTGTTCAGGCCTCTCGTCAAAGCGTTGCAGAAGTACGCAGAACCTCGCTGGTGACGTCACGAATGATAAACCATTTAAGTTTCTGCTGCCTTCACCCACATCTTTCAGTGCGGCATCGAATGACGTCAAACAACGGCGAGCCTATTCTGTGGCATCTCCGAGAAAGTGTTTTTTTTGCTGCCGTAGTCAATGACGTCACCATGACGCCCTTACTCGTTGCCATGCGTTGCGGAGAAGCCGGAATGCCGTCGAGGCTATATTAGGGCATTACATCATTATTTTAAAATGTGGCACGAAAACGCTTCTGGTGCTGTGCGTTTGAATTTCACTCTACCGATCCCTTTAAGCTCATATAATTTTAAAGTCTCTCATGTTGCTCTTTAACATTCCGAAGCAGCTCGCAGGCTGTGATAGACATTGCCGTGGAGGGGGCCGGATTAAGATCGTTTGGCGTTCTTTGCGGTGGGACGAGCCGCACAACATAGAGTCGTTTTGTAATTCAACACTAAATGTGTTGTTTGGGCTGAGAAGTCGAATGTCTGCGCTACTGGACCGCGCACCAAAGGTGGAGGTTTGTTGGGTTTAACGTCCCAAATCGACTCGGGCTATGAGAGACGCCGTAGTGGAGGACTCCGGAAATTTCGACCACCTGGGATTCTTTAACGTGCACTGACATCGCACAGCACACGGGCGCCTTGCTTTTCGCCTCCATCGAAAAGCGGCCGCCGAGGCCAGGCATTCGATCCCGCATCCTTGGGAACAGAGTCAAGCGCCGTAACCACTGCGCCACCCCGGCGGGACCACGCATCAAAGGGCGGTAATTTGGTTTAAACGGAGGTTGACAATGATGCCATTTTTCGATATTGAGCACCAATAGCTTAGACTTAGACTGCGGCTCGAGCTTATCGAGGCCTTGTAGTTTAAAATATGTCCACGTGAGGGCGCTTTGCGTTTTTCTTCTCTCGCTTGGCTTCCACGTTGCACGCTGTCGTGATCGTGCTCGGCATGACAGCCAGTGGAAGTTTTGTTTCTTGCGAGCAAATGAGGGAAATATTATCCTATGGCAGCAGCTGCAGTACCCAAATTATTACAAGCAAATTTATTAAACAGAAAAAGTAAAATACAGGCCTTCGGTACAGCGATGAACACGATATGTGTCATTACTATGCAATTATATTTGATCGTCGCCGTAGCCGAAAGTTGAGATACAGGAAACAAAAACCGACAAGATAGCAATGTATATGTTTTTTTTTTTTGCTCCTTCTATTCATCAAAATTCTGATTCGAGGCGAATTGTCGAGGCACAGCTTCGCAGTCTCACAATGTATACACGGTGCATAAAGTCAGCTCATTCACGTCAGCGCTGAACGGTGCTACGTTTACGCACTTAGTTTCGAGGCGTTGAGCGGTGATGATTAAGAAGGTATAGAAAGAGAAGACAGGCCAGAGCAATGGAGAGGCTGGGACTGAAGAGGGGGAGGGAAGGAGTGTCGTGGCGGAGAACACGGTGCCGTTCTTGTCGCAATCACCCGCGTCTGTGTGTCATGCCCGTCACACATGTCCGACTCGCCAGCAGCACAAGCAGCCGCGTGGGTGTGCGTGTGTTTGTGTGTATGATGGTTCCCAAAGGGGTTGGGGGGCTGGTTCTCAGAGACAGCCGGCGCATGGCCAGCGGTGACGAAACTTTGAGCGGCAACAAAGTTTCTTTTCTCGAGATCCTTCACGCGCGTCTAGACAGCGCGGCCGCAAGCCGTGGTGAAACAACCGCGCGTCGCGGGCTTCTTTTGTCTCCCAAAACAATGAGATTTCGTGCCGACGTACTGTTCGCTGAAGAAAAGCGCAGAATGAGATGGTGGAAGCACAGCCGGGTGTGCGAGCCGGCCAGGAAATAATAAAGACAAGACGAGTGTGGAAGCATTCATGCGATGAAACAGGTGCTCGCATGGATGCCCGGAGTTTCGCCACCGATTCTGAATCCGCTGGCGAGACGAATTGATGGAATGGCGAACGACACCGCAAGTGAGGTGGCCCGGCTCTTTTTGTTAGCACCGGGCAATGCCTCCGCAATTTTCGGTTCTCGGCGGCAAGAAAATGATACAGCAGGCCCTGGCAGCCAACTGACGCCAGAGTTATTCGAATGCAAAAAAACAAAAAGGAAAAGAAAAGAAATGAAAAAAAGAAAGCCGCGAGAAAGTTTACTGTAACATTGTTGCCGGGCTATTAAGTCGAGAACGTCTCTGGAAGAAGAAATCACAAGGACTTGTTCACATTGTTCGAAACGACTCTCCCTCGCGATATAGCACCTGCGATGTGGGTTCTTGTAACTGCATATAAACCCACTTCGACAAACGCAATGGCTCATCTCCAAAGCACAGGACAAGACGAACGAGAAGGCAGCGCCAGACAAAGCCAGCTTCGTACGCTACAAAGTAATGTTACATTTCGCGCTCCGTAAGAACACGTTTCGTCAGCTCCGCGGCGTTTATAGAAGAGATCACTGCTGGCAAAAGCTTTCGCACTTGGTTAGGAAGAAAGTATGCGATCGTGCCCGCACTGAATTTTTACGCTGGTTAAAATTGACAATAAAAAAAAAAAAAGAACAGTAAAGCGGAGCGATTACTTCAGTACAGGGGAATTGCGCAATATCCTCCCGTCATGTTGAACTGCGCGGAATATATCTATCCGTCATGCGTACCCCTCCTCCTTTATGCGCCAAGCACACTTGGTCGGCGTCCTTTCCCTTTTGATCAAGCGTTTTCGATCTGGTTGTGTTTTCAGCTTCCCTGTTCGAGGTAGAAGTGCATGTCTTCTAACCATACTCTGCTTTAATAGGAGTCTCATATATTTTCGAACTAAATAACTACAGACATTAAGCTGCTTATTCACTTTAGTTACTTCCTTAGGCTCTTCACTTCTGACTTATCGTTCTGTTTCATAACTTCCCAGAAACGTCCAGAATTTTGCATTCCTTAAGGGATCATGTTCTGAGAGCACACAGAAAATTGTACCCGCCTAAAGGTTTTGCGTGCGATTTTGGCCGGGTTGCGATTTCTCGAATAATGATTATAGTATAGATTGTTAACAATCAAGATGTCAGTTGTTCTCTTTTCACTGATTTTTCAATTTCAGTTTACTTTAGGGTTTTCAAGAGCACTGATGCTTCAAAAATAAAAAAAAAAGCGAAAAAATAGAAATACGGTCCAGTGGCAACTGCTCGACTTCTGGGCCCAAGGATGCGGGATCGAATCCCGGCCGCTGCGGTCACATTTCGATGGAGGAGAAAAGCAGTTGCCCGTGTCCTGTGCAATATCAGTGCACGTTAAAGAGTTCCAGATGTAGAAAATTCCGCAATCCTCCAGTACTGCACCTCTCATAGACTGAGTCGCTTTGGGACTTTAAACCCCACAAACCAAACCACAAACACGTTCCGGAATTCAACCTGTGCTTACAGAAAATGCCCAGGCCGTCAGGTTAAAAGCGGTTTCCCGCCTTCATTTCACATGCCTGGCTTAAAACCTCTGTGTACGTATTAATGCAACTGTTTCGAAATTTAGGCTTCGCTATTCGTGTGACGTTCTACTATAACGCAGCAGTAACCGAAGCCGACCCAAAGGAAGTTGCGTGCTCATTGCTGTACGCCGTGACTGAAGGACTTCTAACTATAACACACCAAAGCGGTTCGTTGCGTGTGGTGTCTGACGTGAAGCCAACATTAAAGGCTGTTATCACTGGTATACCGACAAAGAAATACAAGAATGTTGGCACATTATACTAATGTAGGAAAGAACACAAGACGGCTAGCACTGTGCAGCATGAGATTAAGCGAGAGTATAGCCCGCGTTTGTAAGAATAATGTCACAGCATCACGGCTTTGAAGGAGATTCGCTTGGCTGCCTTCCTTTGGAACTATACCCATCTCATCCGCGGCCGTACTTGGCGGAGGTCGGTTGGGAAGCCGTTCTGAAGTACTGCCAAAATTGAGGCCCTTATTGTTTTATTCAGTAGACAGCAGTAGGAAGATGCGGGAGCTGCAGTCAGTGTTTATAACAGTAAAGTCAATGCGTTGAAAAAAAAAAAAAAAACACTCAGACTCCCTGACGTACTAGATTGACATGCACTCATGTTGCTTTGTGTTCTGATATGAGAAATAACTGCTCTGGTTCATCAGAGTTCGCTGCACAACAACCATTACACCGGGCAGATTTCTCGGAATTATGCGCTATTAACGCAGTTTCAGCATGTTCAACTTTGAGCTTTTTATGTGCTGTCTCTTCCTCGAAGTCCCATATGCAACAATTTCCCGGAAAGGAAGGACTCGCTCAGCCTCTCGGGCGAATACTTGCCACCATCGCAAATTTCGCGTGAATGACGTCACCTGTGCACGTGGCGATTCCTCCAGAAGGGCGGCTTCGCTCTATTCAGGCTTCGCTCGAAACTGTCAGACTCGTACACAATGCAGAAGAGTAAAATTGACGATGGTCATCACGAAAATGTGCTAATCACTAAAATAGCTTTCGTCGCTTGTAATATTATGTGCTGAAAAAAAAAATAAAGAAAGAATGCTCAGAGACGTACGTCAAGATTAATTGCAACCCACTTATTCATCGCTCTTAATTTCTAACAATCTTATTAACCATCTTCGCAATCGCTTGGTTTCACACACATCTTAATGCAATGTACAAAACGAACAACGTTAGAGCAGCAAGAGGAGCAAGTTGCATCATGCACATGTTACCGAAAAATAATTGATGTGGTACTCTAAAACACGACACCATTGACTGAAAGTGTTAACATGTTAAACCAGCGAAAGCCACAGAAACAGATTATGTTAAATTCGCACCAACTAGCCCAAATGGTCACAATGTGAAATAGTTAGTCTGCATTCTACCGACATCGCCGTAGTTATCGCAGTTTAATTTCTTTCCTTTTTCTTCGTTTAAACGTTTTTCTAAATACCAAAGTCGTGTGATCACACGCAGTTCTTTTGATTATTCGTTTTGATAATGAGTGCTGGTGTGACGACTGTGATATCAGCAACTGCCTCTAACCAGTATTTCACTCGTGGCAGTTGGTAATAATGAGACTTTATGCAAAGTCATCTATCGACAATATATAGGGCCATCTATGGTGCCATAACCTTTACGTTATTACTGACAAAGGTCTCCTGGGTCTTTTCGGAGATTCAAATGTTTTCAATGATTATAAAATTTCATGATTATCATTCAAACCTTTCCTCACAACCCAAAGAAGAATAAGCCCATTTCAATGTTGTTTTCACTGCTCTCCGCAAGGTTCACAAACTTTGCCAGCTCCCTTGGACTAAATGCTTCTTTCGAACAAAGATACGCCATAAAACATGCAGCGTATGTTCAATGCGCAAATTGCGTTATAAAATGCTTTTGCTTGAAGCAGGAAGTAAAGAATGTGTGCATCCACGACCCGCTACGCGACGGCAGCAACCCACGGGTTGCTGCGAAATGATAAATTAGACCCTCCGTTCTTTGGCCATACACTACATTAAGTGATCGCATAAGTAAATCCATAATCGGCATATGATTTAACCAAAACAGAGAAGGAAAATCGTTCAAACACAATACAGATATCACCATTTAATAATTTGGTGTAATGTTTCAGTTCGCGCCCATATATATATAGCTACCTCCTATATATATATAGGAGGTAGCTAGAGTTCCTTTAGTGACTTGGTAACATTTTACTCCACGTTTTTTTTTTTTTTTCGCTTGCTCATGCTGTTGTGCTGACTTAGAAACGCGCATAAAATGCATGCATGTTTCAATGAATAAGTCAGGAAATCTGATCCTCCACCTATACACTGCACTCCTATAAATCGGTTCATTGCTGCAAGGTAAGTGGCTCAGGCTAATTCGATGTTAAAGTAGGCACTACTGACCCGGTTAAGCAGAAGCATTGCATTCTTTCCAGGTTGAAATACACACACACACACACACACACACACACACACACACACACACACACACACACACACACACACACACACACACACACACACACACACACACACACACACACACACACACACACACACACACACACACACACACACACACACACACACACACACACACACACACACACACACACACACACACACACACACACACACACACACACACACACACACACACACACACACACACACACACACACACACACACACACACACACACACACACACACACACACACACACACACACACACACACACACACACACACACACACACACACACACACACACACACACACACACACACACACACACACACACACACACACACACACACACACACACACACACACACACACACACACACACACACACACACACACACACACACACACACACACACACACACACACACACACACACACACACACACACACACACACACACACACACACACACACACACACACACACACACACACACACACACACACACACACACACACACACACACACACACACACACACACACACACACACACACACACACACACACACGCACACGCACACGCACACGCACACGCACACACAGACACACACACGCACGCACGCGCACACACACACACATATATATATATATATATGTATATATATATATGTATATAGATATATATATATATATATATATGTATATATATATATATATATATATATATATATATATATATATATATATATATATATATATATATATATATATATATATATATATATATATATATATATATATATATATATATATATAGTGTGTGTGTGTGTGTGAGCACCCTCATTTCCCCTCATTTCCCCTAATTGATCTGCACATATATATATATATATATATATATATATATATATATATATATAGATGCCCACCGCGTTAAAGTCAAGCGCTAAAGAGAAAGAATTCAATCTATTTCTGGAAAACTACCGACATTTGTTAAGGCCGTACGAGTAGAGAGAGCAAAAGAAATGTAGGTTAAAATTTCACTAGTTTCTGAAATTCTGTCTAAAGAAAGCTCATAAAAAGGGCTTTGATCTTATCAAAGAATATCAGCTGACCTGTCCGGATCGCCTTTTGTAGTAAGAAGTCAATTGTATCAAATAACAAAGAAGTTTGGTGCACCGTCCAAAAGAAATTTCACATGAGCGAAAAACAATCTACGTGTGTCCGGTGATGATTCAGGTGTGACACATTAATGGCAATCCCTTGACCATACTGATTATTTCAAGTATTTAGGCGTATACTCCTCGTCCGACTGTTCATATGGAACAAACATGTAGAGTACTTTGCTAACAAAGCTATTACTGCATTGAATTTTTTAAGTGAAACTTAAAAACTGTACCCCTTACCCTCAAAGAAGCATTCTATCTCACTAATATAAGCCCTATTCTAGCATTTGCATGCCCAATCCCGAACCCGCATAAGCAAAACCCGATTAACAAACTAGAACGTATTCAGAACAGCGCCGTCCATTATAGCTTTATAACTTTGCGTTATAATTGTTAAATTATAATTGTTAAATATAACAATTATAGCTTTGGCTCCAGCATAACAGACAGGAAAACCGAGCTTGAGTGGCAGCCACTGGACTAAGGGAGAAAACTCTTGAGATTTTCACAGTGTATTTAAGGGCGACACTGTAATAGACAAAACCATATACCTGAAGGCCCCACACTATTTTTCCACTAGAAATGATTATTCGAAAGACGCCAGAGAGGTTGCTTGCCGCACGAATGTTCTTGCCCATTCATTTTTCCCTTTTACGGTAAACGAATGGATACGACTGCCCGAAAGAGTAGTCACTATCCCATCCACCAGCTGCTTCTCAGCCCTGGTGGAAGTATGATTTCTGTGAGTTTCGTTGCATTTTTCAATGCGTTTGTTATGAATTTTATTGTATATTAGATGAATTATTTTTATTATTGTTCTTGTTGTGATTGGTATTTTCTTTTTTTTTTGTCCCTGACTTTTCTTTCTTATGACATACAATGTTTGTAATCCTCCTACAATAATGTCCTACTGCAATGTGGGTAAATAAATAAATAAATAAATAAATAAATAAATAAATAAATAAATAAATAAATAAATAAATAAATAAATAAATAAATAAATAAATAAATAAATAAATCTCGAAAAGAGGGTAAGGATAGTTTGGCGCCTCTTTGATCGCTCTTACATTTCACTACATCCTCTGACAAGGAAAGCTGCCGGACGAGGCTGTGGCTGGTATAGATGAAATTGCGGGTCGTAACACGTGGATACGTGCGAGTGTTCCCTCCTGGAGCTCGCATATTTACCCTTCCACATCATGACAAACCCGGCGCGTGTGAAGGCCTTGGGTACGCACGTAAACAGGCCGCCTGCATTGAGCGCACGTTCAAGACAAGCGACTTCCCGGGTAAAAAGGCCCGTTCGGCCAGTGACGACAACGGCAGGCGCCACTAACGGGTCGGGGACCTGACGGCCTCTTCTCTCGCGAATGCCGTATTGAGGGACAAAGGACGCCTTCGTGGCTCTCGGTGAGCGCTGCCACTTTGGTTGATTAGGGTAGCCAGGAAGTCCTGGCTCGAGAGTGCGGGCCCTGCTCAAGGATGGCGATCAAACGAGAGCTTGGATCCCTGCGCAGTCAAACCCAGTCGAAAAAGACTACAGAACCGTGTTAAAAATACGACAAAATATTCTGTAGTTCTGTCGTACACGTCAGGTTTTTCTGTAGTTCTGTAGTTTTTCTGTAACATATTTCAGTTGTCTGTAGGTCTGTAGCACTTTTCTGTCGCAACTACAGAAATTTCTGACATTACTACAGAACGTTCTGCTGTCACAACAGGTTTCCGGTCAGAAACCGCACAGAAATTCTGTCGTAACAGCAGAAAATTTTCTGTAGTTTTTTCTGACAGGGAAGGATCCAAGCCGCGAGCCCGAAGCCACTGCTTTACAGATATATGGACAGTGGATCCGCAAGGTCGGGTAAAGGGTGCCCGTGCAGGAAACATCCACTGTCGACACGACTTCCTCTTGTGCGTGCGAATGCATACGGTGATATAGACTTGCTCCAGGCAGGAACAGTCTTGGAGACTCGGCATCTGTTGTGGCGTAAGACCCTGGCGATGGCCGCTGCCCATTCGCCGATGGTAGCAATGTGCTGTGATAATAGGAAGTGAAAAGGCTGCTGCCATTTGATATACTTCGACCCCGGCTGGTAGGAGTATACGCTGTAGGCAACCTGACGTCAGTTCTCACATTGAGGGAGCGATGACGGATTATGGTCCGTCCAAGACGGTCTCAAACGAAAACATCCGCAGCTTACTCAGACACTTCGTATTTAAAAATTAAATAAAAAAAAAAACTTAGTCGTGGCACGGGGCATAGCACTGGAATCATCGGCTTTCAGGGGAAATCAATTTGCCAACCAAGCTAAATTTTGCGGCAATGGTTTTTTTTTTTTTTTTTTTTTTTTTTTTTTTTTAAAGAAGCTTGTGAGAAAATATAACTTTCCTGACTGGTACTTGGCGGCCTTCAAATTTACTTCAAAATTTCTCCATTGGTAATTTCCTGTACAGATTATAGACTAAAACTTACTACGTTGTGAAGTAAACAGTTAGGTATAGGCTTTGCTTTTGGGTGCAAAATTAAGAGTTATGATCCAACAGTGTTACGCTAAATAAATTTTCGGCACAGAAATCGAAATACATTGTAGTCTCAAGGGAAAAAGACGCATGTTAACATTATTCAGGAGCATTAGGATCCCTTTAGAACGTGTAAAAATAGTAATGATGCGATCAGAGACGCTTTAGTGTTCCTGTTAGTTTAGTCGAAACCAGCGACATGTGTACAGAAGAGCGAGTTACAAAGTGCAGGGCAACCAGGTCTAGACATCGGCTTGCAATATTTTCGAGGAGGCTGTGCGGAAACATAATATTTAAGTGCACGCAAATTGCAAAAACCTCAAAATCAACGAAAGCCCTATATTGGAACTGCACAACAGGAAGAACGGAAACGAAATAACATTTGTTCCGATTTAAACACGTTCCTTCCCAGACTCCTTTCCCTAGCGATTTCGACCTGATGTTCTTCTTCGGGGCTGGAGTTGACGATGCCTCACTTCCATGTTAAATGTATCACCAGCGTAAGAAGGAAGAGGCTCTCTGCATCTTTAAGCGCTCGAGCGCTTCCACTAAGTTCTTGTTGCGAACCTTTTTCATGCACCTCAAGTTTTTTTTCTCAACTTGATTTTTAACAAAATCGGGTACATTTTCCTCAGGCAGTCACAGTGCCATCGATATTGGCATCGTCCTAAATTTGATTGATACCGATAGCGGCCTTTTCTCCTTCATCCGCAATGTAATAGGCTGGCCGCGAAACATATGATCCCGCTTCACAATTCGCTCAAAGGACCTGGCCACAGTATCGCTCTATATACTCGACTATGAGCCGTGAGCTTTGTGCGAGCTATAGGCGATGAGTGGCTTAACACTGAGTTAAAAGTCCCCCCTCAGACAGCAGCCTCAGTAAAACAGAAGTGCGCGCACTGCGCCTGTTGCAGTTTTGTGATGACGTTTTTTTTTTCCGTTTTTTTTTTTTTCAGGACAACACGCTCATGCCCAGTCATAATTAGTTTTTTTTTTTTTTCGACATTTAAGTTGACGGAGACTGCAGGCACCACGCGGAATTGGAAGTCAGTTCTCGCATAATGTGGGAGGGTCAACGAAACGCAAATTTTACTCCATTTCCAACCATACCCGAAAGTTTCGCGAAAGGCAGCCCTACTAAACTGCTACGGATTAAAAGATCAACAAACTCGGAGGCTTCGATGTCCCAGATCATAGATGTTGCCTAGTTTCGCAGGGCCATAGTCCCTGCTTTCTCACTTCTGCATCAATAAAAGTTGTTCATCACCGGCACCATGAGACGCCCGGAAAACCGAAACAGGCTTCAATCGAAGCAAAGGCCTTTGAGGACACCTTTCAGCAAGAGTCTACCGAAAGCCAAAATATCGAAAATTCTGTAATGAAAAAAAAAAAAAAATCATACCGATGTCCATGATCACATGAGAGAAGAGACAAATCAAACGAACATATGCGCAGTATTTCTCAGTCTTGCGGTGAAAACAGGAAAGGGGAGTCAAGTCTTTTAGCACATTCTCTTGTTGTGCATAGTGCGGCATTTTTCATCGATCTTTCGTGCCTATTCCGTCCTTGAAGCAACCTAAGTCCACGCAGTTTGTGCACTCTGCAGACAAATAACGGATGCATCGTACGAACGCAAAGCGCGAAGGCGGCACGAACTGCCGTCTTTTGCGCACCACTGTCATTGGCGATGCGAGTGAATCATTTCCATACCCGCCGGGCCACAGCGGTACGCAGGCAATGCGAGAACGACAGGAGAAGGTGGCTACTTGACTAAGAGTGAAAGAGAGACGCTTGATAAGGGGAAAAGGAAAGATGTGTTTGCAGGGGCAGACTAGAGAGAGTGACGGCACAGTCGAAAGCTGCCGCTAAGCCAACGGACCCTAACGGTCACGGTTAGGGGCCTCATCAAACATTTAATGACTGCAGGCCGTTCGTAGCCTGACGGCGAGAGTACGGAGCGAGGGAATAGGGATGAAGCTCTGTCAAGTATGGCGGCATAAGCACCAAGGTTCCGCAGACTATCTCACTCTCTCCCTTGTACGCGTCGCCCGTTGCCGCCACCCGCCGTGCGCGGATCGTCGTCTTCACACTTCGACGCCTCCCAAAAGAGGGCCTGCCCATATTCTTCACCCGAACGACCTCCATCCACTCGGCACCGTTCCAGCTCCTGCGGCTGGGGTGGCGCCGCAGGTGAACACAATACTCCCCGACCGGAATCGCCGGAACGGTTCGGCTGCGCGCAAGCCCCACCAGTATTCCGACTTCGCTCTCTCAACGGGAAGGCACCATGAGCGTGATTTGTGCGCGGTGCCATCAACATCGTCATCATTATATCCCTGGCTAGAGTCGGGCACCTGTGCCGCCCTATAGCGCGGAGCTGGGAGAGTCCTTATGTTACCCACGATTATCAGAATCCCCCCCACCCCCCTCCCCTTTCCTTCTGCAATTGCCGGTAACAAACATACGAACAAAACGAGCCCTTAGTGTGTTCACAAAAAGAGAAACCTCTCGGTTCCAGGTGGCTGCCTCCCAATGCGGCCAAAAGAAGGGACATGGGTGAGGAGTTGCGTGGAACAGATCGAGAGAGGAGCACCGCCGACTGGCACTCGGTTGCGTTTGAGTGACCTGAGTGCATCGGGGAGAGAAGAAAACGCGTGAACGCGGGATGTGACGAGACCGGCGGTGCACGCGTGACGAGCGTGAAGGAATCATGTGTGGCTACACACAGGAGCCGTGCCACCGTCTAATAAGTTGGCTTCGCGGCTTTTTTTATTTTTAAACCTTGGTTTGCCATTTTAAAAGCAACTCGACGAAACGTGCACTCACAACCATGCACGCGCACTCATGCACTAGCCCGCACGCGTCGATGCTTTAACGCAGTCGCTTTATTACGTTGCATGGAATCGCATTACTAGCGACATCTCGTGAAGCCTTACTAAACGAAATCATCGTGTAGCACAGATGTGCCGCTCTTAACTCTGTTCTGCGCTCATCTCATCTCATCTCAGTATTAGGGGTGTCAGTTATGATGAACCTGAAGGTGTCACATGGATTGAACTCTCTTATTTCTTTCCCCTCGCTTATAAATTATTTATTCTTCTTCCTTCCCCTTCTTCTCACACAATGATGATGCTAGGGGCAAGAGTGTCATGGCAGTGGCAACACTTGTACACAGCATTGATCCTCTCGAATTGCAAAGAGCCCTCTAAAGGTCAAAAATACCTACAGATGGCGCCACCTGCCGGTTGCGTTTCGCTGACAGTTGGCTGTGACGCTAGCTCTAATGTCACGCGTATAAGTAGCGAGCATTAAATTTGACTCACAAAGTAAGACTGCGGAGAAAGGAGCTCACCCACTGACCTGGCGGAGAGAAAGCGAAATAACACTATTCGTCGCCGTCGTTGCTACAAACAGCAAACTATGTCCCAAAGTCTGCTTTGCTCAGCGACTTCAAAAGCGAGAAGATGGCAGCGTCAGGCAGAGCTATTCTAAATTTTCGATGCACTTACTTAGATCGGATAAAAGAATTCTGTATGGCTCAGCTCGTGGAGCCTTAATTAAGGATGTGTTCATCGAGAGAGCCATTTACTAATTATCGCAGTAATTGTTCAGTCAGAATAAACTTCTTTTCTCGCAGCCTATTCCTTTCAGTCTAGTATGTCATCTACGCCACCTATACTAATGTAGGCAAAGAGTTTCGGTTTCACTATACTAAGCATGAACTTGGTGTCTAAATCAACACTATAAATGTTTGGGGACGACGTCCCTCATATTTTGCCTGCAGGTGAACAAAAATAAAGCAAAAAGAAAAAGAAAAGGAAGAAAGCTTCAGTGCTATAAAAGGAACGTAAATAGAAGGGCTAGCGCAACTCTTAAAAAAGCTCCGCCGTGTCTGCCTGCCCTTTCGTACACCGTGGAGATTAGTTTAGAATGATCGATAGGTGAGAAAGTGCATTATAAAGCATATCTCAATAATCGTCGACCACCCCCGCCTTGGAACATGTCATGAACTCACTGCCTCAACGAAATTCAAAGCTCGTTAATCTATTTTAATAACTGCCAGCTCCGAATCCCTTGCATTCGTGCGGTGCAAACGTAGAAACACGAAGTTTGCGCAGAATATTGATCTCATTTTCGTAATATATGCAGATCGCGCGTAGAGAAAGCAGGATGGCAAACAGCCAGTTACATTTCCTATAACACCATAAAAATCGCTTTCGAAACAATAATGATTATGAGATGATGTGAGACAAAACTACGAATGAAAAAAATTGGCTGCAAAAGGCATTAAGTTTAATTTTACTATTTTCTTTACTGGGCGGAAATTTCAAAACTATCGCTAGTAGCCGCTTCAGGCAATCAATTCCATTTCGTTATTGCAAGTGGAAAGTATAAATATTTGCATATGCTCGCCTTTGCGAACTCAAGAAACGATGTTGAAGCAGCCGATCTTTCACATTAGTTGACACTGTCAAATGTTTGTCATATGTGTCGGCGAAGGAATGGTCATTCCAATATTGATTATGAGGCAGCGCACCATGAAACACACATGTTTCATGGTGCGCTGCCTCATAGTCAATGGCATACCAACTAGCCCAATTATCCGCTTCACTCCAATATATGTTTTGTCTCATTGATTATACTCCCTTCCTTTGCCATGTTCTGTAAATGAAACAGCCCAATGGATTAAGCGAGCAGTTACTGAGCGAGAGGAAGCAAGCTTTTTCGGTGTAATTTTTATACCCGTGTTACTCGGGCGTTTTCAACGGCCGTTCAGTTGAGCGTCAGTTGAACGCCGTAATGGCCGTGGGTCAGGTGGCGGCTGCGCGTACACGGCACTTTCCATGTTTCCAGCGCCGTCATCCTTGCGTACACGGGCGCATTGTGTTTCTGCACTCGCAGTTCGGCAAGGTCATCTTGCCACAAGTTTATAAATAAATGCGTCAGTGACGGCAAAGCGTTTTGCGCCAGGCAAAGCGTTTTTGCGCCTGAGCGCTCGCCTGCAGCGGAGACACGTTGCTGCTGGGGGCTGCCATCTTGCCTACTTCACGACGAAACGGACGGAAACGACGGCGGAACGGAGACCTGCCACCTCCTTTGGTGTCAATCGCCGTTGGATTTCCAACGGCGTTCGCTGCTGTGTAACTCTGCCTAACGGCCGTTTTCCTTAACGGCCGTTAACGTGCCCGTGTAACAGGGGTATTATTATTCACGGATATGCAGGGTGGGTATGAGTTATATTCAGGAAATACAACAGAAGGGCATTCGCCATGTTCCATAATCTAACGCATAGAACTCTAAGTGTGTGCCCAGGGCTTTGAATTATGTGTTCAAAGGAAGTGAAACCTATCACAGTACGCCGAATTCAATTCTAAATATTTGACCGAAAAATGGCAGCAGCCTTGACATGCGCGCGACGCAGCTAACCGGCTGCCTGGAAGGAATTAGATTCGTTCAATTTGCATAAATAACAAAATGTGAAAGTATAGCGGCGTGGTGAGACGGTTTACCTTTTTGTTAAGTATCGCAATTGCCCACTTCGAGCTACTACTCAGCTACCTTGCACACCTATAGAGGCTGGTGAGCACTTCGTCACCAAATATATCGTCTACTGACGTAGGCGCCGAGGTGTCACAAAAACATGTCACTTTCGGCGAATGCTTTATTCCACCATTATCGTCAGCACGCAGACCACACGATGCCTTGCATCTTTGCTCGATAGCTCAGAAAAAAAAAAAAAAAAATGAAATTGCCTGCGTCAAACAACCTGTACTTGTCTTTTGTTGAATGATTCCCTACGGTTAATCTTAATTACTGGCTTCATGGCGATAGCATTTTCTTGCACAACTAAGTACAGACACAAAAGTTTTGCCAGTAATTATCAACAATGCTGCGTTAATTAATAGCAGCTAGTATGCTAGGCTGGCGAAGGGTCTGGATAAACTCCAAATGAGATTTTACTGCATGTAAATTTTTAGCATCATATTAGAGAGATTTAGCTTGCCGTAGACGGGCTGACGTAGACGTATACCGATTTACCGTAACTCTCCCACGCAGGCACAGTGGCCGGGATTGCACTCACCCCTGTCAATGCGCGTGCGCAGAAGGGGTCCGGCATACCGGTATACGTCTACGTCAGTACATCTCCCACAAGCTAAATATATCTCTCATTACAAAAAAAAAAAAAGCGGTAATTCATCTGCAGGAAGTAATAAAAACCCCGAAAATTGAGCAAATAAACCCAGAAAATATACGTATAGTTACCAAAATATATCTGTAAATATAATATGTAACATTATTCAAATATTGTAATTTATTACATATTAAATAAGATGATCAATTATACACGGAAAATGGGCTTGCGATATCAAAGGAGGTGACGCGCGCGGAGAACGCACGTTTGGAGTGCGCACAGCTGCGCGGAGAGAGTCCAGTGCACTTCTTGCCTGCGAACTGTGACATTTGTTGCGCTTGCAGCAGGAATGTTCAAATTTAAAGGTGGCATGAACACACGCAGCGACTCACTTATCTCCTATGCGACACTATACAGAAGCCGTCTTTTCAGCGCCTCGTGTCATAGCTGCGATCATGGCGTCTCCTCATTATGCAGCAGATGAGTCGGTAATGACCTTAGTCCGTGACATTAGCATCCATTAACTGCTTTTGCCAAGTCATCAATTCATTTTGATGACCAGTAATTAGCAAAGCGATGAATCAGGTTTAGACGTTAGTTCTCTCTCTCTCTCTCTCTCTCTCTCTCTCTCTCTCTCTCTCTCTCGCTATTTTTTTAATGTAAGATACGCCCTGGGAAATGTAAAGAATAATCACAGCATGCCTGTCTTTCGTTTTGTTATAGTAATTTAAGTAACGGCCATTTGAGCGACGTGCTTGGCGAGGTTGCTCAGATTGCTAGTTTTGCCGCAGTTCCTTCGATGTACACCCAATCTTATGTTGATGCATCTTTTGGTCTGGCTCACGTATCTCTTGCCGCAAGACCGAGAAATACTGTACACAACACACTTAACACAGTTCATGAGCTTCTTTTGATGGTCGATTCCGCATGTCAGGCTGACCCTCTTTTTTATATCCTGGAAATTACCTTTTCTGCCCATTGAGATTAGTTTCGAGAGGGGGGGGGGGGGGGTGCTGAAAAGACAACTGGGATTCTGTGCTTTGCTGCAATTTTCTGAAGTTGGTGCGATATCTTACGTACGTACGGTAAAACAACCGGCCTCACCCTTTTTTTTTTTCTTTCGTTTTCCCATTTTCTGGTCTGGTTACATCTCTGATCAACTTATCTGCTATACTTGCAGCCAGCCCGTCAACTTGCAGTTGTACACTACTTCTCATTTCCTGATCACAGGATTTATTAACACACTGTCGGTGAGATGAGCACGCTACATTTTTTTTTTTTTTTTACAAGCTTAGGTTGGCGTGTGTCATATCTCATTAATGGCATTTCACCTTTAGTTCTGTACATCCAACATGAATGGTCCGGGTACAAGTGTATTTCGATGTCGAGGAACCTGATTCTGGAGTTTTCAGGCATTTAATGCGTAAATTCAAGACCTGCGAACACGAGTTACGGCTTGATGAATTGCATTTATCATCTTGCATCTAACACGTGTTAGTACATTTTTCTTAGTATGCGAGTATATAAGGAGAGGAGTACATGTAATAAACAGTTGAAAGTTCGCGCGCGTACCGTCTTGTCTTAATGTTTTTGTAATTCGTCCTTGTGTCAAAGTATATCGCGCTTTCTTGAAGAATCGGAATGAACCTGCGGATGGAAAGCGGGAGTAGCCACTTGCGTAGGCAATGAAGGGACCAAGAAATAAAGATCGGTGGTTTAACATCACAAATTGACTAAGGCTATGAGAGACACCGCAATGGAGGGCTCCGAAAATTTCGACCACCTGGGATTCTTTAACGCGCACTGACATCGCACAGCACACGGATGCTTTGCTTTCCGCCTCCATCGAAAAGCTGCCGCCGCGGGCGGGATTCGATCCCGTGTCCTTCGGCACAGCAGTTCAGCGCCCTAACCACTGTTCCACCCCGGCAGAAAAATAAAAATTAGTATTCGTAGTTATGAGATTACTACACATATGTACTTGTGCAAAACTTAATTACATACTATCATGCGTAACAAAGTTACACAACGAAAGAAGCACGCGACGTCAGCAAGGTAGCGCATTATCTTTATCTCCAAACAGATGGTCCATATCACTAATGGGGTTCAAGGTTCAAGTAAGTGTGTCTTTGTCTGTGATCGGGTCAGGGAAAATGGATAATGGGAGTCATTCATACGATCGAAAATAGACTCAATACAGTACTCGTGCTCACGATGAGACTTATTTTTTTTTAGATGAGTGTTTAATTATGCATTCTTGGGGATCTATGGCCCAGTTTCCAGACACATGCACGAATGAGAAATTTCATTCCAGCCATTTGCGGCCATTTTTAAAGCACGCTAGCTTTGCTTCTTGCTACATAGCAGATGTCGAGAGCCGCCATTTGTAGCGGTTGTATATGAAACAGGCGGCTTAACCTTCAAATGTTCACTTTTCCCCCTACCGTTTCTAAGCATGAATTCTCTTATAAGGGATTAAAAACGGAATAACGTGTCCTCTAGCGCGCTCCACATAGAACAGGGTATTCTTTTCAAACTTCTGGGTAGATTATCGCACAATAAATATACGGAATTTTACACTTTTGGCAACAGAGGCATATTCCCACCGCATATACAGTGAGGAAAGACAATGTCTGTGCCGTACGCTGGAGCATCTAGATGGATGCCCATTGACTGAAATTAAGATTTTAGATCCCTGGCCACGGCGATCGTCTGCGGGGAAGGCCTCCCAGGCACTGCTCCGTTTTATGAAAAGCGCAGGCCTAATTGAAAGACTGTGAGTTTGCTGTTATATTAAGTGATATGACTGTGACGTGATGTGATGTGGCATATCTGTGATGTGAATGTACTAACTTCAACCATCCCTCTCTCACAACTTTTATATCCACTCACCCCCTTCCCCCAGGGCAGGGTAGCAAAGCGGTTGCTGTTACGGCTTAACCTCCCTGCATTTCCTCCTCATGTTCCTCCTCCTCCTGCTCCCACCGCAAATAACACTTGATACAATTAGCAATCACAGGAGACATCTAACATCGGCACTAGAAATCTTGAGGTTAGCATTTAGAGAAGGTCGAAATCTGGGGTAAGATATCTGCAACCGCAAGAGCCATCTTCCCCCTTCGCTAACCATAACTATTTCGCATTGTTAATGATGCAAATGTACGCCAAGGCTTAGGCAGCATGCCCTGCTGCTGATATGGAGTGCGCTAGAGGACATCATACTCCCTTTTTACTCCGTTATAGACTTATTTGTGTTTAGAGAGTGTCAGGCCGGCACATAATGGTTGTGCCATCTATGGGAAGAGTAAAACATTTGACAAGAAAGACTGCAGCGTTTGCGTTCCACAAATTTGCTGCTGTGCGTAGTGATAGGAATTAGCCAATACAGCCAGTAAAAACTAATTATTCTTGTCCTTTTATTTAGCGAATTACGGACTCGGCATATGTTTGAGGAGCGAATTGAAGGCAAAGTATAGTAGCCAACATTTTAGAATTGCGATATCGTTTTGCACAAAATATTGTTTACTGTGAGCCGCATACCAAATAATTGGATATATATGTATATAATATCAAACTGAAGAAAGTTTATAATAATGCAGTGGTCCAGACCGATTGACACATGCTGCGGTGCCATTAAAATCGGCATTGTAGATTACCACTTTTAAGTTGGTGAAAGAGCAAATCACACTTTGGTCAGCATGGCTTTAGTGTCCTGTTGGCACATTCCTACACAACAACCGCCGAAGAGACGCCATCTTTAGAGCACTGTGCACAGGAGCAAGTATTCCATCCAAAAGTCATCACGTAGTGTTGTAGGTAGCTGACAGGATAACAAACTGGAGTCCAGAGGAAGGCAAACGTAGCACGTAGTGACAGAAAGTTAGCTGGGAAGATGACATCAGGAAGTCTGCAGGGATTATGTGGATGCAGCTTACACAGGATTTGGTTATTTGGAGGCACATGGGAGAGACCTCTGCTTTGTAGTGGGTGCTGTCATACTCATCGTGATGATGACTATAATGATAAGCCTACAAATTGCCTGCAGATAGTGTTGTATAGTCTGCCCGCAGCGACCGGACTAATGAGCTTTTTGAAGTATGATATTGCGACAAACTAACAAAACCAGCGACACCACGATGACATGAAAGAGTTCACTTGACAGGCGTCAGCGGCTACATGTCGGCGATGCAGCTGACGTCATGGATATGTGAACTTAATGTTCGAGACATTAAACGCCAGATGAACACAATGCAATAAATACAGCTGAACACGAGCCTGAGAGGAGAGCTGCACTGATAATACAAACACTCAACTTCACATGCACCTATACCCTGAAACGCGCATAAGATGGTTGCTGTACACTCGACAATGAAATTACAGCGAATGTTTGTTACAAAAGCAATGTTCACGGTCCAATTGCATGTCACCATTGATAGATTGGTCTAAGCCTTTGCGAGTAGGCGTACAATGCATTCGATATTTCTGTAGTAAGATTAGCGACTTTGCTCAAATGAAAAAGCCGTAACGATCGAGGAGCACGAATCACACCCTCATCGGCGCCATTTTTCTAATGCGAAGCCTGTACCACACGAGCTCGCAGTTATCGTTGAAACAGTGCCAACTCATTATTATCATCTTTAGTGTCGGACTCTCAGGAAGGACCCTTCGTGAACGCCCATTACTGCGTTGCGCGACCATACCGTTGTCTAGCAACCTCGAACTGCTGCCTAGTGCATTGTCTTCTCTTGCCCAACAACAATGCGCGCATCGCGAGCGCTCTCGGAGGCACTGTCGCAAGAGGACCTGGGAGGCCATGAACAGGCAGTGCACTCTTCCAGGAAGCATTCCTGACAGGTGTCGGCGCGTGACAAGACGGTTTGCGCAACGCCGCCATTTCCAGTGCGGCGAGGTTCAAGAGCGTGTACTGTTCAAACGCTCTCGCAGGTCGAACAACTGCAATTGCGGACCCTCTTCCTCTCTCTTTTCCTGCGGCATTGGCAATTATGTATCCCCCCCCCCTCCCCCCTCATTTTCGCAGGCAAATTAACCTTGAAATAGTGGCAGGCTAGGCCTGTAGCGACAGGCAAACATGCAGGTCCCCCTAACCAGTATAACTATTGCTCAAATCGTTTAGCAATACCGTTACCTCCGGCAATTGGTTGTTTAGATTTATAATTTGTGTACTTTTATTCCTTATCCTCCTGAAGCTTCTGAATATTTTTGTGTCAGACACAGGGAGATGTTTACGCCATGAGTGCATGCTTTATTTGTTTCATTCACCCAATTATTTTTCTTGCTGTTACGTACTGTACATCATTACCGGCTCCAGTTCACTAGCACATGCTGATGATGAAATAAGTCGCTAATCAACGACTCAACAGACGAAGCTGTTCGCATCTCTGAGATTTGATCACAACCGTGTTCCCGACTAGCTCATCGTTTACTAATTTAGTTATGCCATTGTTGCGAAAGCGCTGTTGCGAAACGAAATTTACTACTGACGTTCTGATTGGGTCACTGTTTAAGAAACGCTAGCTGCAAATGATCTAAAAAAGCATCAATTTTAGTAAACTGTGCAAATGGCAGGTGGCGCGAATTGGCGCTTTAAACCTTCGAACACAAGACAAGTTTTGATTACCAGACAAATGGTTTCGAGTGTCTTTTGATTATCTCTGTTGTTAACTCCAGCTGCTGCTGCCACTGAGTCTGGCGTCATACCTACTCGAAAGAGCGTCGCCAAAACTTTCCGAACGTTTCGGCTCCACTGTTAGGACCATTTGGGTCACGAGATAGACAAACGGAAAGGTGCAACGGACTCGCGTTGTTGATTTCACCTCATGCTTTCATTCTTCAGTGGTGCTTAACCTACGCCTGAGAAAGCAGAGGGCTCGGAGCCTGAAAACTTTTCGAACGTAATGACAGTCCGTGAATGCGTAGGCGTGCGCTGGCGTTCTTTTATAAGGGAGAGCCAAGTTTCACCACAAGCCCCTTCCTTCCCTCCCTCCCTCCCTCCCTCCCTCTAACAGCTTCCCACCGAGGTTCCTACGGTGAAAACGCAGCGCAAATGTGAGGAAGAAGTAAAACATTTATCTCAATGTGACGGAATTGCAACAAGTATATACATATATTATCGAGAAATAGTTCTTCAATTTCATGTGCAACATAAGCGCAGTCCCTGGACAGCCGGAACATGAACATAATAACGGGCTTCCGAATGCATTCGTAAACCGCAGAATCTGCCTTTTGTTAACTGCACAAAAGAACCTAAATATATTGCCTCAAAATAGCCCGCTATTACATATAGTGCTAATTGCAAACAGAGAAAATACATAACTGCACATTCGCACAGTGAAAATTGTCATAAGGCGTCCGCAGTGCTTCCAAAGAAAATTCCCAAACGCAACTCAAAACACGGGAAATGTAACGCTTACATGCACGAGAATATACAGCAATGGAGCAATACAAAAAAAGACATATAATTACTAGATAATTTGTTTATTAATGAGCACAAACGCAATGACATACGCTTGTCTTTGCTACCAGAGCATCCAGTAACACACTGGATACATTGTTGTTACGCCAGACCACGACGAAGGCTAACGCGGTTCCAAAATTTATTGATCATTTCAACTTTGCTGGTTCTTTAATGCGGAAGTGTGCGCAATTTTGACGCAAAATGACTGGGACCTATACTCACAACTAGTTGACAACGCCACCTCTCGTTGAACGAATGATAAAAGCAGTCACCAAAACTGGTTATGGCTCGTAGTCGATCTCAGCTTCGTCTTCATGATGGCATGGTTCAAAATGTCCGCTCTGATGAGCATCTAATGAGAGGTACTACTGAAAAGACATTATGAACTTTAAAAAGCCATTATGAACTGATGTTCCGAGCCCGTTTTTATGTAACCCGTCTAACCAGTCATCACAGTAACCAAGCTTCGCTTGTTGTGTGCTGACCCGCAATTTAAACGTTCAGTCCGCAAAATGTAAAGTTCCACGTCAAAATAATTAGTGACAACATCTACCTCTTCGTTAAGGCGGCTAGGCACAGAATGTTCATGATGACGGATATGAGAACACTACTGTCTTATGCGTGAAGTTTGCTTCGATTCCTTCAGCAAACGCGTCAATCATGGGGTATAGAAAACTGTTTTTGGTCTCCGGCTTTCTTTTTTATTTTTATTTCCTGGCTTTGACATACAATATTTCACAAAAAATAACCCCAGTCACAACATGAACACATGACAAGGGAAATCATGATCAACCAGTGGTAGCCTGGCTTCATGACGTTAAAACTTCCGCAGGACAACAAAGGCTGTACCTTTGATCGGTAGGTTCTGCAGCCACCTTTTGTATGGCAGATCTTGCATCCCTGCCTCAGTGATAGCCTGCCTTTCTAGAACACCATATGCAGTATAGAGGCATGAAAGCATAATTACATTCAATGGTACCCATCCTTATTATCCGGGGATAAAAATGGTAAGAAAACAGCCCTCAGAACGCAACATCATGGGTTCTAGGCCGCCAGTATTGTGCAGAAACATGCATGACCATAACTTTGTATACTTAAAACAATGATGGCGCAGGTCCAAAAGAGCAAAGGTGTAAGGCAGATTTGGCGCCCCCTTTATTATTAGGAACGAAGGCTAGCTAGGTTCAAGCCGTACTTAAACCACAACCGATTGTTTTTTTTTTTTTGTTTTTTTGTTTCTAGAGATTCGACGAAATGAAAGCTTCACAAGCGCCCAACTTATTCGAAAATATACGCTCGGTGGTATTTTTACTTTCTTATTGAGGTTTTAACACTGTGGAAACGCTGGGCAACATCGGAAATGCAGAAAAGCAGTTGAGATAAAAAGGTAATCGATCAGTCTTGTCAGGTCCCAGTTCTTGTACTATTTAAAAATTCAAAAATTTTTGATACATGCTTAGTTGGCAAGTTGGGGACGTTGCACTCGGCTTGTCGTAGATTAGAAGCGAAATTGGCAGCTCAAAATTCTGAAGTTTTGAAACGTTGCCCAAGATAAAGTATACTGCAAATCGCCCAAAGGGATCGAAGTAATGAGATGAATTGACTGAAAAATTAATGAAGTTGCCGTGTGTTGAAAAGAGACCCTTCGACATACGACATACGATCGCAGAACACGAAATATTTCGTCGATATGTGAAGCACTCAAAGAAAGTCATATTTCCTGGACATCAGCTTTTTGTTTGCAGGAAAAGTCATCTCTTAATGTCATCGCCGAAACGAAATTGAGCTGCAAAGTGACTGTACCACTCAGAGAAAGAAAGACATCAAACACAAATCCTACCGGGAATGAAAGTCGGGAAATATCTGGGTCTCCGAATGTTCTAAGGAGCGCAAGTATCTGCATCAATCGAATATCATAGAGCAACTTAGGAGCAACACATTTTGTTTTTCTTTTCTTTTTCCACTCACGGTTATAGATTAGGGAAATCTACTCAGCAACATAATGGACCTCTGATCAATCGTCTCAGTCACGCAATAATGTTTAATGTGTTTCGTATCTGGATATTTAATATTGATACTATTGTAAAGAAGAACCAACTAATGAATCCACATTTCCCTATAATCGTTTTTTCGAGATTTTAGCAGGACGGTAGAATTTTCACGTGTAAAAGAATATAATGGCCCCGTGTCGAGATGCTAATCTTAAAATAAAGCCTTAAAAATATAAACAGTTCGAAAATAGATAATACATGGAAGATAGATAATTAGTTCGGTTAGCTATAGGGTTAGTTATAAGGTTTTTTAACGCGGCCGCGGTGGCCGGGTTAGAAAAGATAAGTACTACATAACAAAAAAAAAAAAAAACATTAAATTTAGGCTTGAGAAAGCCACATCATATTTGCTCCGCTTATAGGTACGAGGTGACAAAAAAATTTCATGTTAATATAAAAAGTGGTAACATTAGTAACGTTTTTCGTGCCTTTTATTGTTCTAAGAAAAATACGGTACGATGAGACATTTGATGTAAAAATTCTGCAGAAAAAGTTAGTTTCACTCTCGATGATTTATTTTGCGCTTTTACTTTAAGGCGAGGCTACAAACACGTGAGATAATCAAGTAGGTAGTTTATGGTGGTTGTAAATATGTTGAAGGGTAGGGGTAGGGGGAAGATGCTGGTTAGAGGTGCTCTTGGAAAACAGCACTTTATCTTCTTTGAACTTCATTTTGCCATCTTTCTTTCTTTCTTTCTTTCTTTCTTTCTTTCTTTCTTTCTTTCTTTCTTTCTTTCTTTCTTTCTTTCTTTCTTTCTTTCTTTCTTTCTTTCTTTCTTTCTTTCTTTCTTTCTTTCTTTCTTTCTTTCTTTCTCTTTCTTTTTCTTTTCTTTTTTCTTTCTTTTTTTTTTTTTTTTTTTGTTGCCGCGAAGGTATTCAGTAGCTATGGGCTTTCGAAGGGGGGAACTTCTACCCTTCGCAGGAGATAGTGGGGTTTGGCCGCGGGTGACGCCGCTGGAAGGTGCAGTTGGGTGGCTGGGCGATGGATGGCTCTTTTGGAGATGGAGATGGAGATGAGCAGGAGCAGGATGGGATGGTAGATCCGCGGTGGTTGTACGGGGGCGAGCATCTCTCTAGCTAGGGTACGTGGTAGGCAGGTGGCGCTTCTGGTAGGGAAAGACAGATTCTGGAAGCCCCCCGCTTGGGTGGGAGGTTTCACTTCAACTAACGTCAGACTTCCAGGGTTGACGGTAGCAATGATTTTATTGTTAGGAAATTGCCGCACGTTCAATGGGATTCACTCGCCACTCTCTTCTCTCCCCGTCTCCTCCCCTGAAAGTGTAAAGGAGGAATTTTATATATCTACTTTGAGTCCTCCCTCTAGGATTTCGCACCCCACCGTCGGGGTCGGAAAGGTTTTTCGGTGCTTCCAAGTTGTAATGCTAAAGATTGGAAATTTCTTGAAACAGTTACTGTGCAGGTGGGAGGATGTTCTATTTCTTAATGGCTGTACCTCTGCGTTTTGTTTTGTAGTACTTCCGCTGAAGAAATCAAGGATGATGCGAACGGTTTCTTGAACCATCGATGAAGCATAGAAAGGAAGCGACGACACATAGTTCGGAAAGAGCGAGAGATATTACTGGGAATGCAATGCTTTGGTGCGGACACCGGCATCAATGGCATAGCTAGTGGATTGCATCGTGCCTCACCGTGTTCTTCGGCGAAAAGGAGACATCAGAACTGAATGAGAAAGAGTCCGACATATTATAGTTATTGAAGGCAATCTCGAAGCGTTAGCAGGTATTCGGTCGTCTGTGCTGCAGTACTTATATATAAGACGAGATACTACTTTCACAGTCTATCGACTTCCAGACATGGTGTGATACGAGAGTTGAAAAAAACGCAGCTCGTAGCTAGCAACGATAGCGACATCTTAACTTTAGTACGGGCGCCTGTAACTAGCATAAACAAATAAAAGATACGGGGTTTAAGATTTCTCTTTCGAAACTTATGAAACTTTACACGTTTAAGCTTTTTGTCGCTGAGACTTGCTTATTCATGTCTGGCGCTCGTTTATACAGTATGTGCAAATAAATATCCTACTCCAAAAAACAATCAAACTGCTTCGTTTCTTAAAACCCAGATGCACACACACGCTTAGAAAAAGCCTCTACCGTCACCGATATGGAAAGGCTACAAATAACTGAGCTTCGCGAACTTGCTGTCAGGTTAGGTTAGGTTAGGTTGGGAGTGTGTGAAATTGTTTTCTGTGCCCTAGGTGATGTGTCTTAAAGTGAACATGAAAACAGGGTAACGACAAGAAAACGAAAACACAGCACAGCGACTGTGCGTTCTTTTCTTTTCTGCAATGTTTTTGGGTCCTATAGTATCCGCACAGTTGTTTCGCCATGCAAGAGGCGTACCTCAACCAGGTTGCCAACCTTGCTTCTGGGAAGGGGTGACTTCATAGCGCGATACTGCTAATGGCAACACTGAAGTAAAGTCCAAAGCGGAGAACTGAAAAGGAGGAGGGGGGTTGAATTGCAGAGGCGTAACAGATCGAATATACGCTATAGTTTCATTCACTCAAGACCTTTCAGACAAGTTATGGGGGCGAAGGAAGAAAAATAGATGCAGTGCTTTGAGGTCGCCCCAACATGCTCCCAGTTTGCTGTCTTTGCGCTTATCATGATCACGGTCTTAAAAAAGAAAAAAGGCTCAACATCGACGGAAGAAAAAAAAAAAAAACCAGTTGGCACACACTGGTGATTTTTTTTCATACTCTCTTCGATAAGCTTCTTGAAGCACGAAGACATTTAACAGGTTCACTTTCCGTACAAGATGCGCGTATTCCTTTTTTTATATTCCTGGCACGACCGATACAAGTGCACAAGGCACCATCTAAAGGATGTCGAAATTCTCGCCTCCTATTTCCTGTAAGTTAGCGCTTACTATATTCTCAATTTGATTTGTGCAAATTACACAAGGTTCACTGCATTCTCAACTTGATCGCTGCAAATGACGGCATTGTGAAGGAGACGTGCATTACGAAAGCGGATCTTCCTCGCGGTACGCGGCTGTCATGTTCGCGCAAGAATCGCCGTGTTGGTGGCAGATGGCGCCACGTGTTGGTGCGTGTGCCTAAGTCTGCCGCGTTAGGTCAGATCAGCGCTCGCTCATTCTGATCATTTCACTTGGTAAAATAATTCCTATGACCTAGACGCAACCTTCTTTTTGCACTATGATATTGTCAACGCGTGTGTCACTTGAACTTTTCATGAGATGCTCGTCATTTGTAGGGACGTAACATCGGCGCTAAGCAATCGAGATGGTTACAGTGCAGAGCTTTAAAATGCTACACCGGAGTTGATGCACGAACTTTTTGGCGTCAGTATCGTAAACAACACCGTCCAAGAGATCCCCAGAACCGCTGCTCGCATAGACTGTGTTTGTGATCATCATCGATGTGCCCAGCACAAAGTATTCGTCGTACTTGAGCTTCCGCGTGCCGTTACTCGCCGTAGTGGGCGCAGCAGGAAAGGCAGGCTCTAATAAATGCAAATATACTTTAAACCTGTCGTTTTTTTTTATGGTTACAAACCACGGGCATGGGTCAATAAGCATGCATTTACACAATGGGGAAGTCTATGCGTAGCATGAATTGCCCGCCTTTTTTATTTCATGGAGCCCGACAGGAGCGTGCCGAGAGCTATAGCGCTCCTGCCCACATCACTGCCTGCTTCTTCATCTTTTTGTCCGTGCCAATATCCTCGGCTACCAAGCGATCGTTCCGATAGAGGACACGGATGCTAAAAACGACTAGAAGATTGGTGGCTTAAAAGCAGAGAAGTGACATAATGTTAGTAATGTAGAAACAAAAATTTAATAAATAGAATGATATTATAGTTAACCAATCTACAACGATAATTAATCTATAGGGAGAAAAATGAGCATTATAGCTACTGCTACCACCCCGTTTCAAAGAAGACGCTCCTATATTCCATTCATTCAGCCATCCATGACTATTCAGGCCCAGCGGGCATTGGCCTAGAAACAGTGAACAATAATTTCAGAGATATCATTACTGAGTGCTCTGTAGAAGTAGGCAGTAGGATAGTTAGAGAGGATACCGGTAAGCTGTCTAAGGAGACGAAAGATTTGATTAAGAAACGCCAGAGTATGAAAGCTTCCAATCCAACAGACCAGATCGAATTGGCCGAGATATCAAAGCTAATCAGTAAGCGCAAGGTGGCCGATATATTAGGAAGTATAACATGGAGAAAATTGAGCATGCTGTAAAGAACGGGGGAAGCCTTAAAGCGGTAAAGAAGAAATTGGGCATAGGCAAAAACCAGATGTATGCGATAAGGGACAAGGCGGGCAACGTCATCACTAATATGGAAAAGATAGTCAAAGTAGCCGAGGAGTTCTATACAGATCTCTACAGTAGCCAAAGTAGTCAGGACCGTAATGAGATTGGCGGTAAGGAAAAACAGTCAGACGTTCCACCAGTGACGAAGGACGAGGTCAAGAAAGCACTAGAAACTATGAAAAGGGGGAAATCAGCTGGAGAGGATCAGATAACTACAGATTTGCTGAAGGACGGGGGGGATATCGTGCTAGAAAACCTGGCCACCCTGTATACGCAGTGCCTGGTGTCATCGACGGTACCGGAACCATGGAAGAATGCAAACATTATCCTCATTCACAAGAAAGGGGACTCTAAGGACCTTAAAAATTACAGACCAATCAGCTTACTGTCTGTTACGTATAAGGTATTTACTAAGGTAATCGCTAATAGAATCAGGACAACCTTAGACTGCAATCAAACAAAGGATCAAGCAGGGTTTCGGAAACGGTACTCTACTATCGATCATATCCATATTATCAATCAGGTGATAGAAAAATGCTCGGAATATAACCAGCCCTTATACATAGCATTCATTGATTACGAAAAAGCATTTGACTCAGTTGAAACCTCGGCGGTGATGCAGGCATTGCGAAATCAGGTCTAGAAGAGCCATACGTGAAAGTGCTGGAAGATATATATAGTGGCTGCACAGCAACTATAGTTCTGCAAAAATAAAGTAACAAAATTCCCATAAAGAAAGGTGTTAGGCAAGGAGACACAATCTCCCCAGTACTATTCACAGCTTGCGTGAATAGTACTCCGCAATCTTTATTTGGTTAGACGAGGAGTGTAAACTAGTCGCGTTTACTTCCTTTGCAGTTGCACAGCTGCTGGCGTCAAATGTGCGGCAGACCAAATTTTTCTACAAATACCTTCCGCTGCGATTTTGACCTTTGGATGTTTTTGCATGGAACATTCGTTGGAGATATAACGAACAAATAAACAACGCGATGGGCGAACACCCAGACATACTTGTCCGCGCCAAACCAAATATTTAAAAGAGTATTTCGTATGGTAAGACTGCTCCTCCTTTTATATAATGTGCACTACATTTTCTTGTCACTAAGGAAGCTATTTTTTGTGCTTCTAACGTAATTGCGATAGGAACGGCGCTCAAGCCGCGCACAATCTCGGAAAGACGAAAAAAAAAATATATTGCCGTGATGGGATTTTCATTGTTTCTCCAGATCTCCGAGAGCTTCGTCTCGCAAGAAGCTCGGCAATTCGAGTCTGGTTCTTTTTTCTTCCATTCGCCCTTTGTCCGTGGAAGCCGATGTGCTCGATACTTAGCAGCAATTTGGTCAAGCCCGTACAGTGTTGCGCAGAGGAGTCTCAGGTGCGCTCGTACCAGGCCCGAGAATTTGTTGCTTGTTTTGTGCCCAGGCTAGACTGAGCCCGGCTTCGACGAACGTAGGTCGCCTTACATTCGTATTGTTGCCTCATCAAGGAGAGGGAACTGGGAGGCGGATAAAAGGAAGAATAAATAGGAAGTGAGGTCTGTCTCCCTCTCTCTAATCGCACTCTGTTTCCGTGGTCGGTATCAAATTCCTCTGCGGAGATCAGCGGATTGCGCACAGACTGCTCGCTTCTCTGTGGGAGAGGGATCGATATGTGTGCCACGGCCGTGTGTGAGCCATCCGTAGCACTGATTAGGTCTTTTTTGCTCATAGCAGCTAGACTTTGAACTGGAGGAAACGTGATATCCAGGAGCTTTCGAGCTATGTACGGACGCACCTAGAACATCTCTCCAGCCTGAATCCCTGCCAGTCTGGCCGGAGGGAAGTTGAAAGTATGTTGCGCGATCGATCGTCGGTTCTTGAGAAACTGTGCCTTACTTTAATTTATGAGAAAAAAACAAACGAAACAGAAAATTTATTGAATCCCACGATTATTATTTTCTTTAGAGTTACTCGACTCATGAAGCCATGCTCCCTTGAACATCTTCGACCTTAGCTGCAGAACCCCCTCCCCCCCCCCCCTGCCCTCTTTCGTTACTCGCTCCCCCCCCCCCCCCCTTTCCTTTTTTTTAGGAATGAAGTAAAGATTTGGTGTGCCCGGAGGTTATTTAAAGTGAACAGTGCAGTTAAGTGCAAACTCATTCGAAAAGCTAATACGAAGGCCCTTTTTAACGCGAAGGAAAAGGTGCTGAGTACCAAAACGCAGGAAAGAAAACTGATTTAAGGAAAGAGTGCGTACTTCTTGGAATAGTTAATGCAACGTGGTTTTGTGATATCATCAGGCAGCGCAGAGGAGATAACAAGGAAGTGTGAAAAAGAAGCTCGCCAGAAGGAAGGGGGAGGAAGAGGAAGCTAGACAACGTTCACTGAACGCACCAGCTAAAGTGGAGTCATCTGTGTAAATAAACCTAACAATATGTTTTTCTCGCATTTTATATTTGGAAGCGGCGGAATTTCAAACACTATACATTTTTGGATATTAAGGCTTTCGAGTTTTTCTCTCCCCCCCCCCCTCACCCTTTTTTTTTCAATAGTAAAGTATTAACAGAAGCGGTCACTAAGATATCAGTTACGAGAAAATGTTGCTCATTAAGTATACCTTCAAAGTGCCTCCAGATCCGTCTTATGATTACTGCGAAGACAGCCACGGAGTAACAGGTAAAGTCGGAACAAGAACAAATGTTTGCCTCCAACCCGCGTGTTCAGAAAGAAACAGTGTTTGGACGACGTATAGTAACTACGGCGCTTCACCGAAGCGCAGGGTGTAGATGTTACGGAACGCAGCAGGTATATTTCACAAAAATGAAAAGTTGCAATGGAGCCTGTCTGTCTGATAACTTAGACCCCGATCCCCTATTCCTCTACAAGCGCCCCTCGCAACAGACGAACGTAATCTTGATCTGCCGTCATCTTTCAATTTTTACACACTTCGGTGCATTTGCTGATAACTCACAAATGCCTCACGGGTACCATCATGTACGTGGCGGAAAGAACGCTCGAATGTAAAGAGATGGATAAATCAAAATGCATTGATAAATATCTAAATATTTTCTTCGTACGCTGCACAGCTTGAAAAGATTACGTTCAGGTATCCCGTGAAAGCTGCACAGCCCCGAAGAAAAAATCTAAGAGAGAGAGAGAGAAAAGAAGCTCATGACTGAAATTTAGCGCTCGCTGACGATGGTGAAATCTGAAGCAGCTCGGTTCTCACGTGTGCGCTTCTTAATGCGTTTGTTTCGCAAAGTACACATGCGCATTTATACACACACAGCGTCGGCTTTAGAAGCTTGAGAACGTGTTACATTTGCGCGGGCGTGAAGAAAGATGTTTGAAGAAGCGGTATTTGCAAAACAAGGGTAAAAGCGGAGCAGCAGTGTTTGCTTTCAATTTTTAGACCACAGCAAGAGACTGTCCAAACGTGCCGCGATCATCTCTCGCCAGGAGCGTTGCGTCATGGTGAACGAGGTATTGCGAGATTTTGTTCCATTCTCCGGTTTCATAAAATAAAGGCCTGTAAGGGACGAAACGAATGAATGCCTTTGGGTGATAAACACTGCAAACATTCGAGCAGCAAAAGCCGAAATGCGAGCGCGCGGGAACATCTTTGCGCAGGCATGCCGAAAACAAACATGATCCCTGGATGCTGTTGCAGCTTTTCTTTCTTTTTCTCCCTCTCTGCTTCGTTTGTTGCCTTCGCTCAAGTAGGTGTACCTCCTCACCTCTTAGCGCACGGTTGCGGTATGTAGCCTAACGGTAAGCTCACCCCACTGCGGCTTCCGTATTCGTGATACGGAGTCTCAACCGTGGTCGCAGTCAGTATCGGTGATGAGTCCGTAAGAAGATTTGTTAACTCTATAGAATTACAGCCCGAATTCAAAGAAAACTAGGCGCCTTCACGCGTCACAAAATTTCTTGGTTGGCCGAGGGATGCCACGTGGTCTCGCGACGTCACACGTACAACCAATCAGAGACCGGCCTAGTCACGTCCTTTTATGGCGTAGTCACGTCTCGACCAATCAAGGCATTTCGCGGCCTTCAGTCAGACATCTACACGAGTGATGTGTGCAGTGTTTGTGATAGGTCTGGCGGACCAATGGCACATCATGTGGGACTGGGTCAGGTTCCCGACCGAAGCTACATCCAAGACATACCCGCCCGAACTTCAAAGTGCTGTGCAAAATACAGACAAGGACCGTCAACTATGGGCTGTCCAGCAGGCCCGGCGTGGGCTCGAAAGGACAAGCCTCACGGCCCACCACAAACGGGTCAAAATGAGGTAATGCAGAGTAGGGCATAACCCGGGTCGACGCTTGGCCAGCGTCACGACGCATTAAACCATCGTTTGCCGGCATTCCAATGAAGTTAAACATACATACATAAACACCAAATCAAAAAGTGGCTCTGAAGGAAGAAAACTTACTTGCGCTGAAAAGAAATCAAGTCAAAGCAATTAAATATAGAAAAATAAAATAAGAATAACTTATAAGCTGCGGTAAAATCAAGAAACCCCAATGTTGCAAAAAATGGAGCTTTTAGTTTTAACGCATTCCACTCATAAGGTGCGTTGAGCGCCTCCAAGTGTTTTCTTAGATCTGCTAGATTTGCATATTTGTGTAACAAAATATCGTCGTGTATAGAATAATTAGCCTTTCCGCAAATATGCTGAATTCCTCTGTCAGACGATGTGCCGTAGCAAGCGCAGAAAATCTTCATAAAAGTTTGTAATAAATAAGGCCAACTTCCAAGAATAAATGTTACAAGAAAGCTTCTAATAGACACCCAAAAATCCATGCAAAAACAGGCCACTTTTTCAAGCGGAGTTTCCGAACTGGTATGATCCAAAAGCTCTGTCTAATATATCACACATTCTTATCAGCATAGCACTAAGCGACCTTGTTATCCAGCTACTGAGCGTAGACGACCACCCGACATATAAAGCCCCGCATTAACCAAGACTTATGAACGTGCTTGCTTAGACCTAGGAGTAGAGTGCCTGACGCGACATACAAGAGTACTGGAAGGTTGATTATTAATCCACCGTTCAAACTCAAAAGAGCAGCCAGAGATGGCAGCCCCTCTCAACTTTTTTATATCATGTGGTCTCGTTAAGCCGCATAAATTATCTAAGAATCAGTGCCCGGCCATATCAGCTGCCAGCTATCAACTGCCAGCCACCAACTGCCAGCTACCACCTGCCAGCTACCTCCTGCCAGCTACAACTTGCCAGCCACCACCTGCCAGCTACAACCTGCCAGCCACCACCTGCCAGCTACCTTCTGCCAGCCACCACCTGTCAGCTACAACCTGCCAGCTACAACATGCCAGCTACCACCTGCCAGCTACCACCTGCCAGCTACCAACTGCCATGCCTACGTCCGTGATTTTTCGCTCACAACGCCGACGCCTGATTTTGTGGGTAACAAGACCTTTAGCGTGATCGCGTTAAGACATATAGCTACCTGTGGTTACTAGCTATAACATACGGGTGGCGTTATCGACTCGTCCCTCAGTATTTGATCGAAGTCCATGCCTCGTGTTTACACTTTGTTTCAGAGGTGCACAGGCGCGGATGGCGCGCCGAAACGAACGCGTGCGCATCGATTGGTGGCGCCGCCTGAGCGATGCACAGAGCAGAAAGAAAGACCGCGGAAACAGTGCGCGAGGCATCACACATATTTTCACTTCCACTAAAACCATGCATCGCTGTCGGAACAAGTGTCGTGTTCGCCATCTCCTCGTTGTAGTAAACAGAGACAAATCGCGAGATGGCACTGCGAACGTGGAGGTGTGGACAGTTTCACGGATCTGAGGAGGTGTTTTGTAATACGTATTGTGCCTGGCAAAGCGAGAGAAATAAGATGGCTATACAACGTGAAATACCGCTGAACAAAGATTGATGGGGAGCCCCAGTTCGCAAGTCGAGCCAATGTTTCGACAAGCTGACTTGTCCTCTGCGACAGTTAATTGTCACACCAACTTTAAAAAATTGGCCATTTATTTGACTCCGATACTCTGGGCAGCTGTTTCGATGTCGAATTTGAAGATGGACATTCATTTCATGGCAACCATCTCGTCGGGGTGGAACAGTGGTTAGGGTGCTCGACTACTGTGCCCCCCAAGGATGTGTGATTAAATCCCGTCCTCGGCGGCCGCTTTTCGGTGAATACGAAGAGCAGATAAGCGCCCTTGTGCTGTTCGAAATCAGCGCATGTTAAAGAACCTGAGGTGGTCTAAATTTCCGGAGCCTTCCACTACGGCGTCTCTCAGAGCATGAGTGGATTTGGGACGTTAAACCTTATAAACAAAACCAAACAAGAAGCCAAAAATATAGAGGAAACAGAATGAGTCAACAAAAAAAAAATGATTACAGCATGCAAAATCTGACCAATGGTCAGCTGACGCAGCCAAGTGTGTTCTTCCGTAGAAAACAAGCGTAATGTTTCGAACCTGTTCATTTCGTACGCACAGTCTGTACAGAACTACATCTAGCTGAAACTGCTCGCCGTTTCACACGAACTGGGAGATTTTACTGACTCACACGACTGCGCAGCGTTCTTCGATTCTACCTCTGTCCTTTTGTTTTTATTAATTTTTACACGCCAGCATGAAAGAACGCCCAACGTACGTCGTCGAATGTGTGCAGTGCAGCCCACGAACAGCAGGTGGCGGTGGTGTTCACCAGCAGAGAGAAAGCGGACGGTGGGGGGCGCCCATTAAACATTCACGGTCGCTTCTCCCCGCCCTACCCAGAGCAGTACTCCATCAGGCGAGTCGAACTTCGCCCGCTCGTATCGAAAAACGATGAGAGGACCACTGCCGCTCTTTCTGCGAAGTCTACGAGGCTGGTCGCCTCCTCAGCGGCCCATACAGGCGCGCGTCACTGCGGTTCTCTGCTATGTGCCGAAAGTACCAGCAGCATATAGTGCTCAGAAGTTACACCGCGGCGATCGAATCGCGACGCCCCCTCTTGCCGAGAAGGCGAGAGAGAAGCTCGCGCGTTGTGCGTGCTGGCTGGCGTAAGATCGATTAAAAAGCGTCTGCGCGCGGCCGTCGAACAGCTCCACGTCGACGTGAGTGAATTAAACCGGAACAAACATTCGCTCTGGGAAGGAGCTCAGAGTGAGGCCTGTCGGCTTGAGGAACTCTTTTTAGTTCGATGACCCAGCGCAGACGAAGACGAAGACCTTGTTCTGTTCTATTAAGAGTTAGCCTGAACGCGTCTCTGCAAGCAGAACGGGTGCCTCTGTAGAAGATGTGAGCAAATTTGCTTCCCATAGAGGTTTTTATTGGTAAGGTCGGTTGGTGGCTGGCAGACATTATGACTATAGTTACGATCATGAAGGGATCAGTCAGTGAACTAGCTATGCAAAATTACAGGCAAAATTGTGCTAGACCATTTTTACTCATACGCAAGGCTCACAAAGCTGTTTTGGCTGTGTCGGTTCGTGGTCTTCATTCTGTGCCAAGAAGAGCACGATAATATAGTAAATGTAGCGCAGGGTCATGCGCGCAGGAAAAAGAAACAGAAAAGAAAGAGACTTAACTTTTCAAAAGGCTATTTAGCACAGCTGTATATAACTATTGTTGTCGATAGAATGATTATTCCTCACTTTCTCGTTATGCTGACAGCATACCGACAGCAAAATACGTATTTATGGGCTGAGAAAATAGATTTTTGACATTTTTCCAGTCAGTCGACACGAACTGGTGACGTATATACCCAAAAAGACATCGTGAACACAGTTTGCGAGTGAACGGCATTGAAGCCCCAGCCTCTGGGACAGGCGCCTTAATATCGTTGATGACGTACCGTACCTCCGACCTGCAAATAGTTCAGTGCACCAACGTCTCGACTCACGGCTCATCTGGAAGCGTTCTAAACGGCTCATTTGCCTCAGAAGCACTTCAGAGAGCAGTCTTAAAGGATAGATACACCCCAGAGGAAATGGTAAATTATTTAATTGCCGCAATCGAAGTTGGAAAGAAAGAAATATGTGAAGAAAACTTTGGTAGGGTTAAGGAGCAATTTTGGTTCAAAAAGACAATCAGAGTGCAATCTAAGAGGCAACACACGAAAGAGTTAAATGATCAGTGGCTTGCGTGGTGTGAATAATATTAAAATATTATCTGCTAATCGTTATCATCGGTAATGCAAAAGTCGAGCGCAGCTATATATCTCTCCGGGTACTTTGGTTTTGTGATATGTGGGGGGCATAGAATTAGAGAGGGACATGCACGTACACTAGCACTTTAAGCCTACTCTGTATTCTCCCACACGTCAGCATAACTGAACTGGTGCTCCAGTCCCCGTTCTTGACCTGCTATCTCGACATGCCTGGTAAACCTCGCCTTGAGCAGTCCACGGGTGACGGTGGCGCCCTTTTATGCTTAGCGATCATCTTTTTTCGCGCACATTACGCATTAGTCAGCGTAAACTGAGCGCGACACTTTTACTAATACCCCAACCGTACTCTTCTTCTCCACTTTACACCTCATTCTGGCCCCTTTCCCGCTGCTCTCCTCACTTTTCAGCTGTAAATCATCCTCCGCTTTTCATTCGCCCTTATTGTGGCACCCCATCTTCT
>NC_139353.1:46350349-46445349 GCF_055883805.1 Amblyomma maculatum | reverse complement strand
TCGACTGTCACATCACCCTCCCACCTCAATGAGGTTCCCGAGTTGGCAGCTCCTGCCAGCTCGGCCATGTCATATGGTTTCGTCACGTCACACAATCCGGACGGCCAATGACAGCCCGGCCATGCCACTGGCGAAATTCATCATCAGTCGGACTATACCCACTGCAGGGCGAAGGTCTCTCCCATATTCTTTCAATTAACTGTCCCCTGCGAACTTCTTAACCTCATCCGCCTACCTAACTTTCTGTTGCCCTCTGCTACGCTTTCCTCCCCTTGGAATCCAATTTGTTACCCTAAGCGACCATCGGTTGTCCTATCTACTCACCTCATGCCCTGCCCATGCCCATTTCTTCTTTTTGATTTCTCCTAGAATTTCAATAACTCGAGTTGCCTTCGTCTCGCAGTGCCAGAGATCGGCTTCTTAACTACCACGACCTCACCGTATTTTATAGCAATTCCCGCCTGCTGTACCCTCCTCCGCATAAATCTCTTCCCAAAAGCGACCAGGCTTTCTGGCGCAGACTTCAGACGGCCACAGTCATGACCCCTTTCCTTCTCTCTATTATAAACCGTGGCGAAACCTCTCCTCACTGCCACTTGTGTCCTAGCACCAGAGCCGACTTACTCACGTCTTCCTGAACTGCCCGAAAACATCCAAGCCCCCGTGGCAAGGGCCAAGACATCAGGAGCGATGGGAGGCTGCTCTGCGCAGCTCGCTGCCGGAGGTACAGCTTCTGACAGTGAGCTGGGCCCGAGGGGTCGCCGAAGCTCAAAAGTGCCCGGCCATCTAGAGCGGCTTGAGGGCCCATCGTCGTACTGCTCCCTCACTTCCCTTTAGCCCCCCCCCCCCCCCCTCACTTGGTTCTTTTTTGAATGTTTAAAGTTGCTACCTACCTACCTACCTCGAGTTATTTCTCTGACCCACTCTGCACGCTTCTTATCTCGTAACGTTACCCCTACCATTTTTCGTTTCAAAGCTCGCTGCGTTGTCCTCAACTTAAGCAGAACCCTTTTCGTTAGCCTCTACGTTTCAGCCCCATAGGTGAGTACAGGTAATATGCAACTGTTGTATACTTTCTTCTTGAGCGATGCCCCGAAATACGACCTGCCAGAGTACCGCCCGCGATTCTCCTTTCACAATTCACCGACAAAGTCTATGCAGGATTTTCGGGAGAATGGGGCGTTTAACGATGTCGTGTTAAAAATTGGGTACACGTATGGTGTTATTTAGCTTGAAAGAATAGAGAAACGTATTGTAAACAAAAATTGCAGTTCCGTGGAGTCCAAGGTTCAGTCTTCGCATCGACAAGCATAACTTTTGTTACCCGAGGATTAGTTGCAAGTCAATTGTGGGTAGACTTCTAGATCTGGGGTTTTCGATCTAGTTCCGGGGAGAGGCAAGGGAGGCAGCGAGGCATGCTGAACAAACAATCTGCTGGCTTATCTTTTTGAGCATGAAATGTCTTTAGCTCCCGTAATACGTAAAATCGAACGAAAGTCGTCAAAAACAGCGCAAATCTTAAGCCGAAAATGAAGCCGAACGCTACTAAACGTTCGTATTGTATTGGTATTGTATTGGTATTGTATTTTTGGTATTGTAGAATGGTAGCGAACCGAGCTTTTCAGATTCCCGATTGACGGCGAATATTTATCCGGTTACCGTGTAGCAAACGGGAGAGCGCAACGTTGCGTTAGCGATCCTCTGCTGTAGATGAAAAGCATTGGGCCGTCAGATAACACCACAGAAAAAGATTACACCACCATCAACAAAAAGTGTAAGGTATCCTGCTGTCAGTAGAGGCTGAAAAAAAAAATAAGAGCAACGAATGTGTATTACGGCAATAATTACGTTTTCAAATCACCACCATAGATATTGGTGCTCCGTTTATTGGACCCATTCTATGCTTCGTCTGTTATCCGACGTCGAGAGATGCTAAAAACATTTTCAGATATTGTGCTCCATTCAACAAGAAGCCGCTATTCAATGCTGCGTCATGGCAGCGTGCAAGAATACCCATCAGCCGCACAAAACTTACACAGGCGGACATTTCTTTGGCGGCCTACAGTGGCTTCGTTGCTAACCTAGGGACGTGCGCGCTATTGAAACATGGCAGTTCACTTCCCTATATGTGCCTAGTTTCTGTTTCCCAGTGGAAGTAGAAGGCTTCGCTGACAAGTGATGAAAGAGGCCCGAGCAGTGCATTCGACGGCACTTGTCGGCGTTCCCGTGCCTTTGCGCTAGAACCGGCGCGTGAAGGCAGCAGTCTGTATAGCTTGAATGCGGAGGCTGCGACATAGTACAGGGTTCCACGTTGGAAAGCCTCAATCGGGAACTGTAACTTCGTTCAGTCTTGCAACACTTCCGGCAATCCATGCTGTTCTTATGCACGAGTGAAAACGGGATTTAAATAACCCGCGCTGTTTTGCTACGAAAGTAAAGAATTAGCTAGGAAATTTAGTCCTCTCTTTTTATACAATATACTCACTTGGAGCCAAACACAAAAGGCTGACATCCTAATACGCATGGTAGTCACCCTCGCCGCAGGCCCTCCACGGTCGCTTAGCACAGCTTGTCCACAACCTGTGGAAATGCCCTTCCCCAAAGGCAGAACCCCACCTCCACCCTTTCTTTCTTTCTTTCTTTCTTTCTTTCTTTCTTTCTTTCTTTCTTTCTTTCTTTCTTTCTTTCTTTCTTTCTTTCTTTCTTTCTTCCTTTCTTTCTTTCTTTCTTTCTTTCTTTCTTTCTTTCTTTCTTTCTTTCTTTCTTTCTTTCTTTCTTTCTTTCTTTCTTTCTTTCTTCTTTCTTTCTTTCTTTCTTTCTTTCTTTCTTTCTTTCTTTCTTTCTTTCTTTCTTTCTTTCCAAACAGTTAGCGCGGCAGAGCACACATAACGAATTATTTACAGCAGTCGCAGCCTGTGAAGACGACACGGACTTCTGTCGCTATCAGAGCTGATTCTCCGGCACCGTCAGGGAGAGTAGCCATCGCACATTCCCTGGCCCACTGCACAATTTACAAGGAAATCGCAAAATCTCTGCAGATTTTCAGGCCGCACACCATCGATACCTACAGGGGGCAGTGTCACCATCCACTCACAAATTTTCTGCACAGCCCCTTCTCTCGGCCTCCTCTCATGCTTTCATCGTACTGCCCATGCATATTATAAATCCCGTGGACTTGCCAAATCCATGCTCTTCCACAACCTGTGGGAATGCCCTTCCCCAAAGGCAGACTCCCACCCCGTGTTCCCAATCCCGCTCGCTCAACCTGGGAGGCTGCTTTGTAGACGCTCAGCCTACTGGCCAGAGAAAAGCTAGTGGATAAGTGAGGCTAAGTGCAGTTAACCTATGGTCCAGTAGAAGACCACCCAGCGGGCTTTTTGTTAAAAAGTTGTTTTCTCCTCCTCCTTCCACAGACCGCAACATCTGTAGACTGCAACCTCCGCTGAAATGACGGAAGAATAAATAAAGGTAGACAAGAAAGGAGGTAAAAGGAAAAGCAAGCAAAAATAAAAAATAAAGACGAAAGAGGAATGGAAACAAAGGAGACGGTGAAGAAATATAAGGATAAAAACATAACAAACGAGGATGCATACGCCTATATTGCAATGAAGCATTAGGCACACTTGTTCCCTGCGCGTATTTTCACGCAACTCTGCAATAGAATTGTCTGTTGATTCTACGCAGCCTGTAGCACGTGGTCTGTTGTAAAGTCCGGTCCCAGTCGGAAAAAAAGTGCAGAAACTGTTATGTTGTTACCACAAAATTTCTGCGCGGTTTTTGGACAGGAAAAATGTTGTCACAACACAACATTCTGTAGTAACATAAAACATTTTCTGTGGTTACGACAGAAAAGTACTACAGAACTACAGATAACAGAAAACTACTACAGAAATACAGAAAAGCACTACAGAACCACAGAAAAATCTGACGTTTACGACAGAACTACAGAATATTTTGTCGTATTTTTAACACGGTTCTGCAGTTCTTCTTCGACTGGGTTTTCAACCCTTGTAGTCCTCCCTCCTTTATCTCACATGGATAGGCATCCCCTTGAGGTCATCGGTGATTTTGTCTCCATTGAACGGTAAGCAGTCATACCTGGCACGAAATAACATTGGATTCTCAACTCCATTAATTATTCTCGAGGCCCCGTCCCGACCGAGTTCTACCCGTTCTCTCATCCCCAACTGCGGCGCAGACTGCCATGATCCTTCTCAACCCCCGAGACTGCCCCAAGTTTCCACAGCGTTGCACAATGAAGGGCCGACGGCGATTTGCATTAGAGAACGTAATTGGATCACGACTCCTCCGCGAACGGGCACAATGGAGTCAAGAGGAGGAGTATGCATGGGAAAGGAAGCAGAAACGGGGAGCGACAATGCTGAGCACTGCAGACTCGTGTGAAATTAGAATGCGTAATAAAATTTTCAACTCTGCTTCCACTATGGAATATAAAATTCAGAAAAAGCTCTTTCGTGTGGTGATTATAATACTGTCTTCTTTATCTCTTTCTCTGACAGAGTGCGTGTGGCTCCTTGCATGCGCTGCCACTCGTGGCTTCATTGCGTTTAGACCGCTCAGACTGGCACGTTGCAGCGGTGTCATGACGTCACTGCATGCTGGCCAATCAGCTTGGAGCTTCAACGCCGCGTAGCGACAAAATGTGAACTCAACAACGTCCCCCCCCCCCCCCCCCCCCTCCGCCTCCTTGCAGAAAAGAAAAAAACAATTCTGTTTGGATGCTCCGGAAGAATACAGTTGAGTAGAAGAGAGATATATCGAGCTGTCAGTCCTCACTAGAACGGATCGACAAGCATGTATGCATACGCCGTTAAACTCAATGCGGCAGGGTAACAAACAAGCGCACACCTCTAGCTGTATGTGCACTTGAATATACGTGTCAGGAACTTTGCAAAAACGGTTTTGAAGAATCATTTCGCTCTTTGTTTTATTGTTATTGTTAAGTTTTATCCTAAAAATTGAAACCACCCTTCACTGGAATGCATTACCTGTTTGAAGAAGGGACAGGATAATTTGTTTATTAAGTTACTTATTTACTAGGTACTGTAATAAAAAATATTACCCAAGCAGGAGTGAAACCCGCGCGAAAGACTCGGGCGCTAATAGAGTACACCTGGTATGGCACTGGACCTCCACAAAAAAATTAAGCAGTGCAGAGGAGCATGCAAAACAATACATAGGAGCACATAAATACATCACACCTGAAAAAGAAAGCCTTTTAATATACTTGATCGACATTTTCAGTCACAAAACATCAGTATGGAGGTCGTTCCAATCAGTTACGGCTCTTGGGACAGCAGACAATTTGTTCGAGGAAACAAGGGAGTTACCTTATTCTGATGATGGCTCCTGGCGATTGCGAACGATGATGGCTCGAAAGCTTTGTAGAATTGAGATGATGACGGTGATAACAGAAATTAAATGGTGCCATTATTCTGGCTGTCTTCCCACGGGATTATAATATCTTTACTTCATCATCATAAGTTCGAGTGGTGAATCATGTCACTGGTAGCAATCTTTTTAAAAGAAAACTACTATTCTTCGCGTTTATTCACGTTTATTAACACTTGTCTCAGTATAAAGACTCCGCACTTTATATTCCAAACGATATCTGAGTAGTGCATAATAAGACAAATATTCAATAACTTAAGTAAACCTAGCTTTCGACGGGCCGATAAGGAATTTTTTTCACTATAGGTCGTTCATGCTGACGTGTTTAACGATAGTTACTCCTAGTTTAGTGAAACTGCTTTAGCATCCACAAGTGGAGAAGCGGTTACTTTATTTGTGGTGAGTGTAAAAGCGGTTTTCCCATGATTGAGTTTTATGTCCCAGCAACCGCATCAGCTTGAGACGGCCTCAAGGTTGGCATTAAGTGCCTGTTGATCTTCCACAAACTGATCATACCAGAAGAGCGATCAAGCTTATATTGATATTTTCGTTGATGCAGGTGGTTAGGCGACTAATAAGTATTGAGCAGAGGTCCAATAAAATGTAACTGAGGAAAACTGGAATAGACGAGAGGGAAATCTGAATGATATGGCCTAGTAGGTATAAGAACTGTTAACTCATTTGTAACGATACGATACCCAAGTGATAAATATACGATGTATGGCAACTAGTGTAAATGGAATAGTAAACCCGAATTTGAGATCGTATCAAACATTTATGCTCAAATCAATAAAATCCCCTTCGATCGGCGTCATCAAGAGCTGAAGGAAAATTGTGAAAGGAAATTAGCTGTTTCGTAGTTTACAAGGCATCGCGAATACCATGATGAAGTAGTGAAGCGAATAATACGCCTATCTAGGGATTGAGAGATATTAGAAGAAACGATGTCCTCTATTGTCACGCATGATGTGCTAATAAGAATTATGGGACAATAATTAGTTAACTGTGATAATTTTTTCTTGTGTGTGTGTGTGTGTGTGTGTGTGCGTGTGCGTGTGCGTGTGCGTGCGTGTGCGTGTGTGTGTGTGTGTGTGTGTATGTGTGTGTGTGTGTGTGTGTGTGTGTGTGTGTGTGTGTGTGTGTGTGTGTGTGTGTGTGTGTGTGTGTGTGTGTGTGTGTGTGTGTGTGTGTGTGTGTGTGTGTGTGTGTGTGTGTGTGTGTGTGTGTGTGTGTGTGTGTGTGTGTGTGTGTGTGTGTGTGTGTGTGTGTGTGTGTGTGTGTGTGTGTGTGTGTGTGTGTGTGTGTGTGTGTGTGTGTGTGTGTGTGTGTGTGTGTGTGTGTGTGTGTGTGTGTGTGTGTGTGTGTGTGTGTGTGTGTGTGTGTGTGTGTGTGTGTGTGTGTGTGTGTGTGTGTGTGTGTGTGTGTGTGTGTGTGTGTGTGTGTGTGTGTGTGTGTGTGTACAGGGAGAAGACATGCAACCTATTGTCCTTGGCATCCATAGCAAATTGAGGAACTACATGAGACACATGTTACGGAACAAAACGAAAGAGCACAACCCACGTATACTGGGCGACAGCTCCCAAGAAGACTAGGATTTGGAGCATAATCCCGGAAGGTAAACCAGAAATGCATTCCTCTAACCATTATAAATCTGTAAGTTAATAAATCGCGCAAACTTCACCGTGAGATTCGCAGTATGCACAAATCGCGCGGGCAGTGATCTTATAGAAAAAGGGCAAAAATGATATATCAAGGGTCTACATGGACTCGGTACACAATGATACCTAGTAAGCAGTGGCTGCAGTACTAGTTGACAGTGCTAACGACATGGTAACAAAAGTTACGTTCAAGGGCTACAAGAAAGAATAAACTGAACGAAATTGCTAACGCCAGAACTGTTTCAAAGACAAGAGCCGCCACGATCCTCGCCGATTCTAAAAACGAGAGCAGGACCTTCCTCAGAGAGATAATAATCAGGATGGCTGTTTGAATTATACACAGTCGCCACCGCAAATGATGGTCGAAATCGAGTGGATGCTCACCCGCCGAACATTCCCCTGAGACTTGAATCCCTGAACAAAAAACAAGAATATCTAGGACCACAGTTGCAAACGGGAATCTACCCTCACGCAACATGTACTTCCCACGCAATACGCCTCAAATTGCATTCGCTGCGGAGGGCCGGCTATTCTCCACTACATGCTATGGGCCTGTAAGAATAACCCAGAGCTTATTTATACCCATTCCTCACTATACATAACAGCTGTGGGCGGGTGCGTTGTTAACCTCAGACCTGGACCAGCAACGGGAACTCGTCCAGAGGACTGAGCGGGCGACATGAGCTAACATTGTTTGAAACTTGGAATCCCTCCAGCAGTTCAATATTTTATTCGAAAAAAACAAAACGACAACAAGATTCCCTCGTCCTCCAATAATAAGCAACCGAAGAAATAAAAAAAAGACGCTAAGATTCTATACGCATGTCTGCCTCTTAACCTTACTGAGACGTCGTGAAGTACACAGTGTTATAAAACTAATGCCTAGTGGACAAGTGCTGGTTTTCGTTCAAGGGACACTATGAAGCTACCGGAAATAGTGCTCCATAAATACTGCAGAGCAATGTTTACAATTCGCGTTACTTTCTGAACCCATCACAGGCTTTCTGTAAACTGTCTATTGGTCCTCCACGTATAGAGATCGGCGATTGTTTGTTTTCTCAAAGGCTCGTTATTCAGGCGCAATTAAGAGTGCTTTAAAAGCCCCCTCGGCACCGCTCCTATGCAACTTCTCCCAAGCATAACGCAGGGCCATCCAAACACTCTGGGCCAACTTCTCCCCATTCATCACGAAACACTTCTCGCGTGTCGTCTGTGCGCGCGGTGCCCGCGCGAAAGCCCTCCACCAACGAGGTTGTCTTCGCGCCAGCCTAAACAGACGCACTGCCCACGCACCGTACACCTACGCGCACACATACATGCGCTTATAAAGGAAGGCAAAGAGCGCGGCGCTCCCTCGATACAGAGGGCGCTATCCTCCCCTGCCCGGTACCGCCCGGCTACTGCGCGCGACGGTAACAGATTAGCGGGCCGTCGACCAGGGCACTCGCCCGACCATCGTTTACTGCAGGCACCGCGACGTCAAACCCACGTCTCGCGTCGCGAAACAGTCTACGGACCACATTTACCTGATTGAACGGCTGCGTCGCTGGCCCAAGCGGCAAGTGGTGCCGGCGCGCCGTCCCCTAGAGCCTTGTGGGAGCACTGCGCTCGGTATCACTGGAACCGTGCAGCCTTTAGAAAGATGGAGTCGGTGTAAGCCGCTTTTCGGTGGCTAGATTGTAGCAACCCTTACGAAAATTTGTACAGAATGCTCGCTTAATGTGGACCACGGTGAGCCAGCTTTCATGGAACCCTCATTATGTACCCCTTTACTTATATATCCTGTTTCCCGTGAGAAACTTGGCGTTCATCGGCTCTCTCTCTCTCTCTCTCTCTCTCTCTCTCTCTCTCTCTCTCTCTCTCTCTCTCTCTCTCTCTCTCTCTCTCCTTATGAGTAGCTACCTTTAATGAATACAATTTTGAGCCTTACCATGAACCGACAGTTTCATGCATACCTAGGTATAGTCCAGCAGCCTTCTCTTTAGAGATGTTGGAAGATGACGACCTGATAGTCATGATAGCGGCGCAGCCTTTAATCATTTTCCTGCGTTACAGCAGGTATGCCCTTCCTACTGCTGCAACTCCTGGACCGAAATGAACCAAACTTTTTATTGGTATGACCTTCACGCCAGTGACTGTTGCGATAAAGACGCGATCTCGGTGGACGGCTTGAGATGAAGATTCCAACAGCTGTAATTAAACAGATGTAGAATATGTACCCCATTATGTCCCGCCACTTGCCCGGTAAGATATCAGTTTGATGTATGGAGTTCAACGTTCCTACACTCTTAATCTAGTTCCACATAGGTTCCATTTATAAGTGGAACTTAAAAAAATATTCCGCTTATAAGTGGAACATTTTTCAAAGTTCCACTTATAACTGGAACCTATGTGGAACTAGATTAAGAGTGTAGGAACGTTGAACTCCGTACATCGAACTGATATCCTACCGGCTATAAGTGGAACATTTTTCAAAGTTCCACTTATAACCGGAACATACGTGGAACGAGATTAAGAGTGTAGGCGACTTTGGCTATGAGGGACACCGGCCTCGTACATGATGGAGACACTGCACGGATTTTATGGGGCTGCCCATCGGTGTAGCTGGAAGGTTGACCGAATAGCGGGTCGCTCTCGGCCATCTTCCTTTGCACTGACGCTCTTCCCCGCAGGCGTGCGTCGACCCCGGCACGCGGTTGCCGGTGTAAACAGCACGTGCGGAGACGAAAACAGACTGGATCGCAGCTCGTGTCTGCCAATAGGCATGTGAGAGGGAGAGAGGCGCAACCGCTCCTGTACTGCGTACTTCGATGAGTCAGGGTGTCCTCTAGATAGCAGAGAACACGGGGTGTACAATGCTTGTGCTGTCGCTTATTGTGCGTTATAGATGCACTTGCGCACCATAGCAAGCAGCATGACAACGCTCAGAATTTTGTGCGAAAAACAGCCTCTGATCCACCTTGCTTATTACTTTGCTTATGAAAAGCTGTACGAGTTTTTACGAAGACTTGACTGCTACCGATAACCGCTCGTAGTTAACTGCCACTCTCGTAGTGTACTATGAAGGCTGTCGTCTCCATAAACCATCGTCCGTGGGCATTGGTTCCGGTACCCAATTTTATTACACTGCCATCTTAATGTGCTTTAAGTGGACCTAGAATACTACTGAATGCATTTTTAGTAGGGCTAAACATGCGCTAAAAATGTTGGGTTCTTGAAATTGATTACTTATGTGCCCTTCCACTCGTAAGAGGCAATATTTTTTATGTGCATCAATGAAAACATCCAGAAAGGTCCAGCTTCTAACGTTACTCTCTATATAACCAGCTTTTTGGGGAAAATTCCATAGAAAAATTCATCTCCAGTGAAAGTCATGCCGAGCAGAACTAAACAGAATGTGACTGGCTGATGCTTAGCGGAATTGTGTTTGTTAACCTCTTTTATACGGACATCTTCTCTAGTTAACTTCCCGCCCAAATTAAAAAAAGCATATATATGTGTTGCTCGAAGGTAAAACCATCTCCAAGGTACAAGTAAGAGGCTCAAATTGCTCATATATTCAATTACACAAACTGCCAATGTTCAAACAATTTTACAATTACTTAATAAGGTTATTTCCCTGTACATTATCCGCACGTAACACGACCGAGGTAACTGATCACGGCATTCGCGTGAACGTGGTGATTTTGTATTTAGATTTACAAGGGTTGATTCTAAGTGCCCTCTAGACGCTTGCCTTCGCATTTACCACAGTTAAAGGCAGATACAAACACACACGAGAGAATTAAGGTACGCCTTGCTATCGATCACTCCAACGCGAGTATTGCACACCCAGTCCCAAGTATAGCAGGATTAACAGAGCTGAAAAGCCGATCGGGCACTGTGCCATGCCTCACCTTTTTCGTGCCTTTCGAAACCAGTATGAGAATGCAATACTTTGGCACTCTTCGCGACACGCCTTATAAATATAGAACCTTCATTCGTGTTCGCCAAAAGGAAACACAAATGAAAAGAAGACAAAGAAAAGGGCCGAATCGGATCGAATTGAGCCGAATCGACCCAAGGGAATGCGACCCAGTACGGTCGGAGCAGCGCTTCGGCAGCTGAGGCTCGACTGTGCGAAAATAATTGTGAAATCCTCGGCTAGGGCGTTTCGCCTGCGTTGGTCTGGTGACCCTGTTCGCTGGCACCTTCGTCGGGGTTTTAGCCGTTGCCATGACAAACACTGGGTCGAGCTGTCGAAACCATGGCCGGTGGATTTCAGGTCCTTTCTTAAGATGTAGTCGATACAGTCCGATTGTTTCTTCTTTCAGTAGAGCTCGAGTGTCGTTGCTCTAAACGCTGCCGTTTTTTTTTATAAACAGCTTTCACACCTGTGGGGGAAGGCGTGTTTAGAGATATCGACTGAGTGAGGCTTGGACTCCCCGCGCGAGCTCTCGATGACTTATCACAAAGAAGCGTGGAGTTATACACGCTAGCACTTGGGCCCGCCAACACTTGGGACTCAATTTCAATACAAAATTTCACGTGCCTATTCTACCACTCATAACTTCACGCCAGTAAAACTTAAACCAACCATTTTTTTTAAATAAGCTTGCAATTGCTATCCCGTTGACCTGTTCGTGCTACAGAACGGATGGATTCCAAAGAAATTAGGATTGAAAAGCTTTTTACAGCGAAATCTACACTATGCTAGTAGAAGCGAGTTTCGCTTTGCCAGTCCGAGGCCACACCTGCGCATGCGCCGTAACCATAGCAACCAGCCGCGCCGTTCCACAGGTGTTCGCCGCTGCACCGAGCCGGTCTGGACCGCTGAGCCGACTCGTGACGTCACGAGCCTCCTTATAAAGCCACACTGCGCATGTGCAAACCTTTTGTGGGTCAACCAGTGAATGGTCAGGTAAGTGGTGCTCGCCACAAAGAGAACGACGAGGAGAGTAGCGGCACCCCCGAAGATGCGCGCGCTAGCGCGCTGAGGAGGGTTGCTTCCGCACTCCAAGTTTCGGTCTTACTAGCTTTTAGCTACTCTTCACCATCCTTTCCACTCTTTCAAGCCAAAGGTGAATTCTCCAGAACCCAAGCTTGGTTCGCCCTTGCCGCCAGGCTTCCATCGAAGCCCCGTTCTCTTCGGCAACGCAAACCAACGCGTTTGCGGCTGGTTAATGCCTTTAGGCACGAGGGGAATTTTCGATCCAACATACAGAGCCAGCTAGCTGCGTTTCCTAAACGTACTTAGCAGCTACGCCACCGTTCTCTAGGCAGCGGGCAGGGCTTTCCCTCGGCCTGCCGACCAACATGGATACTGAATGAGAGCCCAGCATCCGAAATAATCCAGCTGCGTTTCCTTGCGAACTCCGCAGCTACGCCGCCGTTCCCTAGGCAGCGGGCAGGGCTTCCCCTCGGCCTGCCGACCAACATGGATACTGAATGAGAGCCCAGCATCCGAAATAATCCAGCTGCGTTTCCTTGCGAACTCCGCAGCTACGCTGCCGTTCCCTAGGCAGCGGGCAGGGCTTTCCCTCGGCCTGCCGACCAACATGGATACTGAATGAGAGCCCAGCATCCGAAATAATCCAGCTGCGTTTCCTTGCGAACTCCGCAGCTACGCCGCCGTTCCCTAGGCAGCGGGCAGGGCTTCCCCTCGGCCTGCCGACCAACATGGATACTGAATGAGAGCCCAGCATCCGAAATAATCCAGCTGCGTTTCCTTGCGAACTCCGTAGCTACGCCGCCGTTCCCTTGGCAGCGGGCAGGGCTTCCCCTCGGCCTGCCGACCAACATGGATACTGAATGAGAGCCCAGCATCCGAAATAATCCAGCTGCGTTTCCTTGCGAACTCCGCAGCTACGCCGCCGTTCCCTAGGCAGCGGGCAGGGCTTCCCCTCGGCCTGCCGACCAACATGGATACTGAATGAGAGCCCAGCATCCGAAATAATCCAGCTGCGTTTCCTTGCGAACTCCGCAGCTACGCCGCCGTTCCCTAGGCAGCGGGAAGGGCTTCCCCTCGGCCTGCCGACCAACATGGATACTGAATGAGAGCCCAGCATCCGAAATAATCCAGCTGCGTTTCCTTGCGAACTCCGTAGCTACGCCGCCGTTCCCTTGGCAGCGGGCAGGGCTTCCCCTCGGCCTGCCGACCAACATGGATACTGAATGAGAGCCCAGCATCCGAAATAATCCAGCTGCGTTTCCTTGCGAACTCCGCAGCTACGCCGCCGTTCCCTAGGCAGCGGGCAGGGCTTCCCCTCGGCCTGCCGACCAACATGGATACTGAATGAGAGCCCAGCATCCGAAATAATCCAGCTGCGTTTCCTTGCGAACTCCGAAGCTACGCCGCCGTTCCCTAGGCAGCGGGCAGGGCTTCCCCTCGGCCTGCCGACCAACATGGATACTGAATGAGAGCCGAGCATCCGAAATAATCCAGCTGCGTTTCCTTGCGAACTCCGCAGCTACGCCGCCGTTCCCTAGGCAGCGGGCAGGGCTTCCCCTCGGCCTGCCGACCAACATGGATACTGAATGAGAGCCCAGCATCCGAAATAATCCAGCTGCGTTTCCTTGCGAACTCCGCAGCTACGCCGCCGTTCCCTAGGCAGCGGGCAGGGCTTCCCCTCGGCCTGCCGACCAACATGGATACTGAATGGGAGCCCAGCATCCGAAATAATCCAGCTGCGTTTCCTTGCGAACTCCGCAGCTACGCCGCCGTTCCCTAGGCAGCGGGCAGGGCTTCCCCTCGGCCTGCCGACCAACATGGATACTGAATGAGAGCCCAGCATCCGAAATAATCCAGCTGCGTTTCCTTGCGAACTCCGCAGCTACGCCGCCGTTCCCTTGTCAGCTGACAGGGCATTCCCTTGGCCTGCCAACCGACTCGAACACTGGACTCAATTTTCCGGATTACACGCGCCCCGCCCAGACCCACTCTGGATCTGCCGCCGCATCCGGCAATGGGCTAACGTGTGCATGGCATGCTCGCAATGCCAAGGGAGTGCGCTGTGGACTCCCCGGGGATTTGCCACCCCTCAGTATGGGCCTCGGCTAAACCCATACCGACCGCTGACTGTCAGTCATTGAGCAAAGCAAGGCAGCCGAAACCACCTTGGCCCACTCAACGTGCACGATGGACCACAGGCGAAACTACAGAGAAACCCCCGGCGAAGCAACTGTAATTATAGCAGGTGTGCTAAGAAGCAGAAGCGAAGAAGCAGGTGTGCACAGAGTGCACCGCCGGCTCCACGAGCCGCACTTGCAATCGTATGCGCTCCGCTGGCTCAAGGTCAAAGGCTTGCCAAACTTGACCTTGCCAGACATGAAGAAGGAGAGCTTCTCGCTCTAAAAATGGGTACCTGTAGTCGAGGCGGTGTTCCTCCCTTTACGGCACGGTTCAGGTATCCAGCGAGAACTGTGACATAATACCGAGCTTTTCCTTTCCCCAAAAGACTGCTTAAACAAAAGACATGGAGAAAAAAACAGCTGAACTGAAATGCGGCGTTAAATGCTCTGTTGAGTTTGCTCTAAGACGAAGCTCGAGCGGCTGCCTATTTTTTTTTCTTGCAGATTTTGAAGACTAACTTATCGCCAGCAACGCCTCGCTAGCAGCCACGACGCCATTCGTAGCGCAGAAGAGGCGCCTGCGATGAGGGATAGAACGCCTCTTTCCACGAAGAGCCGGCCAACACAAGAAGCAGTCGCTGCCATCACTCGAGCGCAGCCACAGTTTTTTTCGCTATACAGTGTTGCCTTCCGTGCCTTTCGAGCATGCCAGGGCCAGCTGGCGAATATGTGTCTCCGCGGTAGCCCATTCGTCTTCACTACAGGCTCCGCTGCTTCGGTCGCCTCTAAGCCGCGCCTGGCTGACTGGTAACTTGCAAGTGATATTGATGCGCCCCTGTGGCCAAGGCTGCTGTGCGACGCTGTCGTCTTTGCGACGCTTCCTTGTCCGCACTTTTTCTTACTCGACTGCTTCGCTTCGAACTTTTTAATTCAGTGAAAACGGAAGAAGGAAATAAAGAGAGTTGAAAGCTTCGTGCTTTCTGTTTCAGCATGGTGTTGCCCATGGAATGGCTAATAGACGCTTAAGTGCTGCGTGGTCAGTCAAAATAGGGCTGAACCGAATAAAGTGAGACAAGGCGAGAAAAACAAACAAGAAGCAAAAAAAGACACTTCCTCTCCCTGTTTGCTTGGAGCGCCCCAACATGAAGCTCGTGTAAGTAGCGACGATCGCCCCGCCTCAAGACTTAATATCGTGGTCCTCTGCGTGGACCGACGCGCTCTTAACGCTTTTTGACGAGATGATGGGATTCGCAGAAAGTTGCCGAGGACTGTGCGCTGTAGATGGCGGTAGCTACAAAGGCGCTACACCAGCGGAAGGGCTGCAGTTATTTCATGCCCCAGAATAGCGAATACTTCGTCCGCTCGACCATGCCCTCTTCTTTTTCTTGCTTGAGAAGAAATGGCCGCCTGATCGGTTTTAGTCCCCACTGGAACATTCATTTCCTCGTCATTCTCTAGACTTCCCCGAAATTCGTCCTTAGTTTTGGTTCAGTAAGTTAACGAGTGAAAATAATTTCATCATCATCAGCCTGACTATACCCACTGCAGGGCGAATGCCTCTCCCATATTTCTCCACTTAACCCGGTTCTGTGCTAGCTGCATTCACTTGACCCCTGCGAACTTCTTAACCTCATCCGCCCACCTAACTTTCTGCCGCCCCCTGCTACACTTTCCTTCCCTTGGAATCCAGTTTGTTATCCTAAGAGACCATCGGTTATCCTATCCATTTTTTCTTCTTAATTTCCACTAGAATGTCGGTAACCTGAGTTATTTCTCTGACCCACTCTGCAAGCTTCCTATCTCTTAATGTTACCCCTACCATTTTTCTTTCCATAGCCCTCTGGGTTGTCCTCAGCTTAAGTAGAACTCTCTTGGTTAGCTTCCACGTTTCAGCCCCATAGGTGAGTACAGGTAAGATGCAAATGTTGTACACTTTCCTCTTAAGGAAACACAAATGTAGTTTATGGTGACATTTAACATTAGTTTAATGTAGTTATTAGTTCAACTTCTGTGGCATAAATGCCCATTTCAGTGCTACGTTATAGACCAGTTCGTGAAAAAGGTAAAAATTCGGGGAGAAGATAAAAGCGCAAATAAATTGTACAAACCTACCCACAAAATGTATACGGTACAATACCTCTTCCTATCCGCAGCTAATGCGCATTATTTGAGCCAAATGCTTTCAATCTAGGCTTGGTTACGCTGGTAGTACTTCAAAATGTCGAGCTTAAATTAAAGGAACGATGAGCACCAATCTAAAAACGAAATTGTTTTAGTAAGAATTGAATATTATTATTTTATTTTATTTTTTTGCATAGGTGGACGTTCTTCCGCGTAAGTTGCTTTCAAGGCTGAGATAACTGAATTTGAAATGTTTTCCTGTCCTTCAACTCAATCTCGTGACGTAAACAAAGAAATAGACTGCGTGATCGCCACTTGGAAGGGGATTGCCGAGTATACGCTATATAGCTTTTGAGATCCGCGACAAAAGGCGGCCACGATTCGCCGCACTTTGCTTGATAAAGTAGCTGCAGGGGTGGCTATCATTTGTATTTCACACTTGAGCATGGTATACGGCTTAGAAAACATCAGGTTTTAGAGAATACTGCAATTCATCAGTGCTTCACAAGTTGTTAGACTTCAGAGTCCCTTCATATGCGAATATCTTCCAGAAAGACGACTTCAAGGCGACATCGAAGTGACAAAACGGCTTCGATGATGAAAACATTGTGGAGGTTTAAGCATGGCTTGAACCTAGTGATAGAGCGAAAGATGTGAGTGTCGATGTTGAAGCGATAACTTTTTTGCCACCCGTTTCTCAATGCGCGGGTTTTTCATGATTTTTATTCAAATTAGGTTTTGGGGAAAGGAAGGAGCCTTATACTTTTGAGTGGACGCCACGGAATTGTGGACATCTACACTTAACCAGGTCAAGATAAAGGTCAAGATCATATTTTAATATTTTTTCTTGTATATTGTACACTGGTTTATAAGAAAGGAAAAACGCAGTATTTATCTTTGACCTTCAAGGTTGTTCAAGATGACATCGCACAACCAAGGGCTGCCTCTCCGTTTAAGTTATGTTTTACAGGCAGTATAAGTTTTTTTACGCAAGGTTGCCATAAGGCATATTATAGAAACTCATTTAAATTATTTTCGGTAAGGAACCGTAGCAGGCTCCCACTCTTGTCGTTGTCGGTGAGCGATTTAGAGAAGTCCTCTTCCCTTGTTGTGGTTAGTCCCACTTCGCGCAGAATCTATGTCCTTGATGTCCTTGTCCCTGCACAAGACCACAGCAAGCGGCGAACATCCACTTCTTCAGCTGGTGTGGAACACTTCGGGCATGTGGTTGGTCCGATGTCTGCTTGAGGTTCCCACTGGCATGTTACCGACGGGGCAAAAAAGGCCGCCCTAGCTCTTATCCTTCTAAGGGAAAAACTGATTTTTTATAAAAAGGGAAAGACGAGGTAACTGTCTCACTAGTTTTCTGTGGACACCGCAACCGCGCCGTAAGGGAAGGGAGGAAGATGGGAGTGAAAGTGGAAAGAGGAGCCGTAGTGGAGGGCTACGGGATAATTTCGACCACCTGGGGATCTTTAACGTGCGCTGACATCGCACAGCACACTTCTAAGGGAAACCTCCTCCAATCTCGTTAAGTTATGAGGGAGGGGGAATGTATACATTTGGGGAACACTACGAAATCGTGGACACCTACACTTAATTAGGTCAAGGTGATTTGAAGGGCAAATTTAGTGTCACACGAAGCCCTGCTATACCTAGCGTAGGGAAGGTTTCGCTTCCTTTGTAAATTGCTTTATAAGAAAGGTAAAGCACAGTATTTCTCAAAGTCACTTGAAGGTGAAAACCGTGCATGATCGACGGCTCAAATTACCTGGCGTAGTGACGCAAAAGAAAATAACGCAAAACGAGCAGTAGGCACATGTGTATGTTCACTGGAGTATTACTGGACGGCATAGGCTGATATTTTGAATCTATAGATACTATAGAGTATAGAGTAGAGTACTACATATAGAGAGAAACCTAGATACTGTAGAGAATATATGACATTGCTGTTCGAATCTGTCCACGGGACTATAGAAGATACATCATCCTCGGAAAATCCGCAATAAAGGCCTTCGTCCCACAAGTATTTAGGGAATTTTAGAGACAAGGGTTTATTTCAACCTGTTAGGAAGCTAACTTTTGTCTCCAGTTGCCAATCATGTAGATGACACTATTAGAGACAAAGAGACAAACCTAAAGATAACAGTAACATAGAAATAAGAGTTTCTTTATCGCTACTTACTCGCTGAAACACCACACTACCTGTTAGATTCCTCGCTGAGTTTCTTGCAACAAGAAAAGCCCTCTATTTTGTTTTCTTTTTCGACAGGATAGTCCTTTCAACCAGTAAGCCTCGTGAGAACACGTGATCCAACGCGATGACGCGATGACCAATCTTCCCGCTAAATACATTATATCCTCTTTCCAGTAGCTGCAACCTGCAGGTAAAACGATAAGAACAAAAGAAAACAAAATATCGAATTGCGACGAAAGTCTCGTCGCGATAAAAAACGTTCACCTCTCTAAGAAACACGGAGTACCTGCAGGCCTCTCTGGCTCCGCGTGCATTTTTTTTTTAATTTATGTTTCAGAGTTTGCCTTGGGCGCAGCGCTCGAAGAGATTACGAGCTTAACGCTCTTAATTCCTGACTGGCGATTACAATAAGTATTAATTTTTATTAACGAGAATTTTTGCTCTTCAGCTTAATTCCGGCGCGAAGTTGCGCCACGCTCACTCTTTTTTGGGAAGCGAACACGTACGAGCAAAATAAAAAAAAAATTGACTGAAAAAGTAATTTCGGAAAAAAATCCGAAAGAGAGAAGATGCGCAAATAATTAACGCGCAAGAGGGCCGACATTAATAAGAACGGGACCTCGTTTGCAACAACGTGGGCCGCGTGGAGGAGTGCTCAAACAAACGCTTATGTATGCACAAAGGAAGACGCGCCGGCTTTTGAAAGATGCGAACTAACAAATGGAGCCAATACTTCACCGTAGCCTGCGCTCGCACCGAGGCCCGGGCCGCGGGCGCCCTGGAAAGCTTCGGCAGTAATTAACCGAAAGATTATGAAAGCACGCTCCTAAATCAGACTCTAATTGTTTCCCCTTGCATTTTTAATTACGAGAACTGGCGCCGGTAATGGGAGCGGACATGCGCTAAGGGACCTCCTCCCTCTCGCTCCCTTTCAAAGCAGCGGCCGAGGAGAAGCGGACTTGGAGGAGACGCGCGCGGCAACAAATTGACCGTACCTCATCTGGGGAGATGTCGTGCGGGTAAAGAGAGAAGGTTGAGAGAGAGAGGAGGAGGGGGTTTTCAGAATCATTCCTGCGAGTCCAGTAGATTCCCAGTTCCGCCGGGAACACCTCTTGCGCCTTCTTTCATTAGCCACGTTTCAACATGGTGTACTACCTGACTCAGGGACACGTTAACAGAACTCCTGACAGATGGGGAACTGTTCGGCCTGTCCAACTAACGATTGTTTGCGGATTTTATGGATCCTTTTATTTCTCGGGCTTTAATCGTATAGCGTGATCTTTTTGCGGGAGACCATGCTAGAGTAACTTACCGTAAAATACAGAACAAGCTCCCCCACACGTGCAAGAGCCTTCCTCATATCTTCAGTGCTAATTTCATATTTCCGCGCCGTTCCGGGAAAGCACCCCTCCCACCGCCGCTCCCCACCTTTATCAAGCACTGCGGCCAGAAAACACTGGTCAGCCCCATCAAGTCCAAGAATCCAATCCAATTCAAGCCTGCTTTGCTGCGCTATTTGATGCATGACTAGATTAGAAAGGAGGTGGATGTCGGGCCGGTTTTCATCGCAGGTGTAGTGTTGGCCGCTTCTGGTGAATACGCTCCGCACTAATTCTGACAAAACATAAGAAACAAAACGGGCACCCTGTCTTCGTCGACTCGCTCAGTTGCGCACATCCCCAAAGGCTGACGGAGGGTGTCCGATGACCACGTCGAGCGAGACATCAGACGCGCGCGAGCTAACGAGCAAATGACGGCTTTATAGGTGGGAGCTGGCACCGAAAGGAAATAACAGAAATTAGACACTCAGTAACATATTTAAATGGTGTGTCATGAGAAAACGCCGGCAGCGCGTTCATTAGTTTGCGTCGGCGGGGCCACTTCAGCGAGTACACTTGCAGACGGCGCATCGACGTCTCGCTGCTCGCTTCTATGCAAGACCCATCAGTTCGATCTGAGCTAAATATATAAATCCATGTACACTACGCTCTATTGTTTTTTCTGGTGGGAAAACTTTGTCGTCGCCATCTTGAATTTCGTCGCCATTTCAGGATAGCGTCCCTTTCACTTTGTCGGTAATTTTGACTTGCGTGGAGAGGGCGCTCGCTCGGGATTTTGTGGTGTGTATTTTGTTTAATACTTTACCCTAAACAACTAGCTGTAAGTGCAAACTTGTGGCTGTTAAATACACCCCTTATTTTAGAAAACAAAATAAATGTGGTAATCCGAATTTTAGCTACAATGGTGTGTTGCGAAATGCTGATACTAGCTCGATTGTTTGGATAGCTCTCGGTACATAGGTAATCTGTAGCGAATGCACAATGAGGTCAACAGTCATGTTATGTTAGGACCAACGTAACTGCAATTCATCGCAACGCGTTTCCATGACGCAACTTGTGACGTCACAGTCAATTGACATTGTACTGCACTCGGTGTGTTACGCCAGCGATACCGGTATCGACGTAAACGGAAAGTGCGCCTCCGTAACAGCTTTCCTTACAAAAATGTTACGGCAGCTGTTCAAACAAACAGTTCCATCATCGGCAGCACCGGACTAGTCATAAGCGCACTGAGAACGTGGTTATGAGGGTGGACCAAAAGCGCTTGTAGAGGACATGTTCCGCGAAATGTGCATATGCGAAGGAACGTGTCATGCCATTGCAACTGCTCTGGAAAAATACTATAGAGATTGCGACTACCGAACAGCTGAAAAAAATCTGAAAATATGTATTGACGAAACTATATTCTGCGTTGAAAATATCATCAAAGAGTCAAAGCGAATGCAGCGTATACCTTACATTTGCTATGAACTTATAGGTTCTGCGGCGACGGTGAACACGGATCGATGTGAATGGACCTCGCTTCAAAGGATATTGCCATGTTGTCACATACTACTGGCATAAGTTACAGGGCGTATTTTTTGAATTCTAATGTTTGTAAGGCAATCCCAGAGCAAAAAGCCCACCTTGCTTTCTGCGTATCACTGGAGGGCGCCCCTTCTTCTGGCTAAGTCTCTGAAGAGGCAGAAAAGTGCCTGTTGTATTGCTGCTTACTTACAAGTCTCCTTTTTACCTCAACAGACACCATCCTCGAAGCCCATTAAAGTAGCGTTTTAAACGGCTGTATCAATGGTTCTAGTAGTGTCCCATCTATGACCAAAAAAGCAATTCCAGGTTTGTCAGCTAAAAGCTTAAGTCAAAAAACACGAACAGATTGTTTGACGACGTGCATTATCCGATGGTAAACGAAGGCTACAGGAAGTAATGCTACGAATACTAAACGATCTATTGCGCGGGAAAAAACTGAAAAACTGGTTTTGCCCCAAACATGCTACCGCTGAGCGCAGCCCGCCAAACGTATATAACCTCGGAGGAGTGACGGCGGAAGAACGGGGCATAGACATACTGACGCAGATAATTTTAGCGGGAAAAGCAGAACGGCTAAGTGCAGGAAAGGAAGGAAAAGTTCGTGTCGGCTAAAAAATTAACTCTGGATGAACACGGCCCGGAAAAATGCTGACTCGAAAGGGGGAAAAAATTGCTCCTCCGCCGCTTCGGCGCTGCAGTCTGCACACCCGTGTCCCGGGGATTCGCAGAACCAGATGCACAGAATCGATCCGCGTTCTCGGAAACGGTGCTGCGTTTCAGAGCACGGTGCTTAAAGGAGACGAAGCCCGCCCCCCCCCCCCCCCCCTCCCCCTCCATCCTCCCAGGTTTGTTTATTTTTACGTTCATGAGGTTGTCCCCGAGATTACAAAGTTTTCGATTGCTGTTTGGGACTTAGCAGAAAAACCGCTGAGTAAACAAGGCGTTCGCAATAGAGGCATAGAGTTGAGAAAGGAAGTTGGAAGAAACGTAGCCAGGCCGGTCAGCACAGTTCGTTGTGTTCTAGCTTTGGAAATAACAAGACCATTAGAGCCGAGGCTTATTATTGTTATTATTATTTTGCTCTGTTCTGTGTTAATATATCTCCCTTCCCTGCTCCTTTTAATCTTTCTATAAGTCTATTCACAGCGTGCATATGACATTTTCCAGCAAGGGGGAATTATAATTGAAAAAAAAACAACAAAAAAAAAAGCATAGGCAACGAGCTCATTAGTGCCTACGCGAGCACTACTAAGAAAAGGCTACCTTTCTCTGATTGCCAACCAATACAAATACGCTTTGACAACAAGCTATGAGTGAAATAACAGAAGACCGAACATACGCGGCAGGCCAACGCTAAATCCCTGAAAAAAATTAACTAAAAATATAGTTAATGTGATTCTTAATATTGTTATGAAGGCCTTTCGCTGACACACACTGGCACATGTTTTGGAGGTAAGTACAAAGCCTACGCTGATTCCAAGGTCCAGCCTATACTGGAATGAGTTGCGCTGATTGCTTTGATCTGTCTTGTTCGCGAATAATTTCGAGCAGCCATCAGGTTAAAGGAAAGACTGCGGTCTGAAAATCATCTCGGACGGCTTCCAATCCTGTTAGCGGAAATATAGCAGCAGCCTCGGTCACTGACAATTATTATAAATTTTTCTTTCTCAAGCTATCCTCGGAGTCGGTCTTCATACATGGCAAAATTACTTTTGAAAAGGAATTAAATTACATTACTAATTACTTTGCTGAAAATCGCAGAAAAGTAATTAAATTACATTACTCATTACTGCTCCCCAAAAGTGATGAAATTACATTACAATTACTTCTACTGAGTAATTCAATTACTTTGAAATTACTTTCTAGTTTCCATAAATGCAAAAACTAAGTAAAGCTATTAAACAAAACAACAACTTGTTCTCCAGAGTATTCTAGTTGACTATAGTTCTGCTCAATTCTGTCTCCTTTTGCCAGTCCGTTACACTGGCTTCGGATTGCAGCACGTCGTTCCTGCTTTCGCGCACTCTACTTTGTTGTCTATTGACGGAGTAGTGGCGCACTTTAGTAAAAGTAATTTCTAGAGGAATTAATTACTTTGCTGCGAAATTACTACTAAAAAGTAATTCACTACATTACTAAATTACCACACTGAAAAAGTAATTCATTACATAACAAATTACCGAAAAAGGTAATCAAATTACACTAATTTGATTACTGTAATTCAATTACTGCCATGTCTGTCGGTCTTGCCTTGAATCAGGCTCATCCATTCTGCCACTTGCGTCGCTGGAAGACAGCGTTTTATAAATATTCTACGCATACTAAGGCCACTGGCGAACCTTTATGCAGCTCGCTATATGATTGTGCTCGCCGTCTTGCATTATAGGAAAACAGCGAATAGGGTTGTCCTCGTGCGTATCACTTATCATCGATCAACACTGCCCTCGTTTATGTACAAAACTGAGTACAAAGAAAACTCCCCATTTCGTATGCAGTTATTTTCACGCCTCACATAAATTTTACGTCCTTTAGATCGCAATTAAGATATTTTATTTTTTCGTATCCCATAAGCGAGCACATACAATAATACCTCGTAAAACAGTGAGGCGAGAAGCAGGTGGTGCGCCATTTTTATGCAAATATATATTGTCACAGGTACTGGTGTACTTTTTTTTTGCTTTTAACAGCAGTGCGCACCTTCAAAGCATACATTACTTCCACGATTTTTGAAGTATTTGCACGATAAGTTGCAGAATTAGGATAATGCAGCCTGCGATATTTATGCTATTTTGTGGTAATTTCGTGCATAACTGAGAAAAATTAACGGCTTGAATTTTGTGCTGGGAAACTCACGAACCGTCTTCCTGAAACTCACAGGATGTTGTTTAGTGCAAAAATATATATTTCTTATCGAAATAAAAAATGACGTCTGGAAGGGTTAAACAATACTTTTCGGATTTAATTCAAGCCTGCTTGTCGACCGGCGAATTCTTATCGCAGTTATGGCGAAAGTAACACAGCAGATATGAGAGTGGTGTGATTACGTAGCTAGTTGCATAATTCCTTTATTTTGTTAGTAGTTCATAATAAAAATAATCATTTTTCTGGTTTAGTGACTTAGTAACATAATGAACTTCTCTGACGGCAGTTTTTCGTAGCAAATTAACTACTAATTTTTAAAACCACCTTTATTACAATCCACTGTCGACTTGCATGCGGACAAGGTTTGGAATTTGTGCCTTCAAAGCGGGGCCATTTTTCTTTCCTCGCCAGCCAGCTTCGAGGCGGTACGATACATTAAAAAACCTGCAATGCCTTGTGGGAGCTACGGCCTGTATTTATCTTTTGGGGTAAACAGTAGAGAAATAAATTTAAAGTAATTTCATTAATTTCATCCAGGTAATACGTAATACCGCTTCGTTTTGTTAGGAGCAATATTAATTAAAAGATAGAAGGAGTGACGTCAGCGTTGAAATAGGAAACGGTTTGGTTTGATTCAGCTTCAGGCTATGCGAGACGCCGTAGTGGAGGGCTCCGGAAGTTCCGACCACCTGGGGATCTTTAACGTGCACTGACATGCCGCAGCATATGGGTGCCTTGCTTTTCGCCTCCATCGAAAAGCGGCCGCCGCGGCTGGAATTCGAACCCGCATCTTTGGACATAGAAGTCGAGCGCCCTCACCCCACCGCCACCGCGGCAGGAAAGCTGAACTGCTTCAAAAGTATGATAATTATTGTGTTAATATTTTAATTTCTTTTAGGCAAACAGTAAAATATTACGGCATTACGTTTTGTGGCCGGTAATAAGTTAAGGCAATTACAATAACACTAACTTAATTACCACTTAGCGCGTTCAACTGCTGAACCCCACAACACGGGGTCAAATCGTGGCCGGTTGGTGCTTTTAAGTTAAGTCGGACATGCAATATGCCAGTGTAGTGTGGGGTGTCGGTGGATGTTCAAGAACCCCATGTGGTGGAAATTTCCGGAGCCCTCCACTACGGGGTGTCTCACAGCCTGCGTCACTTTGGTACGTTACACTCTCTAAGCTTTCGAACGGAATTAAACTTAGTCACTACTGTGGCATTTTGAAAAGTAATTAGGGATGTAATGAAATTACTACCAGAAATTAATTTTCCATGCATGAGAACTGCGCAGCAGAACGCCACAACACAAAGATGCGCGGCATCTGTCAGTTGCTTGCATGAGCGCTGGAATTGCATCAACCTTACAGGATGGCAATCACTCTTTCCTTAGAGCAACTGAGCATGCGCGGAATGTTAGGAAAGAGCTTACGCTTGAGTATAAAGCTGTTGTGGAGCGCCGAATGGGAAGTTGAATGCAGTGTCAATTTAGACGTTCCGGCTTAGCACCTTGGTTTCGACTGTGCTCCAGTTGGACAGTCTGATTCATGATTGTCAGGTTATTTTTAAAGAGTTTATACACGTTAGAGCAACGTTTCGGGATGTCAGCACGGCTTTCGAAAAGTGGGATTAAGTTTGGGTTATCTGCGTTATTTCACTGGTAGATATAATGCATACGTACTGGTTAGGACAAATGTAAACGGAGCACGCTATTTCACTCTAAAATGTTTGAAGCGTTGAGTAATTAAAACTGGTAGTCGTGGTATCTGCGAACTGGTAGTAGACGTCAGGCAAGCACTCGCAGATTATGAATGGTAGCTTACCGGTATCGCTCAAGAGGAAAGTGTACAACAGTTGCATCTTACCTGTACTCCCCTATGGGGCTGAAACGTGGAGGCTAACCAAGAGGGTTCTACTTAAGTTGAGGACAACCCAGAGGGCTATGGAACGAAAAATGGTAGGAGTAACATTAAGAGATGGGAAGCGTGCCGAGTGGGTAAGAGAAATAACTCAAGTTACCGACATTCTAGCGGAAATTAAGATGAAGAAATGGACATGGGCAGGACATGTATCGCGAAGAGAGTATAACCGATGGTCGCTTAGGGTAAGAAACTAGATTCCAAGGGAAGGAAAGCGTAGCAGGGGGCGGCAGAAAATTAGGTCGGCGGATGAGGTTAAGAAGTTCGCAGGGGTCAAGTGGATGCAGCTAGCACAGAACCGGGTTAATTGGAGAAATATGGGGGAGGCCTTCGCCTTGCAGTGGGTATAGTTGGGCTGATGATGTTGATGATGATGTCCGGTGCAGAAATAGTGAGTTTAATAGGAACGGAAAAGCCTCTGTTTACTTATGTCCGCACCTGTACATATTCAGCGTAGAAACTACGGATATATGTCCCATATTTTAGCCCTGGTGGAAGTTGGGTTTCGTTAGAAAATAGATTCATTCTACAGACCTTATTAGGAGATACCTAGCTTTCAAAAGCGTTTAAGCAGGGGAGGGAGGGGCGGGGCGGGGGGGGGGGGGGGGGTGGAGGTGAGGGTGGTAGCAACAGAGAAAAAATAATTAGACCTTGATTACAGCAACACATTTCGTTAAGAGACAAGCGCTGCTACCCAGTTAAAGTCTTGAAAAAAAAAAGGGGGGGGGGGGAAGGGGAAATAGCACAGACGATTGTTCCAGGGCGATATTCTTGTATTTTAAAGTCATTATTAAAATTAATTTGCATATATAACACGACTGTTTAAAATGAGTGTCTGCTGATTCCAGTCTTGTTGTTATATTTCTGAAACAACGATTTCGGCATTGGCACACCTTATTGTTTCTTTCAACATCTCGCAATAGTGAACCTAAGTAAAGACTTGGGATTGCGCTTGTTTCCCTCTCCTCCCTCCCCGCCTCCCCCTGCCCCAAACGCACGCAGAAACAAAGAGCTACCAACTACCAAGTACACAGAGAGAACGAAATGAAAACGGGGTGAGGGGTCGCTGGGGTTGCGGCGTCACGCCTGCTTCGTGATCGAGCGCAGGGCCACTCGTCGGACTCTCGGGCAACGCCCAATCTTCGCGCGCGGGGCGTGTTAAAAGCGGTATGCGTGCCGTCGCCGCCGCAGCGCTAGAACGTGCGGTCGCTGCCACAAGCAGTGCAGGCGGCGGCCTCAGTGTGCGTTCGTGCGTTTGTTTACATAATTGAAGCTCCGAGAGAAAACTCCGTCCTTTCCGCGGCGGCTAATTGACCCCTGCCGGGAATGCGGGGAAAGCACGCGCCGATAAGACACAGCCTGCGCCCGACTCGGAAAAAACCACGCCCCTTCGGGCGACCTCACCTCTCCTTCCTGCCGGTTTTCTTTCGGGACACGGTGTTTAGAGCAGGTTTGCACCTGCGGTTCTGGGCGATATAATACTCTTTGGCGAGTCACGATACAATGAAGCGGCTGAACTTCCTCGCGTTCCTGACCTTCACCACCCTGCTCCCCCCTTTTCTTTTTTCTTTCTTTGTTGAGATGAGCAACAAGGAATACACTTGAAAATAACTCGCTGTCGGGAGATTTTATATTATTTAAATATACTGCACACAAGACCAAGCAGGTGGGAACATTCATAAAAACAATGATGTAAACATCAGCTTGACAGAGGTTCTGCTCACGTTTTTAAGTTGTTGGGGCCTAAAGAAATAAAGAAAGGAAGAAATATTAAATTCCACCAAAACTATAATGCTATAAAGTGCTTTGCTTATGACTGTACTTTTGTGACATTAGAATAATGATCATCATATCTAATTTATGACTATGTTGAATACCATTACACCGCGGAATAAAAAAATATACAGGATAGAGAAAAAGTTCAACCGTAAATTTCATTCTCCCATGTAATTGCCAAAAATAGCGAATTTATTACTTTTTCGGCTATCTTTAACCCTTTCAACAAGCAGAAAAAGACTTTAAAAGCATTAAGAATGCTTTGCATATTGAATAAGTGCAACTAAATACAGCCAAAATGAAATCGAAGGTTCGATGCCTTCTCCTTAAGGGGAAGCCATAGGCAGTTATATAGATTAAAAAGCATGCGTTAAGTTTTATATTTATTTTTATATATTTAGTTAACATAATGCAATAATTTTTTGAGCCTGATATCTATAACATACTTAGGATTGTTTTTAAGAGATTTTAAAGATGAAGCTGGGGTAGCTTTTTAAACCCGAATCAGAGGTGTTCATTTTTTGATATTTTTTTTTAATTTTCGCCTATTTCAAAATAGCGTGGAGAATGAACGGACACTTTTAGAGCTTCAAAGTTTTCTAAAACAATAATCCAAGGTATAGATAATATAGACAAAATGTTTCAGGGGCAACACTTTATTGGGTCGTGCCGGAATGTAGGGCTGAATAATGGCGATTTTTCAGGACAAGCGCTCAAAGATATATTTATGTTTAAAAATTTGAACAATATAACGCAACACCATTTTAGTCCTAATACTTCTGAAGTACTGACGATTCTTGAGAAGGATTTTGGTATATGTCGAAGGTGATGTTTTTATTTTAAATCTAGAATGAAATTAAACCAGAACGAAAACCAACAACAAACTAGAATGATCAAACAAATAAAAGTGGCAAAGCCGTCAGAGATAGATACTAGAATAATACAGCAGGTATTGCGCTTTTGAAATTAGCAGTGTATTTTATTGCTGCGCAAGTTGTAGGTAGGTTATCCCAATCATATTTGTATGGTTAGAGAATGAATAGTAATGTGGCATGCGGACTTCATGATTGTGGTGGCGATGAGATGAAACAAACAGAGCTGGTTGGATCCATCCAGTGGAACAAGCCTTGTTATGATAATATATTTTACGAATTAAACATGAATGAGGTAACTTCGGGCAGAGATGGTGATTGTAAACGTAAACTGATTTTAATTTGTATTTCATTGACTGTCTCGTGATAGCTGTTGAATATGAAACGAACTGAACGCTTTGACACGGCTTCGAGCTTATCGATCAGTGTGGCGCGGTCTGAATCCCAATTAGATCATCTATTTTCCCAATGTGAACGAAGATACGCAGTATATAATAATAGTTTAAGGATGATCAATGAAGCAGTAGCTGGGACCGCTGAGTATTCAATATATTTGTTCCAGGTCAGATCTCTCTCTTATAGTGACACCAAGGTAACGCTCTGATTTGACGGATTCTAAGCATTGTTGCTGAGATAGTGTAGTTTGTAAATTCTTGCTCAGGGGTTTCGGATCCTTCGTAAATACTGGTGCAGTTCTGGGAACCTTTAAGACCCGTCTGACTTCAAACTTTGTTTGGGTACCGGCTGCTTTCTTTTCACGTATACTATAGGAACAAAGGACCAAAGAACGAAGCACAAGTCTAGTTTGATCCGAGTAATGATTGGCAGAGAGGCAACACGTCGTGTTGTCCGGCGCTCATTATGTTCTTATTTTTCTGGGTGACATCTTATACAGTGATGCTCCAATCGGAGATTTTGCGCCGGATCGGGGAATTTCAGGAGCGAAAGTTTCGAAAAGGGATTTTTTTTTAGGTTCCAGGAAACCTTTGGAGCCGAAACATTTATATATTCTTTTCGAAACAGGTATCTGAAAAGACGCAAAGCAAAGTGTCAGAAAAAGGAATTTGTAAGTTTATGGACATGAAAGTTCCCCGACCGGAAATAAATGCTGAATGTTATGATTTTCTTAGCGATAACACCATTGAGAAAGCTGGGAGCAGGTGAACAAATACGGGAGATGCAAAAACCGTTAGCCTGAGCAAAACTCCAACAAAAAGCACGTTCTTGTTACTTCAGATGTAGAAAACACTTTAGCGTTTCAAAAATTAGGAACTTGCAGCTGCTTTAGGAATCAATTCAATGTCTACGAACGGGAGAGTGTCAACGTACCGTACGCAGCGTGCGCGCAGTTCGCGAGCTAATGTATTAAAATTTCGCGGCGTGAATTGTGACGGTTACATTACCGACCTTCCTTATTCCCTTTTTCCTTCACTCGTCGCAGAGCTAAATATTGTCGTCAGCTCTTTCAGAAGATCCTCAGGAGCGCAATGTACAAAAGAACACAAAGGCGAATTCAGCGAAGGGTGCTTACAGGTCTCAAACGCGCTTTGAGCACGACTTCGTCAGCAAAAGAAGCGGCCACATTTACTGGAGACAAACTCCCAGCAGGGTTGCTAGACGAAGGCTCACGGTAGCCGCAGACGAACTTGACGCCACAATAGGGTTCGTTTCCTGTACTGGTGTCCCCGAGGAAACACAAGCACGACAGCACGTCACGCCCCCGTAGACCCCCGCCTATACCTGGCGGGAGGCGAAAATAAAGCTCTGCTCCCCCGCCCCGAAAAAAACAAAAAACAAAGTAGAGAACACTGAGAACGATGAGCAGAAAAAACAAACTAAAGAACACCAACCCCTACACTTGCGGCTGTATGAAAATGAACAATGTGACTGTCGACGGTGATGCAGACACAGAAGCAACAGAGAGCCGAGCGTCGCGTCGGTGTCACCCGAGCGGTCGATGACACGTTTGGGGACGACGCGCTTAATAACGTGTTTGGCGGCGCTGCCTTGGCCGCCAGCATGCGTATGAAGCAGCAGGTTATTTCGTACACAGATACCACCCTCATGACGGCGGTGGTAGCGGCTACATTGTTGCCAACCGCGGACCCAGCGCGATAAGCAGCGTGCGTGCTTCGGGGGACGAAAATACCGTCGCGGGGTGGAGGGTGGAGGCACAAAGTATGCAAGACGTCGATACATCGTAGCGGGCGTGCGGTCTATAGCCTCTGCGAGAGGGGGCGCTATACACAACACCGCAGCCGTTCGCAGAGGTGTACACTGCTAATGAACCCTCGGGAATGACCAGATAGCATTTCCCGATTCGGCAGTGCCGTTTGTTAGGCGGTGGAAGGCGTTTTTCTTTTCTTTTTCATCGTGTTTGGATGCGTGACTCGCGGCGGAACGGATACCAGAAACTGTTTAATGGACAGTTGCTCTGAAAGAGAGAGCCGATTGAGGCGTACTGCAAGACAGAGCGCGAGCACTTTCATTGATCGCTTTATTGTTTTCGGATCAGCTTCAGCCAGCGGTGCACAAAGCTTTTGCTGTAGAGTTTTCCAACTGCGTAGCGTGACCCTGTCGCCAAATTGGTTTCTGATGGAAGCCTGATAAGAACTGTTCTTATATGAACACTGAATAAAGATGTCAAACGCTGTATCCTTTTTTTTTTTTTTTTTATTGAGCGTTTCCAACCGCAGAAACGAGGCATAATAGTATGATGACAAGGAATACAGAAATCGTGACTTCCGTCGGAACATTTTCATTTTTGGCGCTCTTGTAAGTGTTTATCTTGTTTTTTTATTATTTGTTTTTTAGTGTTGCGAAACGCGAGGAGCACAGACTTGGGACTGCCGATTGATTCCCCCTACTGGCCCTCCCGATTGGCTCCCTCTTGCCAACGACTCTGGAAAGGCGTTAACGCTGAAAAATTGAAAAATGGAATTTACCCACCTCAATGAAAGGGATGTCGTCCGAGGCGGGCTGCGACTAACGTTCAAGGCAGGGGAAAGGGCGTTGCCCCTCGCGGACATGTGGGGCCAAGATAAGTCATGTTTTCCTGAGGAGGAAAATTTTCATAATCAATTAGCGCAATTTTATATTTTTCATAAATTTTCATTGCGAGCTACCTGGTCGCTCGGAATGCTGCGGTATAGAAAAAGGGGCGCACAAACGAATAGCTGCGGAATAGCTGGCTAAGCCCGGTAGTGCAAGCGAAGGCTTTGTGATGCTTGTTTATACTGTGTTGTTAAGCCAGGTTATATACTATAGATAACCTAGTTTACACAGCGGAAGCTCGCTTAAGCCTTCACGAACGGTTTGCTGTCGTTTAACGCCTCCATGATTGTCTGCGAACATCAGAGACACAACCGCCGGGTCTAGACGACATGATTGATCGAGGGCATTTTGAAGGGGAAATACCATGGGGCGAGTCAGCCTGAGCAGCGGTGAAGATGGAAGGAAGCGGTAGACAGAGGACTGTAATGCTCTGTGACATTATGCTAGGCAATACTGTATATTTAAGAAGAGGCGTAGCCCGAAAAAAATGCGGACAGGGCGAATTGATCAATTGGCAGAGAATTGTAACTCATGTAATACGTCCCCATTCTCCGGTGGCAATATGAGGAGTGGGCAAGTCAGGTCCCTCACAACAGGCACCCCCCCCCCCTCCCCCCTCCCCCCTCCAGACACTACTTTCCACCACCGATGCGGTCCCCGCTGTGGACAATTACCTCCGTGGGAGGCGCGCCGGAGCTTAACAAGGCGGCGGAAGAAGCAAAAGACGAATCGCAGGCTTAGAGCTAGCATTGAGAAACTTACGTAGCAGGTCAGATCTGGGATGAAGCCGGGTCCACTCCCTCTGGAATGGAAAACGTCACTTGTAACTTTCATCCCCAAAGCAGGTAAGGCCGTGAATACGGATAACACGAGACCCATCTCACTGACCTGAGCTCGTGTGTGGGAAAGCTCACGGAGACAATGGTAGAGGACCGCCTCTCTCCATACATGGAGGTAAAAGCCTCTTTGCCGACACTATGTTCGGGTTCCGCCCATACACGTGTGCACAGGATGTCCTCCGCCAGCTACACAGGGGCATAATACGAACCCCAGCCATGCATCAGCCACCGAACATAAAATGGAGTTTGACCATGTTAAACATGGTAGCATACTGTCTAACTTGAGCAGCACCGACTGCGGGACGAAATTCTTCACCTCTGTCAGATAATTTCTCTCGGCGCGTCAGGCACTCTTTCGGATCGAGTACTTGGAATACTGCCCGTACGGTATGGGTACACTAAGCACACCCCAGGGGCCGGTGTTACCGCCGCTCCTTTTTAGCATCGTCATGATGTACCTCCCTGACGAACAATCCAAGGTGGAGGGTATACAAAACACGCTCTACGCATACAATAATACAATCTGGATGAGGGGAGCCTAGGGAAAATGGAGGATCACCTTCAAGAGGCCACCTCCATAGTAGATGTGTATGCTGCCGCCGACTGTGGTCTCCTATGTACTCCCGCAAAATCAGAGCTTCTGCATGTCAGGGCAAATCACAAGTACAAAACGTATCACACATCTCTCTGTCGGGTGGTCCCATAAGAGAAGAGCTTCGAATCCTGGACGTTTTCGTCAATAATGGGCGCAGGCCGGACTCTAGCGAAACTCAAGCGCGTAGGCAAACAGGTGGGGTGGAGGGGGGGGGGGGGATTAATTCATCGCGTTTCCTACAAGCGAAGTGGTCTGCAGGACAGGGACGGGCTACGGCTCCCCCATGAATTTGTGATCAGCCGGATTCTATACGCCATGCCGTACCTACGAGCCACCAAACAGCAAGGCGAGCGCATTCCGAATGGTTATCTCTAATGCCAAACTGAAGGCGTTGGGTGCGCTTAACTCCCACCAGAAGTTGCGAGAAGCCCACCTCATGGACCAATATACGCGGCTCTCGCTAGCGGCTACTGGCGCTTCCTGCTAGACCGCTTATACATCCAACACACATGACCACCAGAGGGGACGACAACATGCCGGAGCTGTGGCGTCATATGCGCTGGGTCAGTCCGTTCCCGCGTAACATGGACTCGATATCTCACGAAGGCAGATGACAGGCGCGGGACTTGCTCTCTAGAGAGACAGTATGGACATAGACAGGGTGTCTTCTACGTGGACATCCCAGGGCTGTCGCCCATGGGATTATACATGGCTGCTGTAGTCCACTAGGGAGTGAATGTCGATGGGCTATCCTTTCCAACCCGAAATTCAAATCGAGCGGAGGAAGTCGCAATAGCTCTCGCTGCCGTGATTCCAGAATCGAGGACGGTCATTACAGACTCTAGCCGGACCTGTGAACATTATCTGACCGGGACAAGGTCACCTCTTTCCTCCCAAATTATAAGACGGGCTGCCCCCGATTTCACCCAGGCAAATATCATCTGGTCACCTGGCCACCAGGGTCTATGAGGCAATGAGGTTGCTGATGCGGCCGCCTGAGCGCTTTCACACTGGGCTCCTCATCCAAGCTCTCCTGGCTCAGATGCTCATCAATAGTTTCTGCGCTTCCCAGAAATAGTAAACCGTTATGGCAACAGCCACCTCCTCTACCTGGCCCCTGCCAAGAGGCTGAATAAGGCGGAGGAGCGAACTCTTCTGCGCCTGCCTACAGGAACTCTACTCTGTCCTGCCGTAGTCAAACACTTTGATCCCAACATCGATGGGCGTTGCCCATGCTGTGAAGAGATCTGCGATATCTTCCACATGGTGTGGACATGTGCTCAGAAACCTAACGTTCACCATTCTCCTACCTCTACCGGAGAGGCATGGGAGATTGCCCTCATGAAATGCTGCGCACTGGAGGTCCAAATGGCTCTAGTAAAGTGGGTGCAGGGCTAAGGACTAAGGATACTGACCATGTAGCGGGATCTTCAGACTTATAAGTTCTCTTTGGAGCATTAAAACGTTAGGACTAAGGATACTGACCATGTAGCGGGATCTTCAGACTTATAAGTTCTCTTTGGAGCATTAAAACGTTTTCATCACGACCACCACCCCGGATGAAGTTTGCCAGCTGTATGAAGAAAAAGTAGTAGTAGCAGGTGTGAGAAAAAGAAGCGAACGTCGCAGGCTGCGCGCGCCACGTACATGCGAAGGCGAAGCTCGGCGCCGGCTTTTCTCGCTGCACTTGAGGTCAAAGTGGGGCGACGAGGACCTTGGTTCGATAAAACTAGTAAAGCGTTAGCTTTAAAAAGCAGGCTGCGTTGCGTGAAGGATGAAATAATCAATGTGGCGGCTGCGTCTCGATGGAGGCGAAACGAAGAGGCGTCCGTGTGCTGTGCGATATCAGCGCACGTTAAAGATCCCCAAGTGGTCGAAATTACTCCGCAGCCCTCCACTACGGCTCCTCTTACTCTCTTTCCACTTTCACTCCCACCTTTCTCCCTTCCCTTATGGCGCGGTTGAGGTGTCCACAGAAAACAAGTGAGGCAGTTACCGCGCCTTTCCCTTCCTATAAATAAATTGGTTCACAGGAAGGGAAAGGCGCAGTAACTGTCACACTTGCTCTGTGGACACCCGAACCGCGCCGTAAGGGAAGGGAGGAAGGTGGGAATGAAAGTGGAAAGAGAGAAAGAGGAGCCGTAGTGGAGGGCTACGGAGTAATTTCGACCTCCTGGGGATCTTTAACGTGCGCTGACATCGCACAGCACACGGACGCCACTTCGTTTCGCCTCCATCGAAACGCAGCCGCCGAGGCCGGGATTCGATCCCGGGAACTCCGGCACAGTAGTCGGGCGTCTTACCACTGCACCACCCCGGCGGGGCTGGTGCAGTGGTAAGACGCCCGACTACTGTGCCGGAGTTCCCGGGATCGAATCCCGGCCTCGGCGGCTGCGTTTCGATGGAGGCGAAACGAAGTGGCGTCCGTGTGCTGTGCGATGTCAGCGCACGTTAAAGATCCCCAGGTGGTCGAAATTACTCCGTAGCCCTCCACTACGGCCCCCCCTTTCTCTCTATCCACCTTCACTCCCACCCTCATCCCTTCCCTTACGGCGCGGTTCAGGTGTCCACAGAGCAAGTGTGACAGATACTGCGCCTTTCCCTTCCTATGAACCAACCAACCCTTCCTATAAATGAATCAGTTTTTTTAATGTGGCTGAAATATACGGAGTGTTTGTTCATTTGCGACGTCCGTCGTAGCCGATGTCGGTCTGGGGCGGTTAATCTAACCCAACCAACCATACCATGCCACACGACATCATGCCATGGTATACCATACTAGGCTACACAATACCATACTATAAATATCGTACCATACCATACCATACCGTACCATATAATACCATGCAATATCATGTCATACCATACCATGCCATTCATTACCATATCATACCATACCACACCATACCATGCCTTACCATACCATACCGTACCATACCATACAATACCATGTCATACCATACCATACTATACCATACTATTAATTACCATATCATACCATACCATACCACACAATACCACGTTATACCATACCACCCAGTCGAAAAAAACTACAGAACTGTGTCAAAAATACGACAAAAAGTCCTGTAGTTCTGTCGTAACCATCAGATTTTTCTGTAGTTCTGTAGTTTTTCTGTAGTATATTTCTGTTGTCTGTAGTTTTGTAGCACTTTTCTGTTGTAACTACAGAAATTGCTGATGTTACGACAGAATGTTCTGCTGTCACTACAAGTTTCCCGTCAAAAACCGCACAGAAATTCTGTCGTAACATCAGAAAATTTTCTGTAGTTTTTTTCGACTGGGCATACTATACCATACCATTCATTACCATATCATACCATACCACACCACACCATACGATACCATACCATACCATATAATACCACGTCATACCATACCATACCATACCATACCATACCATACCATACCATACCATGTCATACCACACCACACCATACTATACCATACCTTTCATTACCATACCATACCATACCATACCATACCATACCATACCATACCATACCATACCATACCATACCATACCATACCATACCATACCATACCATACCACACCATACCATACCATACCAAGCCAGACCAAACCATACTTGGTCATTGCTGCCGGGAAAGTAAGTGTTGATAGCAGTAACTCCGAGAAATTGTCTCCACCTAATCTCCGGAAAAGCAACTTTCATAAGCCATGCATACAGCACTACACATTCAATAAGCAACTGGGGAGATTTGAAGTAGAGTGCACTACGATGACTATTCCGGCGCTGGTTAGCAGGAGAAATTTCCTTACACAATTTCAGCTTCTACCGTAGCCGACGAGCCTGTTAACTTCATTATTCAATTTCTGGTCGGTGAGGCCATCCCTAGATGGATGACGGCGAACGCAAGATGCCCCATATCGAGTAACAAACTGTCCGGGTTGCGGTCGCGCTCATCTTGTATACAGGCCACATCTTCATCGGAGGCCACGGCAAACAGGGGCGTGTGCCGGTGACTATACCTCGCCGGAACGGCGCGGGCCATGTGCGTAAAAGCGCTCACAAATGGATCACCTCCACTATATTCAGGCGGTTCCGGGCCGACCGCGAAGGGCGCAAAGACATACACGATCACTGGTGTCTCGAAAAGAAAAAAAAAAAAAACGGCTCTCAGCCCAGCAGTGGAAGTCAGAAAGCGTGCCTTTTTTAATCACCGAGGAGTGTTCATCCGTCACGGACCACTCAGAAACATGTGTCAGACGCCGACGGGTGACAGGCGGCGTTACGGATGGCCCGCCGAAAAGAGTGCTTCTCCGTGATCAACGCTGCTGCGGCTGCAGCCGCGTTTCCATGTGCGGCAATCACAGTTTTCTGCTCTCGTTACTTTCTGAAGCCTTGTTCATCTTCACGTCCTACATTTCCTTCTTTTTTCACCCCAGCATTTGGGAAGCCGGAGGCTTCGTTTCAATCTCCCACCTTTGCGTTTTGTTTTTGCCCGGCGCAAGGGAAACATGTAAAGTCGGAGCCTTTTTAAAGTAGAAGAAAGCTGACAATATACCAGAGGCAGCGCCAACACCTATGTTTTTTAGAAACAAACTGCTGCGCGCCGAGACAGTGGTAAAGCACGAATCACTGAGGCTAGAATACGTAGTCATTGACGATGTTTAGAAACAATGATCACGAAGGCCCTTTGAAGTATAAATATCAGGAGTTTGGTTCGAGTGGAAGATAATTGTGTATACGAACTTGTTTATTTCGTTGATGAGCGTTTATTGCTGTCTTACAAAACACTTCAACATGGTCTAGAGGAGCCACAGTCCCGTTTAACAAACAACAAAAGTTGAAATAAGCTGTCCTCAGAAGCGCTCAAAGCGGCAATGTCCTGCCCTGCATACCAGTCCACCATAACTCTCGTTACGTTCGCTTTAGTACAATGGCACCAATCGTCCGGTTCAGCATCGAATGAGGCCGCTCTGTACCAGCATATGTTTTGCTTCGTATGCTCACACAATTATCTGCTCACAGTGGTTTGAGCTAGTTGGTTCATCTTCAATATTTTACCGGCGCGGCGACAGGGGACGAGGAACAAGAAGAGACAAGAATAGACCGAGTGCTTGTCTTGTCGTCTCTTCTTGTTCCTCGTCCCCTGTCGCCGCGCCGGTAAAATATCGAAGAAAATTATGTGCTCGTAGTGCCCACTCTCGCGTTTCCTTGGAATACAGTCCGCTATTCTGTACGCCGCGTTACATTCACCGTTCCTTCTCTTTTCTTCCCTCTCCATTTTTTCTAAAATGCCATTATCGCGAGCGCGCTCTTCTAATCCGCCCTAGCCTTACTTTTATAAAAGTGACAAAGACAACGGCCACACGACGGGTTAAGTTTAACGTTTATTATAAGTGTCCCCGACCGAATGAGTTTTCGCCCAACTCTGTACCTGCTCCTTTTATTTTCGTCCCTAAAATCCTTCTCTCTTCCATTCTTCGCTCTGCGATATATGCTCGGCTCCGTTATAATTTGCAGCCTATTCGTTTTGAGCCCCAGATCTCTAGGCTGGCAAAATACATTTATGACAATACCTAACAAGCTCGATTAAACTCCAAAAAGGGCGCTTTCGGAGGCGTGATTAATTTATGTTAAACCTGCAAGCTTGACGAGCGTACTGTCAGCGCCAGAGATGGAAATAGTTAAGCTTGCAGGGTCGAGACAAAATCATAGTCGGTGTTCAGGACACCAATAATTGGATTGAACAGATGTTCCGCTGCAAATTGAGAAGTGTTTTTTTTTATAGAAACGGCACGCTGATCTAGTGGGGCGCTTGAAGGAAACGTATTTACATGTAGTGTCTTTCTGAACCGGCCACTGTTTCCTAGCGAGGCGATGTGGAATACTGTTTCCAGACAACGTGAGGCATAGTTTGAAACGACGTTCTGCTGCCTCGTGAGAGTGAGCAAAATACGATGTTACTATTTTTTGCGTGCTTAAGGATCTTCAATTTCCTTGAGAACTATGATGTGCAGAAAGTGGAAGAACTGGACGGAAACCGCAGTGGTTCGCTTTATCCGTCTCCCCTGAAAACTTGGCTGTGTCTGAAAAGATTGTTCGGGTTGAGTGCCTCCTACAGTGAAATCTAAAAACCATCTCCTGCTATACCTCCATGTTCGGGTTGAGTGCCTCCTACAGTGCAACTTAAAAACTATCTCCTGCTATAACTCTTTGAGGACAAATACAGTCACGTTTGTTTTCACCTACAGGCGAGCTGCCTACCAAGGGACAGGATACACCCATTCACCTACACAATTGCAAAGAGTTGAGAAACGGTGAACAAAAGAAAGATGTTTCTTCTCAGCGGCAACACAGACGCTCCTGCAAGGGAGAAAATTGTTTGGTTCTGAAATAAATTAGGCAGAAAAAGGCACAACCGAATATATACAAATCGAAACTGCGCTCCTCCTTACTGAGACCGCACAACTTTGTCGACGCATTGCTGGTGCTTGGCGCAAGCCTGCGAAATAAATAAGTGCCTCCTTTCGTCAATTCTTGCGAAGCGAACTCGCTCCTCTGCCGTGACGAAACGCAGTGGCCTAATATTGCAGCAACTTTGACCGCTGCTGCTCCCGAGAGCAGACGACGCAGATCTGGACGCAGGCGCTGCGAATGAACAAGCCGTAGTGCTGCACTGCAACCCTACTGATCGACTGCGATCTAGCAACAGCAAGAGCAGCTGCAGCTGCCACAATATTGCACGGTTCTGCAGAGCCTGAGGGAATAGAAAAAGAGACGGCGAGCGCCAGCGCTTCGCAGGACGCACTCACGCACGTGGCTACCATATAGATACAAGCCAACTAGCGCGTATACAGCGAACCGGGAGGCGTAAGAAGGCGGTAGGGTGTACGATGGAGAAAAGGGAGAGAAATTCCCCGCGATTGCACCGATCCATTTTGAGCGCAGCTCAAGCAATTGCCCCTTCTCCCATTCTTCCTCCGCTGCGCGGGTGCTTCCAGAAGAAAGGCTCGGAGAGACTTTTCTTCCCTAGAAAACTTCTACTGCGTCCACGGGGGTTGGGGGCTGGCGCTGCTTCTCTTCGTTGGGCTGTTAGTGTGCGTCTGCCTGCTACAAGAGCCCGGTGTGCTTAGACGCTTTGGTCCTTATGAGCATTTGTTTCTTGCTGCGAGGAAGCCATTAGACGCGAGAAAGGTAATACGTTTCGGCCTGAGCGAGGAAGGATGACAGAGACAGAAAAGATGAAGATCTTCAGAGATGCCGACTGCTCCAGCGCTGCTGGCTTGAACATCGCTTGTGAAAAAATTGGCGATGACCGAGCAACCAAACTTACTGCACCCTGACTATTACTGCATGGATGTGAAGATCATAGTGGCGATATTTGCTTTTTCGACGGCGTACGAAGTTGCCGGCGTAAGCTTTCTTATAGGCTGGTGGTCGAAGTAGCGTGCGTTAAAGTTAACAAAAACACCGCCGCGTTGTTGCAGTATAGTTAGAAAGCTCCACTTCTTGCGGAGCCCAAGGATGCGCGTGATCGAATCCTGGCCATGACGGCCGCTTTAAAGATTTCCAGATGGTCCAAATTTCCGGAGCCCTCCACTACAACGTCTCTTATAGCCCGAGTCGCTTTGGGACATTAAACCTCACAAATGAAACAAAAACATTACACAAATTAATAAAAATTATCTGTTTGGATTTCTCGAAGCTTGCCATATTTTCCTAAGCAACATGAAGTCAACGTAGCCAAAGGAACCAACGGTGGTGGCTAAAAGGTTAAAACACTCGTTTACTAAACCGGAGTACCCGAATTCGAACTAGACTGCAGCGACCGAAGTTCGGTGGAGGCGAAACCCAAAACCGTATGTGGGTTGCGTGATATCAGTGAGCGGTAAAAATCATCAGGTGGCCGAATTGTTCCGGAGCCCACCACTAGGGAATCTCTTTCTCTCTTTATACTTTCACTGTCATCTCCTACCTTTCTCTTACGGCGTGGCTTAGTTGTCGCCGAGAAATGTGACAGATACTGCGCGTTTGTTTTCGTAATAAGCACAGTTTTTCAGTTTTTCAGGCATCTGAAGGCAGATTACCAATGCACAACCTTAATTTAACTAGACAAGCTCGTGAGTATGTCAACGAAACCATCCAAAGTGCGGCATTTGTCAACTCTGTTGAAACCATATTGTATTCTTCCTTCCGCTTTGTCTTTGTGACGTAGCCCTTACAAAAATGGTCGTGAACAGTCTTTAGAATCTGTATTAACACCTTATTGACTCTATCAATATTGTACGTACTTTTAATCTGTATGAACATGCGTAAATACGAAGTTTATACACGGCTACTTTTGTGTATTTAAATCAGTTCATATAAAGTTTGTACATAGCAAGTTGTTAGGTGAATATACTTCTCTGTATATACTCCTATCAATATACAGCAGGGGCGTAGCCAGGGCTCTGTTTCGATGTCAGAAACCCTTCCGAAAGTTTTTGAACTCCTTCTTTCGGCCTTTTGTACAATTTTTTTCTATCGATGCCGTATAACGCCCTCGAAAATTATTTCTGGTTATACCACTCATACACAGCTATTAAAATATATTGAAGCAATTTGGCATGTCAGAAAAAATGTTCAGATGCTATTCATTGCAACTCATATTTGAATTACATTTTTTATTATGAATAGCATCTGTTAAAAAAGAAATGGAAACGGAAAATTGATACGATCAATTTGCATGAATTATAGATAAAAACGTATAAGGTTATATTTTGAAAATTTAACTGGTTACAATTTCGCTCTTTCTTCATCGCGCATTTCTTAATCAAGCGTCCGCTCTTGTTGAGGACGCACTGAGTCCTTTTATCGAGCTCGCTCGCACAATTAAATACAAAAACATCACAAATGGAAGGTAAACGCACCGCGCCGCCGACTTTACAGTGGAGAATGCGCGCTGTGGGTGTTGTCGGGTTACATCACGCGATGCTGAGAAGCACGCCCTGGACTCTCGGATCCACGTAGCTCATCCCTCAGAAGCTATATGGGCGAAACTTTAGAATTATATATTGGCATACACACAATGATTGGGTATATGCACATGTACAGTAAGCTACCGAACGAGCCCTCCCCCCTTCTCCGCTTTCCTTCTCACGCGCCGAAATTACTGGAAAATGGAGGGTGCATTTCCCTGGCAAGGACCAAATTTTCATCCGAAAAAAAAAAAAGAATTTGTATTTTTTTTTCTTTATCGACCCGATCGTGTTTAGAAGTGTGCTCCCAGACGCATCCGAGCCAACCCGCTGTGCATACGCCCCTGTCCACCACTTATGAAAACAAATCGGCGCCCGCCGCCGACATTTTCTCTCGCTGCGCTCAGTATGTTAGCGATTGTCTTATTCTCTTATTCACTTCTGCGCCGCCGCTCCCGTCAAGGCAGCGGCCATATCTCAGCCCATCTGTTCCTGACCGCGCGCATCGTATGTTTCGCTCGCGGAGGTTATCCGACACCACCTAGCAGCCTTTGGACATGTGCGTCAACCGAGCGAGCGCTCTACAGGTTCTGCTTTTGTTTGTTATGTTTTTGCTGGAGGTGGTGTCTGGGTGAGGTGCGAGCTTAGGGCAAGGGTAGGGTATGGAAGCGCGCTAATGGGAAGGGAAGAGGGGGGGGGGGGAGAGAAGGCGCGGCGGCTGGGGAGGGGGGGGTGGGGCGGCGAACTAACGCACATAACGGCACAGAATGCGCCAGCAGAAACACGCATATTCGCTCGCAGCCTTCGCATAGCGTTCATGCAGCCTCGTGAACTATATCAGCGCGCAACCTGCGGTCCGCGGCACCGACCTCTGTAAATCAATTAAGCGCCCTTACGGCACAATTAACACGCACTTGACCCGAACCACGGAATATCGACCAGCTGTAGCTGAACATATTCATCCTTCCGCTGTGATCCATTGGGAACGTTATGCTAGTTCTAGTCGCAACCACCCTCTCGAGAGGTTGGCTGCAAGCTGTCCTTCAAATCCAATGCGCGGGAAGGATGCAAGGAGGCGCTTGGCCATCAGAGCGCGGCTTCGAGCTGGAGGAGGGGGGGCGTCTAGCCGCCCTGCGAGCAAAGCACACAGCAGCGCGCGCGCACGCACGCACGCATTCTTTTTTTTTTTCCCCTAGAAGTGCGGGAGGTATGAAAGGAGAAGCGGGCAGGCTAGCCAACGTAGACAGCGCGCGGTATCAAACCTGTGACGGCTTCATTTACGCGCCCTTCAATCAATCAATCAGTTTTTTGTTTTCAAATCCTGAGGACGGGGGGGGGGGGGGGGGGGGGGGGGGGGAACCTCAGCGAGAAAGCAGTTGCACACTGCTTGAGAGTGCCGAGGACCCTCGCAAACATCAGCAGGTGACAGCTCAACAGGAAGCTAGTTTACATGGAACGCATTACAGGCATGAACACAGGCATAAACATTGCAGACATTACAGAGATGAACAGCAGCAAAAGCAAAAAAAGGAAAGAAAAGGAAAAAAGATATGTGTTCACCGAATAACAGCGCAATTTCACGGTATTACCGCAGTGATGTCATCAATACAGCAAAAAGGATGGGTTTAAAGTTTCACAAAATATTCACAGAGCAAAGTTGTCTCTGAGTAACAGTAACGAAATCAGCAATCAGTTTTTCGTGTTTATTTAGCACAAATGTATGATGCTCTCAGTCTTGAGAGCTATTTCTTTTTCGCCTCTGCAAAGCTGCATGTGTGTGAGCGCGCGTGCGTGCAAATAACTCATGCGCAGGTACTCAATATGTGTGGCCCCGCATACGGTCAGAACTCAAGTTTTCATTACAATGAGGAAAGCGAACACACGATCCATGCAGCGCGCTGTCATGAAGCGGGCTCGCCACTCCGAGTCTCTGCGTCGCCTGGAATACCAGCCACCCCAAAAAACCACCGGAAGAAAAAGAACGAAAGCACAAGATAGCGAACGCACAGAACTGACGCTCGCTCGGCGTTCCACTAATCCCGCCTTTCGTCTGAGCAGCGCGGCGCGACAGCGCGACTGGAAAAAAAAAAAAAAAAAAGAAAGCAAACTCCACAAGACACGTGATGGAGCAGCGCGGCGTGGCAGCGCGACTGGAAAAAGAAAGAAAGAAAGAAAGCGAACTCCACAAAACACGTGATGCAGCTTCATGTGTCACGTGATACTCCCGCGACTGAGAGGCGGCGTTTGGCTGTTTGGCGACGCCGAGCGTGGAAAATAGTTCTTTCTGCCAGAAATCTTCAATGTAAGTTGACAAACTTTTTCATTCCTTTCTTATAAACGCTTTGCGCATACTCGTGGAAAATTTTGTGTTTCAGAAGTGAGCAGTTTTTACATTACAAGCGTTTACCCATTTTTTACTTTGCTGCATACTGCACGCCCAATGCTCTAGGAAGTTTTTTCATTGTTTAGCGTTTTTATCACCTAGTTAAGTTTTAAAAAGTGATCCTCGATTGTCCGCGGCCTCTTTCCGATCAGTTTGCAACATAGTTCAGATCTTTAAGGCGTTTTTTTGCGGAGTTATTACTAATTCTTCAAAGGTAAACAACCGCTTGGCCTCGCAGACATAACCGTCAATTTTCAAATATTGAGAGAGGCCTTGTACTGCGTAAAAGCTATGTAGACGTACAAAACCTGTCATTTTTAAATTCCATCAGATGTGTGCGATCGCTCGCTACCTATCTGTTTTATTTATAGCGTTTCTTCGTTGAGCTATTTGCTAAAGCGCTAACCGCATGAGGCGACAATTCGCGGCGACATGCCGCGCGACGCCGTCGCGCGACGGGTTGAGGGCCGCCAAAGCATTGCCGCTCGTCGCTGTCGCTCGGTTTCTGGGTTTTTAGAAAATTTCGAGTGTCGCCCGGAAGCAGCTCGCGAGGCAGCCAATCGCAGAGGGCTTTAGGGTGCTCAACTTCCGTTCTGGCTTTTTCTTCTTTTATTGCGTGTGAAGTTTGTTTTCCTAGTCCGGTTCGGGCGAAGAACCTGGTGCCTTCACGCGCTCACTTCGTCTGATTCGTGTATATATGAGTGCATCGAGATAATTCAGTAAAAGCTTGGAAGGGTAATAAAAGAAAGAAAAAGGTTAGCGTGGCTAGATATTGTTAATTTCCGAAAGGAGCAGGAGAACGTCACTGCTTGCAATGCAAATCGGCATCGCAGTGTAGTAGCGCACCGCTGCGCTGTGACCCTTTAAAATACGATGTGTTACAAGAAATTTCATCAGTGTCTTATCGTACTTCATGCTGTTTAGTGTTAGAAATGGGATATAGCGTGATTGCATTCCCCTTGACCGAATGACGAGGCGGCGGTAACAGAGCAACGCTGAAAACGCGCCTCTCTGTTGCTGAGCCCCGTCGCTCCGTGCGGTATGCACCAGCGACGACAGGCGTTGGCGGCGGCGTCGCGCGACGGATCGCTAGGGGTTGTCGCCTCATGCGGTTACCGCACAGTCCATAAGCAACGACTTTCCGCGTAAAATTAGGTTTTTAAGCATTCCTTTAGAGTAAGCACAGATTAGGGGGGGGGGGGGTGATATATAATTTTATTTATAACAATTCAGACTTCAACGCAGTAATAGTTATATTTATATCCTTAGTAGGTCAGTGCGTATTATTTTAGTACAGGCCCAGTGTTCTTTTTCTTTTAACGGAGGCGTGGCAAGTTATGTGGGTCAAGCTAACAATTGGCTGTGAATTAAGCGATTAGAGCTTTCAAACTTAGCCTTCTGTTTTGTTTAATTTCTAAGAACCTTTCAGCTTCACAGAGAAACAGCATATTTTGAAAAGTGAATTTCAACTGTGAAAGTTCTTCGTTTATTAATGTTTGACATTGCTGACAAGGGTCCGAATTGAAACAGATGATAGGATCGAGTTTTTTGGTAACTTATGGCATGTGACCTAGAGCTGCTAGGAATTCATTTTCTGAGACAGCTTTTCTTTAGGAGTGTAGGGAAAGTAATGGTATGTTATGGGTTTTGAGAAGCATGGATTTAATGAAGTCTTTCTTTTACTGCATTTACGGCTTGTTTGGCAATAATGCTTGCAGTCCAGCTGATGCAATTGTATTGTCACACTGCTTTTGCAGCAGATTTCATCTGCCATCGAGGGAGTGCTGCCTGAATATGAAGCAGACAGCGTCATGAATCTGTTGAGGCAGTTTATTCTATCAGCCATGGGTGCCCTGCCCTAAAGCATTCTTCCTGTAAAGGAGACATTGAATTGGTAGGTATCACATGCTGATGTTTTTTGCATTCATGTGTTTGCTTTATAACTGTAAAATTTTTATTGGTTCATGCTTTGCATTTATTGTTTTCTTTCGAGAGTATAAAGGGCGGATGTGTAACAGGCTTCATTAAAGCAAAGCTTGAAACCAGCTCGGTGTTGTTATATGATTCTTGCTGTGTTTTTAGCGCAATACTGACATGTTGGTGAATCTTGCTCATAGTCTGCACTAAAGAAAATTTTTCATGGCCTCTTCAGAGCTTTAAAACAGGAGATATACTTAGCTGTTTTATTGCAGTAGTACCTACTATTTCTAGTTGAGGCAAAATTGAGTAAACCTGTGTTTTAATAGCTCAGTGACAAACATGGTTTCATAATATAGCTGACTGCACTGTGCATATGTGTGCATGTTCATGCTGACATTCAGTTACTGTTTATTTAGACTGCCTCAGCATATGTACACATACATTGATGTTTCACTTGAACAAAGTTCAAGGGACCTTAGGAAAAAGTTTGTTGAAATGAAAGTTCATTGGACTGAAATAAATGCGTGGAAGATTGTTTCCATTAGCTTCAAGAAATATTCAGTTCAGTCGTTCAGTCGTGTCCGACTCTTCGTGACCCTATGGACCATGTCACGCCACGCTTTCCGGTCTCTGACTATCTTCCTAACATCACATAATTTCATCTGCAGTGCCTCGAGGATACCATCTAACCATCGCGTTCGCTGCCTACCCCTTCTCCAGCGACCCTCAACCTTTCCCAACATCAAATCTTTCTCCAGCAACTCCTCTCTTCTCATCAGATGACCAAAGTAGCTGAGCTTTAACTTTAGAATTTGACCCTCCAATGAGCAGTCAGGGTTTATGGTCGACGATATCGACTGATTTGATCTTCTGGCAGTCCAAGGAACTCTCAAGAGTCTTCGCCAGCACCACAATTCAAACGCGTCAATTCTTCGGCTGTCGCCTTTTTCACAGTCCAACTGTCGCATCCATACATCACAGCTGGAAAGACCATAGCACGAGTTATACGGATCTTGGTTGGCAGACTATTGTCTCTGCCCTTTACTAGGCGGTCAAGGCTAACCATTGCTCTCTTTCCCAGAAGCAGGCGTCTCCTAATTTCATGGCTACAGTCTCCTTCCGAGGTAATCTTAGAGCCCAAGAAGAGAAAATCTGTCACAAATTTTTAGGTTGTTCAAATCTTATCTGAGCCCATTTATTTGTCACTGCGCTGATTTGCAAGCGAAGAATGCATAACCTTTTGCAGCACTTTTGAAAGGACTACAGTGGTTTTGAACTCGATTACTGTGCAAGCTCCTGATAATCTTGCCTATCACAACGGCCTGCTGAGGAGACAAGGCTTTCATTTTCTCCAAGCAGATCATGGTTAACCAAAATGCACACATTTGCAATTCTTGGAGCTAAAGGGCCTGGTAGGGCTGAAGATCTGGCTTTGACTGGCTATGACTGTACAGCTAATTAAGTGTGCAGACAGCTATGGATTCATCTAGTTACAAGCTAGTTTAGACAGCCAATTCACTTTAAAGCTAAATAACGGCCACTTTTCTTCACGCGATAATGAAGAGTGGTTCTTAACATAAAAATATGCTACAAAGAGTGCGGACTGTGCTTTTTTAAGCGTTCAGTATGACTTTGAAGACACAGGATAGCACCGCGGAAAATGTTCGTTGAACTGAAATGAGCAATAACTGAAGTTTGTTAAAATGAAGTGCGTTTGCATAGTGTTCAATAGAGCTTCAGTGGGGGGATTTAATAAAGTTCGTACAACTGAATACATCGTCGAAGTGACCTTCGTTCAAGTGGTATTCTGGTTTTCTGTGACTAAATGAGAAAGAACATTTACTTTGCTCAAAGCAACATATACACAAATATTTACTTTCTTGCTAGTCACCAAGATTTGCAATTAACTTCCGAACTCATTTTATTCACAACCTAAATAAATGCATCGTTAACCCTAGAGCCAAATAGTTACTAGCAATAACAAAAGTAATATGTTGATATTTATCTGTTGGAGAACATTTTCTGTTTAATTGTTTTGTGTGTTTTTGAGTTCTGCAAACATGAGGGGGCTTGTTACAGAGGGGGTGGGCAACTGTGTTTGATAGTGAAAGATCTTCATGTCATTGCATAGAAATCTTTCAGAAACTTCTGAAATAGTTTGATACCTGGTGATGTGGAGGTTGACTTCCCAGACAGAAATGTATTCCTATAGTTCATACTGCACCAGCCAAAAGATGAGACACAGCAAAGAGGAGGACAGGACAAGGCTGGACTATCAACTGAATGTTATTGATAAGAAGAAAACAACGAAGACTCCTTCCGAAAAGCTCGCGCACAACCCAACCGGTGGAATGGCAGGAAATTGGGAAGAAGATGAAGAAAATTCAAAGCCAATTCCAAGTCAAGGCCTAACTAACGACTTTTCTAATAGATGAAATTCCTTACAATGAAGGCTAACCGACGCCTTAGCCACACACTTGTCCTCGGCTTTAGCAATGTAAAATGCTTCAACCAACTCTGCAGAGTTGATTACCATTGCTGTAAACTACACCCGTATTATTGAAGTCAGGTGCACAAAGGGATGGGTCATGCTCCGACTTACACTCTCGGGATTGCACATGTAGCGCAAGATTAGAACTCTCCTTCCCTCCCAGAGAATTGGAGTGCTCCGTCAGGCACACATTTAGACATCTGCTTGTCTGCCCGTTGTATTTACAGCGAGAAACAAGATAGGAGCTTTGTGCGCTAGAGTTAGAAAGGGGCTCGACAGTGTACCTCGTGATAGTTTTCGTTGTGCAGTGTCACATAAGAAAAAGTTCACCACCTGCAGAAAGAATGTGGTCTACCACGTTCCGCTGAATTGTGGCCGGTGCTACTACGGGCAGACAGGCAGATGTCTAAATGTGCGCCTGACGGAGCACTCCAATTCTCTGGGAGAGAAGGCGAGTTCTAATCTTGCGCTACATGTGCAATCCAGAGAGTGTAAGTCGGAGCATGACCCGTCCCTTTGTGCGCCTGACTTCAATAATACGGGTGTAGTTTACAGCAATGGTAATCAACTCTGCAGAGAGTTCGTTGAAGCATTTTACATTGCTAAAGCCGAGGACAAGTGTGTGGCTAAGGCGTCTGTTAGCCTTCATTGTAAGGAACTTCATCTATTAGAAAAGTCGTTAGTTAGGCCTTGACTTGGAATTGGCTTTGAATTTTCTTCTTCATCTTCTTCCCAATTTCCTGCCATTCCACCGGTTGGGTTGTGCGCGAGCTTTTCGGAAAGAGTCTTCGTTGTTTTCTTCTTATCAATAACATTCAGTTGATAGTCCAGCCTTGTCCTGTCCTCTTTTCTGTGCCTCGTCTTTTGGCTGGTGCAGTATGAACCTATACCAACGTGCCCAGTCGTCAACCTTGTTGTATTCCTATAGTACCGTATGCATGCACAATAGATAAACGTAACCCGTTGCATATACACTGAATCTTCCACTCTAGAAGAGAATTTTGTGCACAAGCATTTTACTGTAGTTTGCCTCTGTGGAGCATTGTATTTCTAATTCTGTGCTCTTTTTATGCTGTTACTCAGCAACATATGAAGTATTCCTTGTTTGTTTCTGTTACTTGTGCATTTGACTTTTCCTTTTTTTTATTATTCGAAATAACTTTCTTCCTGCTGTTCTGACTAGTGTTTTCGTATGCATATGCAGTCCTCTTGATGCTTCATTGAGCCATATCTGGAGACTCCCTGTTGCCGTGGTCTGTGCCGACAAGTAAAAACTAGGCAACCTGACTTCCGGGACAAGTAGCAGTGGGACGTAGCTGCATGGTTTCTTCAGCATCCATGTGGATTTCTTATAAAAGACAGGTATTTCTCCTATATTTGACTTTCATATGTGATCAAGATTTTACCTTGGTGACAAGCTCTTGAAGGAAAGGATGGACATTTATGGCACTTTCTCAATTTCTTACTCTCGGGAATACACTATTACAACTTGTTAACTGCATATGTAGCAAAAATTGTGTGTGACTGCATATTCCAGCAGTAAGCTGCATGATTTTTTAAGGATGAAATAATTTAGCTCCTATTGTCGGTAGCCTACTATTGATGAGCCAAAGCAGGCAATATTAGGCACCAAAAAGTGATTATGCGGGGCCGGGTGGGTTTTAATGAGACAAGCTCTCCACATTTTAAGCCTTTGTACAGGGCCAACGTGCCTCCCTGAATGTGTCTGGGACACATGCAAGTCTTGTATCCTCAAAAGGACCTTGTCTAAATTTAAATAAAAGTAGCGCCAACCTATTTTGAGTACGACCAGTTCAGCAGTAAGCTCAAAATTGAAGCAAAAAGGCATTCATGTCCTGTGCGATGTCAGTGCATGTTAAAGAGCCCCAGCTCGTCAAACGCTCTGAAGTCCTCCCCTACAGCATCTCTCATAGCCTGGGTTGCTTTGGAATGTTAAACCACATAAGCAAAACCAGTCATTTTTTACCACCCCATCTGACTTGTCTTTCCACGTATCTCCAAACGATAGTGCCTACATAAGACTTGCCACTATTCCTGAGATTACCTAGATTATTATGTATTTATGTATTTTATGATTATGTAATTTTCCTCAGTGGAGCATTGCATTTCCAATTCTGGGCTTTTCATGCTGTCACTCAGCAACCATATGAAATACTCCTCCTATGTTTCTTTTACTTGTGCATTTGACTTTTCCTTTATTATTCAAAAAATCTTTCTTCCTGCTGTTCTGACTAGTGTCCTCATATGTACATGCAGTCCTCTTGTTGCTTCATTCGACCATATCTGGAGACACCCTGCTGCCGTGGTCTGTGCCGACAAGTAACAAGGCAACCTGACTTCCTGGACAAGTAGCAGTGGGACGTAGCAGCATCCATGTGGACTTCTTATAAAAGAAAGGTATTCTAAATTTTGCTTTCATAGTGATAAAGATTTTACCTTGGTGACAAGCTCTTGAAAGGAAAGGATGGGCATGAGTGGCACTTTCTTATTTTCTTACTCTCTGGGAATACATTATTGAGACTTGTTACCTGCATATGTAGCAAAAAGTATGTGTGACCGCATATTGTAGGCTAACTATAATATACTTCATCATTCCCTATTATCGCTCTTGTATTCCCCTAGGTGCTTGGTGTAGCTGGTCTCCTTCAGTAATTACTTATGTGTGTGTGTCATCTGCTATGGCAAACATAGCCATCACTCAGGAAAAATGGGAGCAAACAGGCATAGTGGCATCACTTGCTGGTAGCATGCACCAAAATGTATGTATACATACTGATACGTTGCCGCTCAACATGTGTATTTGCTTGATGTAGCAAATGGCAGAGGAGAGAGTTTATCTGATGATATAGAGGATCAAAAGGAATACAACCAAACACAGCAATAGTCTCTATCTCCTGAGGGTGTTTTGCAGGTACTAGTTTGTACAGAAAGTGGTTGGAAACCAGTTAGCATATTTTGAGGAAAAACAGGCATCTGAGTGAAGAGAGATGTGTGTGTGATGCTAGCACAAAGCGTGCGAAATTGGCAGAAAAATTTTGAGCATGTATATTTCTTTTCTAGGTGACACCGTGATAAATTTTGATATGGCTGGTACATCAAACACACAATGTCGTTGCCGTCGGAAACCAAGTGTTTCTGTGTCAAGGGTTTGTGCAATAAATGAAGGTATGAATTTGCATCTGTTTCTTTTGCCACTCTCACTTTTCACGAAATATTGCATGTGAATAGTGAGTAAAATACACATTATTATTGGACACTTGAAATATAGTTAGCATAACACAAGGTATTAATACTTTGTATGAACACGATTCTTTTAAATAACGGTGGCCAATTATCGGAACACAGTCGTTACAGTGTCCATATACGCTATCAATAGGCTAATCATAGGAGGTATAAATACGTTCTATGTAAATACATTCTATTCAATCACGGTGGCCAATTGTCGGAAGGGAGATCATACATAGAGCATACGTGTTCTAAAGACTTTCTTTTGATCGTCGATAGCTTCTATGATTATATTGTCTAAAGACATCGCATAAAGTGATCATAGACATTTTTGTAAGCTTAGAGATAACACAGAAATGGCCACAACGATGACTATATACCTATACACTTTATAGAACGGCTAAAGTCAGCGCTTCAATGCATACCTGAACCTAATTTACAATGGAAGCTCGACCAATATTAACGACATACTTTGTTTTTGGCCTAGATACTTATATTGCAAGCCTTTCGGGCCGTATGCGAAGTGCTCTACACGCAAAAACAATGAGCGGCAGGTACGCTGCGCTTTCGAAGTAGCAGGCTGGTTGCTCCGTTATTTAATTTCCTCCATCGAAATGCAACAGCAGATGCATGAGGTGGGTACGCGCGGCGTTATTAACGCGAAAGTCCTGTTAGGCTATGTTTGCGAAAACGTGTCCGCAAGGCGTGGAATCAAAAAGTAGAAGCAAAACATGGAAACAAAGCATGGAAGCAAAATATATGGAAGCAAAATGTAACGAGTGATATGACGCCATATTAGTCATGAATGTTTATGTATATAAATTGTATGCCATGCCTAGTCATGTCATGCGAACCATTATAGTTTAATCAACATGATTAGTCATAATAATAAATGAGTCATAGTCACTTGTGATAAATCAGGTCTCAGATGCAATGTGCGTGACTTTGGAATCAATGACTTATGTAAGTCAATCACAGTCATGAAACTCACAAGTACTGAGCCATGTCAAATGTGGTTGCTCATGATACCCAAGAATGCTGAGTCAGGACGCTGAAAAGTGCTGAGTCATAACAGTTTTGAAGTTTCATCTTAACGCCACGAAGGACGAGATTGAGGTGAGAAACTTTATATTTAATTAAAACGAGTCCACAACAAAATCCGGCAGTCAGACTGTGACGTGCTGTGCCCTCTTTCCACCCAGCCCTACCTGTCACCCCTCGCATCTCGCCTTCCCCGCATTCCCTCTCTCTCTCTGTATTATGAGAGGCGAGAAGAATATAGCTCTCTCGACTTTGCCATCTTCCAACGAAAGCTTCCGGTGAAATGACGAAGAATGAACGTATTTTTCGTTAAAAATAAAAGATTCTAATGGTAACTTTTCAAAAGTACTCATAACTGATAATTTGCGCGGTTATCTTGACGCACGAAACACAGCACACGCGTAGAAAAGTCTGAATTCGCCAGGCTGGAAGTTATATTAGAGGCTGAACATGGGAATATAACTTGTCAATTACAGTGCGCTGCTCGAACGCGTGGGCAACTGCGTCAAACGTATCTTTGTGAATTTGGTGGCTAATATGTAATTCATCGCATGGTAAGACTCTCGCGAAAAGGATCGACAAGCAAAAAACGCAGACCGAGTGTCGACGAGCAAGATCTTTGATATGAAAACGTCGCGCGAATTCTTTGACTACTGTATCCTTCTCTTTGATTGATTATGCGGTCATAATGATAATCTAATCTTATCAAAAGACGGCTCGTGCTTTGACCGTCTTTATCTTTTGGCGTCAGTATCGCCACCATCAGCACCATCCCCATCACTATCATCATCACCGTTAATGCCAGTCAAAACCATCACAATTGTCACCACAATCATCATCCTCATCATCATCATCAAACTTCAGTTAGCATTTTTTAGCAAGAAACCAACAATTTTTGAACAAAAACAAAAACACCACCGCGAGCAGCTTTCTACGCCCTTTTCAGCTTTATTGCGTGGGCGTTTCAACACAGACGCAGTACAGTAATATGCATATTTTAATACATATATCAGTTGCATCTACAGCCAAACAATGCCTACAAAGGACGGAAAAGGCGAAGATGCATATAACCAAATATATAAAAATATAACAGGAGACAAGTGCAGAAAGTGCATCTGTGGTTCTGTCTGTGCATGGCCTCAGAAATCTGCTCACCTCTTTCCCTCAGTATTCAAGAATGACTTTCGTGGGTTAAATTTATTTATTTATGTTCTATATACTTTCTTAATAAAGGCTCGAGGTATTGCACAAGAAGGGGCTACTATGGAAGTGAATTCAGACATTGCAAACAAAAAGGCAAACAGTAAAATAGGAGGTCAGTGCTTAGTTAAATCTTAAAGATGATAGGATGAATGAGGGCGTTAAAAACATCGCAAAAATTGGAGCTGAAATAGATGAATAGTTAAAGGTAGACAGCAGAGATTCGGGGATACAGTGGGCAGAACATATGTACGCCAATCTAGGCCAGGTATGGCCAATACAGCGAAGCGCTCAAAATCACAAGGACGAGGAGGGAACAGGACAATAGCGCACTTTCAACAAATGTTTATTGCGGTTGCGGAGCATATATATATATACACTTCAGAATCACAAAGAAAGAAGGAAAAACATCTGCACGTGCCGCCTAAGCTAAGAAATCCAGCTCAGATTTTGATAGAGCCACCGACGCTTTGCTGACGCAATCATCCCCTGAACGTGCTATCTGCGATGCTTCCACAATCTCCCTAGTTAGGCTGGTACGGTGGCGATACAAAGCAATAGTTTTGTCGAACAAAGGCTGGCAAGGTGTCTCGCTGTCACACTTTTTGCAATGGGCAGCTAGCTGTCCGTCTATGGCAATATTGCGGACCTTTTTACAGTGCTCTTGCAGCCGAACGTTCAGACATCTTCCAGTTTGGCCGATGTAGTGTCTACCACACGAAAGCGGGATCTTATACACAACATCCTTCTGGCAAGATACCAAGGGATCCCTATGTTTGACATTGCATGCTGGTTTTTGCGTTCGTGTGGGACAACTTAACCTACAAAGGCTCATCAGCTTCTTTGGTGCCGAAAACAAAACTCTTACTCCGGATCGCTGCCCAACTTTCTTCAGATTGTGCGAAAAACCATGCACGTACGGAATGACAGCTACCTTCTCTTTATCCTGTCTTTCTTTTCTATTTCCTGCTGTCTGCACGTTACGCAGGCTCGCCTCTGATTTCCGTTTGCGATTCAGGGCCTCCGCTACAGAAACTATCACGTGCCTGGGGTAACCTGCCGCCTCCAATCGAGCCACCTGTGAGCTAAGACCCTCATCAACGGTGTGATGGCATGACTTTCTAATAGCACTCGACAAGAAGGAGAGCACGATATTCCTCTTGACCAGCTTGGAATGCGACGAACTATACGGTAGGGGAGGCTTGTTGGCCCTTGGCTCATACACCCAACACGCGTGATCGTTAAAAAACAAACGTAAATCCAAAAACCTAATGCTGTTCTGCTCAGGCAATTCGGTGGTGAATGTGAGTGGTTTTAAACATACATGAAAAGATGCTAAAATCCGCGAGACAATAGGGTCTCCGAGAGCAATAAACTCTTCCGAATGACTGCTGTCAAACGGGTCAATAAAAACAGAAGTATCCAACAAAATTAAAAAATCATCAACATAACGAAACACTTAAAATCTTAAGATCATCAAGCGGCTCAAAAAGAGCCTTGTCACAACGAGCCAAAAATAATTCACTTAAAATCGGTGCGATACAAGAACCGATGCAAACACCCTGCTTTTGCAGGTAAATGCTTTTGTCAAAGGTAACAAAAGTAGACGTCAGGTAACAAGATAAAAGCTCTAAAAACCACTCACACTTACACCACAGTCGTTCTGAAAGTCTACCGCGCCGTACTCGTCAATTACTGCCTCGACGCAGGACAACAGACCATCGTGTCGCAATGAATAAAACAAATCTTTTATATCTACTGAAAAAGCTGTTAGAGAGTTGTTGTCGCATGACCTAAGGTAATCTATTAATACAGCAGAGTCCCTCGCCGCAAACGGGTCGTCCACGTCGAGCCTTTTAAGACTCACTTGCAAGAAGTCAGCAACACACTTCTGCCACGTACCCGATTCGGACACGATCACGCGAAAAGGGCATTCCACTTTATGAGTCTTAGCTGAGAAAAACATTTGAAAAGAGTCATAATCGCTGCTCTCAATCTTCTTAACGACGCTTAACAGGTTGAGCTGTTCGCACAGCTTCTTAGCACGCGACTTCACTCTTCCCAAAGAAACATTCCGGTGTGGCCTAAATACAGATAGCATTGCTTCCGACGCTTTACTACAGAACAGCCCTTGCCTGAGCACAGCAAATCCGCCTTCCTTGTCAGCAGGCAGAACACAGAGACCAAGTTCCTTGAGAGACGTAGCCGCGTGCTCCAGCCGCATGTCAGGTCGCTCCTGTCTGTACCTTGCAACCACCTTCAACCCTTGGGATACACAGGTTGCACTCTCGTCCAACGTCGCTCTCCTTGCCACTTCCCGGACACTAATGAGAAGTCCTGCGGCGTCTTGCCTCGGTGGTACGGCGAACTTGGGGCCGAGCGCCAGAGTCCTAGAGACATCATCCGGGACGTCGACGTCCCCTAACATGTGAATGCCTTGACCACATGCCGATACCTTGCGAGGCACCAGAAGGCGGAGGCCCTCCAATACACGGAGCCAGAAGGTTTCCGTGGCCAGGTTGAGCAACCTTGACACCTGGCGCCATTTCCATCGGGCTCGTCCGAGGTTACCGTCGCTGAAGATACTTGAGAACAAGTAGTCACGATAGAACCGAGCCTGCCTCCGCCATTCAGCCCGGAAAATCTTGCACAGCCGTCCAACATGATTAACCGACGGAGGAAAGCCACCAAGCAGGGCTCTAACGGCGGGAGGGAGGATCCTGGATCGGACACAGAAGGAAAAAGCACGAGCTTGGACCTCAGCGTTGGCAGCAAGTGAAACCAGGGAACATGAATCCAGAGAACGAAGAGTAGAAAGGCCCAACGTACTAGAAATGCACTTCTGAAGGGAAAATGTTTGGGCGTGTTGGTTCATCGTCAATACAGCGAAGCGCTCAAAATCACAAGGACGAGGAGGGAACAGGACAATAGCGCACTTTCAACAAATGTTTATTGCGGTTGCGGAGCATATATATATACACTTCAGAATCACAAAGAAAGAAGGAAAAACATCTGCACGTGCCGCCTAAGCTAAGAAATCCAGCTCAGTTTTTGATAGAGCCACCGACGGTTTGCTGACGCAATCATCCCCTGAACGTGCTATCTGCGATGCTTCCACAATCTCCCTAGTTAGGCTGGTACGGTGGCGATACAAAGCAATAGTTTTGTCGAACAAAGGCTGCCAAGGTGTCTCGCTGTCACACTTTTTGCAATGGGCAGCTAGCTGTCCGTCTATGGCAATATTGCGGACCTTTTTACAGTGCTCTTGCAGCCGAACGTTCAGACATCTTCCAGTTTGGAATCGCAAACGGAAATCAGAGGCGAGCCTGCGTAACGTGCAGACAGCAGGAAATAGAAAAGAAAGACAGGATAAAGAGAAGGTAGCTGTCATTCCGTACGTGCATGGTTTTTCGCACAATCTGAAGAAAGTTGGGCAGCGATCCGGTTTTGTTTTCGGCACCAAAGAAGCTGATGAGCCTTTGTAGGATAAGTTGTCCCACACGAACGCAAAAACCAGCATGCAATGTCAAACATAGGGATTCCTTGGTATCTTGCAAGAAGGATGTTGTGTATAAGATCCCGCTTTCGTGTGGTAGACACTACATCGGCCAAACTGGAAGATGTCTGAACGTTCGGCTGCAAGAGCACTGTAAAAAGGTCCGCAATATTGCCATAGACGGACAGCTAGCTGCCCATTGCAAAAAGTGTGACAGCGAGACACCTTGCCAGCCTTTGTTCGACAAAACTATTGCTTTGTATCGCCACCGTATCAGCCTAACTAGGCAGATTGTGGAAGCATCGCAGATAGCACGTTCAGGGGATGATTGCGTCAGCAAACCGTCGGTGGCTCTATCAAAAACTGAGCTGGATTTCTTAGCTTAGGCGGCACGTGCAGATGTTTTTCCTTCTTTCTTTGTGATTCTGAAGTGTATATATATATGCTCCGCAACCGCAATAAACATTTTTTGAAAGTGCGCTATTGTCCTGTTCCCTCCTCGTCCTTGTGATTTTGAGCGCTTCGCTGTATTGACGATGAACCAACACGCCCAAACATTTTCCCTTCTCAGGTATGGCCCTTCGGAAACGAGCAATCGGCGACCTCTTTGGCAAGAATATAATAAAGTGAAAGTGAGGCGGCTGGGTAACCGAGTTTCTTGTAAGGTGAAGCCTCTCAATAAACTAATAATAATAGTTTATTGAGGGGCTTTACTTGTAAAGTGGTGTCGGCAGAAAATAAATGCCTACATGCCTAGGAGGTCTTCCTTCCATGTACCGTTTGTGGTGTGGTGTGGTGCCTCCGTGGCACTTCATTTTCGGAAGCGACAGCAACGCTTAGCCACGTTATTCAGACGAAGAAATAATGGCACCGCAGAAAAAAAAAATTCAGTCTGAAAGCGAAGACGCCGCACTGACCGTCCTGGTCATTCAACGTCCTCTTAAAATGCGTTTCATCCAAAAGCCTCGCAGGTTTTAACAGCCCCTTATGATGCAAGAATATTAGCATAAGTGATGAACAAGCCTAATGATGCTGCCTAATAATGACGGTGATGAACAAATGCAGCCTCGTCACAAGCTCAACCGAACAAAAATGGTAAGAAAAATTGCTGGTTTACACAACTGCGTATTATTAACCTGTCGTCGATAAGCCAGATTAAGCCAATTACAACGCCGTGCCTTTCAGCAAGGTAAAACCAGCTAGACTCAGTGAAGGCGCGATCAAGGTCTCGTAGAAACAGCAGTCAAGACGAAAACCCTCATCAAGACCAATTAAGCGCCTTCCAGAAATGAAAAGCAATGAGGAAAAACACGGAGAAAAATACGATGAATCGATCCTCCCGGCTATAGCATTGAAAAATTATCCTTTTCCTCACGATGGTTCTATTTTTGCTCTAGTAACAGACAAAAACAAAGCAGCCCAGCTCATTATCCTGTTTACCTCTGTGGTAGTGTAATCATAGCAAACCTCTACAAGAGACGCGCACATCCCTTCACGCACGCAAAACATGACAGAGCTCATCTGCGCCTTTAGCAAGCTAGTCTGTCGGCATTCGTGCTAGTTTTAGAGGTATGCATAATATTAGTAATATTGCTAATCTACAAGAATTTTAAGTTGATATTTCCGCGTAAGTGAAGTGCTTGTCTTTATGCACATTTTGCGCCTCTTCTTTTCGTTCTACTCGTCGCGGGAGCAGTTAAATTTCATGGCCCGTTTCTGGCCCTTCATGAACTCTGCGGGCTTTCGTGACACACCACGACACAATAGTAATTAATGGCTGCCATCTTTCCGAGAAAACGCACGAGCCAATATCGTTGCGAAACTTGGACGAAATGCGAAACTAGGGCGAAATGTACGCCTGTCGCGAATTTCGCACGACGGAATTCGTCCCCGCTGCCCATCGCTGCGCTGCACGGAAATGTGCCGACGCGGAGAGGTACGACAGCATGGAGGATTGCGTAGGCACGCGCACACTTCGTCTTGTCGCGAGCAGCTGCTCCACCGGTGCCCGAGGCAAAAGACCGGTGGTTTCCCTGGAAAGGCGCGCGATGTACGCGGGCGTCGAGCTGTTTCAGCGGGTAAACAAGAAGATTAATAAAGGACGTCCCTTTTCATCCGCTGTTCTCTTCCCACGTTCTGCAGAGGCGCTAATGCTGCCCCACCGCTCCTTTCGCGCGCAAACACGATTCCCGGTGAGCGCAAAATAACCATAGAAAGTAAGCCAGCTTCGGGGCAGGGACACCGAGCAGGGAAGCCGTTCTTGGCATATCCTGTATACCTGCAGTGACGTCATGCTTTCTGCTGGCATCCCGGGGTGTGCGCTCTGCGGAACACTGAGCGAGGGAAGCGCCTTTTTTTGTGTGTTTTGTGGCACACTAGTTTCACGGTCGCTGCCGATTTGCTATTGCAAAGTGCGCACAATATAAGTGGTAATGGTAAAAGTACAGTCCAGTAATAGTGTGGTGACGATCAAGGACTTGGGAGAGGATCAGGGGCAGTAACTGTGCTCAGTACTTTTGTGGTCTGTCTGGATCACCTGTGGGGGTAAACTTTCACTGCTAGAGATATTAGGTACATGTTTCCCCTTTATGCGGTGTCACTGTCGTTAGCTTAACAGACCGGGTGACATGCGACAAGCTTGACTGGCAAGAATTTCAGTAACTGACTAAACCGCTATAATGCCTTTTATGAAATCGTTGCATTCCAAAGGGTGGGTGGATGGGTAAGTGAGTGGGTGACGAACGGGTGGATCGGATAGCCGACCGTGCATGTCAGTGCATATCTAGCAATCAGAGTTACTGAACAGTCTGTTTAGCATCGGCATTTCTCGCAACCTCAGCTTTCACCGACAAAGGCGTTACACCCTAAGGGTAAATGACCCCTAAAAAAAATTACGAGGGACTTTAGCGACTAAAGTAGTGAAAGGCGAAAGCCTGAGTGCCGCATTCTGCTACGCAACTGACACTAATTAGAAATTGATTGTTTTATGAATGAGTCATTAACTAGGTAGTCATTAATTACATAATCGGTCACTAATTGGCAATTATTACCCAGTCATTTAATTAATATATTACCTAATTAGTCCGTAATTAGTACCTATCATTATTCAATGCCTGATTAGTTAATGTTTTAATATTTGATCACTGATTGGCATATGGACATATAAAGCACGCATTCGCGCATACTGTGATTGTGATCTGGGATTGGTCGAGGCCTCTATGACGTCATCCCACCTCGGCCAATCAGAGCCGCTGCAAAAGCGGGACACATTTTGTCCACGACAGAATGAGCCATTAAAGGCTTTTGCCTTAATAATTCGACGTGGCACGCTTCTCTTGCGGCGTTCTCTTCGCTCTTCCTCCTCTGGCAACACCCGCTGCGTTGACTCACGTGGTGTTGTGAGGTGATTATGACATTGATTGGAGGTACACATGTTGTTGGATCACAAACTAGACTAGCCGATACATACCAAATGGAATAGAAGTGATATTACTCCGGTCAGAGCGCTGCGAAAACGAGGAGCTTCATTATGAGACACACGAAAAGAAAGCCAACAACCACTGACCCAAAGGAAAGCATAGACGACATTTTTTTAATAAATGTTAAGTATTTATTAAACGTGGACATACCTGAGAAAAGTAGGAGGAAAACAACCACAAGCCACCGGTGGGATGCATAACAATGAACGGCGCTTTTAGCCTCCGGAGAGGGAGGTCGCGGTTGGTATTCTGTCGGCGGCATGTGTTTGTTTTTCTTCAACTGTCTACGATCTTCACGATTAATTATTACCTCACATTAACCAATCAAAAATATTCCTTCTGTTTTCTTTCGCTTTGATAGCTGTTGGCTTCCTTCTTATGTACAACAAGAACGCTGCATTGAGAACGGCTATTTCAATACGAAACCGAAAAAATCTGGCGCCCCATGAAGCTTCCTTAGAGATGCTGCACGTACTGGTACGGCGCGCCACGGACGAGGAGGCGAGAAAGTACCCTTCCACATGGGTATGGGTTGCGCATGCCATCTTCCCACTCGCCACTTCGGTGGCTAGACAATGGTTGTTGCCACGCCATCCTTATCGGTACCATCGAGAGTTGACAACGCCGAAAACAGATAGAGTTTCTTCTAATGGTGCTAGCAAGGTTTTCATCTTAAAATATGGGGGACGCTAATGCTTCGCTTTTATGGTATATGCTTATATGATATATGGCATACGATATACGATATATGCTTTTATGGGTATGACCTAACTGCGTCAAAGGGTAATGCAACCCCTGTGACTGCCATTCCAAATCCTCATTTTAGTACACACATTTTGCTACTCGGCTAAATTCTAACCACTTAATTTATGTTTTCGCAATCTCGCAAATACTAATAAGCACAAAGTTGTAAACTGTTACGTTATGTGAAAGACTACTGGACATAAATATAAAGCTCCGCTTTATCCAAGGAGTAGGAACGAGCCTGCGTGAGCTACACTCTAAATACAAATTACCCTGAAAAGGGAGTAAATAAGAAGTTTAATGCCTTCTAGCGCACTCCCTATTAACGGCATCGCCTTCTCTCCAAACCCAAGGGTAGATATTCACCACTAAATGTTCCTAATGCTAGAAAGTTGGCAAAAGAGGCGTACTCCTTCTTCAGATCGTATTTATTTTCTGCAATTAGCAATTGAGGAACACCTTTAGCCACTATATTATAAGTTTTGAGATTAGCAACTAGAGGACATAGAAGACTCAGTTAAATCTTCGTAACTGTTAGAATTTCAAAATCATCTTCATTTTCGTAAGTATTCCGTACTTATAGTGATGGAATTCTGCACCGGGACTTGGGCAGCATACCGTGACCATAATAGGGAGTGCGATAAGTGACATGCTTCTCCCTTCTTTTTACCTCCTTATAGGGTTATTCAGAATTACAGCGCAAGCTTAGTTTGTTTGAGTCGTGACCCATGGGTCCTCGAAGGCTGTATTCGGATCTCATCCTCCATATCAATGGCGAAGCTTGAATTGGCCGCAGTGCCTCCTCGGCTACGTGAGATGGTCTCGTGACGCCACATAACCCGGTGACCAATCAGCTCAAGTCCAGATACTTGCGAGCTTTCACCTGCCATAGCCATGCCTGGGATTTTTTGCTCGAAACGGAGACAAAAATGACGACGACGCCGGATATCGCGTTAAAAATTCACAAATTGTTGATGATAAAATTCAATTTCAATTCAATTCAATTTTATTATATCCGCGTTAATATACATTACAGCCTATACATACAAAAGGAGATCCCGGAGTCAGTGACTGTATCGGGGCCTCCTATGAATGACAGATCAAGATCAATATACAGAAGAACAATAGTTCACAGTAGGATAAATAAAATGTAGACTATAAATAGTTAACATATCAATAATAAGAATAACAGTATTTTGCAACATAAAAAGAACTGAGCAGATAAGCTGAACACCAAATCGAACCGTAATCAAAAATATGCGTAAACGGTATAGCTGTGCAGAGTTTGAACATCTGAAACCAGAAAAAATACATACTACGCAGAGCTGACAACAGACAGTCCTCAAGTGTCAGTTATTTTCTGTAGATAAAAAGAAACGTTTAACTTCGAAGGCAGATCTGTTTTTGTTAACCGATTTAACGATGGATAGTAACACGTTCCAGACCATGATAGCAGAGAAATGAAAAGTTTGTTTCCTATAATTTGTTCGTACTCTAGAGTGTAATAAATTTGTGTTTCTTGCAAATCGTGTTTTGTTATCATTTATTAGCGAAATAGGTCGAATAAGCGATACTGGAAGCGCGTCGTTTAGTAACTTATAGAAGAATATATATATGCATAGGCTACATTTAACCAGTTCAGCGACTGTCGGGATTCCCTGATAATGAAGTAATTTCTCAGCGCTAGAATCGTTGAAGGTATAAGTAATTATTCTAAGTGCGCGCTTTTAAATCGTTTGTAGAGAAATTAAATGCGTGTGGTCAGTGTTTCTCCAGACCACAATGCCGTTGGTGATATGAGAATGGATGACTGCATAATACAAATCAGTGTAGCATGCGAAAATAAGGCTCGTACTCTGATTAGAATACCTATGTCATATGCTAGGTTTAGTTTTGAATAGGGCAATATTCGAAGGAAATTTAAACGTAAATCCCATTTTAAGCCCAAGTAGATGCAGTAATCGCTTGCAGTAATTATATGCTGTTCAATTCGAATAAACGGGGGGGGGGGGGGGGGGGGGGATGCAATAGTTGCCTGGCTTGAGATAAATAAAAGGAAGGTTTTTAAAGGATTAACGTGAAGCATTTAAGTTCACACCAGTTTGAAACATGAGCAAGGCCCTGGGTAAAATTGCTGACCGCAGGCCTGGTTAAAATTGCAAATTGCTAACCGGAAGATTGTAGTAATAACGGTATATAATACGCATTTTGAAAACGTGAGGCGGTTAGGCAGGTAATTAATACAGACAAGAAAAAGAAGTGGACCTAATATTGAGCCTTGAGGTACGCCTGTGTTAGTAATTTTTTAATCAAAATAGAAGCCTGAAATACTTACTAGCTAGCTGGCTGCGGCTTTTTAAGCAATCTTTAATCAGTTGTCGGTTATTCCTACCGCTTCTAGTTTCATGAAAAGAATTGAGTGGTTAACTGAATCGAAACCTTTGGTGAGGTCTATATATACTGCATAAGCGCAACTTCCTGTGTCTGTTTCGCTTTTAAGTTTATCTGTTAAAAATAAAATTAAGAGTAGCCTGGGTGAAATCCATACTGGTAAGGAGGAAGGACATTAAATTTATTGAAATAATTGGTCAAGCGTTTTTTACTTAGCTTTTCAATTATTTTGCTGAAAAGGGAGAGTACACAGATTGGTCTATAATTTATTAGAAAGGAGCGGTCACTTTTTTCTTTCAATATTTTATCTGATGTGCGCAGCGACGATGACACTGCCTTCTCTCGCAAAATTTTGCCCTAAAATACCTCGAGGGCAAGGTTTGACAGGTGATCGCGGTAGCCACCCAAGTGGGTAAGGCGAATAATGGTGGCGGCATGGCCTGTGCCACGGAAGGCAACACGACAAACCAACAACGCTGAATATGCATTCCACCGGAACGCAAGGCTACGTACGCACTGTGTTGCGACCATTCATGACAATAATTCAAGTGCCGCCTCACGACGCGTACGACATTTCGTGAATTGCTCAACTATTTTCCTGGCATTGATTTACGCATTTTTTGTTCTTAAGAATAAAATGCTGAGAGAAATGCGTAGAACAGTGATTATATATTTTCAAAAATACTCGCGCACAAATGAAGAAGTTACAGAAACTGACAGGTCAGGCATTCTTTCTTCGTTAATTTTGTTGTATTTCTTTCTATTTTACAATGTTTCTTTCTATTTTACAAGGGTACAATGTTTAAAATTGTACCCTTTTCTATTTAATTCTCTAGATGGTGAGGAGGAGAGAAGGCAGTGATGTTAACCAGAAAGGCTTCCGGTTGGCTGCCCTAAATTAGGGAAAAGAGAAAGGGGATTAAAGAGGCGAAGAGGAAAGAGACGCGGAGCGTAGTTAGAATTTGTCACTCAAGCCGGTGGTTGTCAGGTAACTAAGCAGTGCCACGTATGCCTTGAAGGCAGTTGCCGAAGCCGCAATATCTCCGTATTTTAGTTAGACCTTGGTGACAGTCATTGTCATGTAAATATCGACATTGAAAACGCGTGCTGAGAGTAATTGTGAATACGTTGCCGCACGGGCTTGATGATCAAAACACCGGGTGTCTAAATGCTAAATGGTAAACTTAATTCTATATGCGATTCCAGACAGCATCACTGATAAAACAGGCTGTGATGCCAAAGAGACGTAAATTACCGAAACAAAAACAAGGTTATATCTCATCTGCCAAGCCAAGGCAGTACCTTTGAATATGTTGGCAGTGGGCTTAGTCTGTATTAAATACCGCAAAGGGGAGCATATATCAGCGAACAATGTAGCAGATGAAGAACCGGGGTGCAAAGTTTCTTGTTACCAGCAGTATGTGCCAAAATTTGCATTTCGGAAATCAAAAGTGTAGTGAATTTACTGGCGAATTTATTCTCGCGCAAGAGTATTGCTCCAAACATCCTTCTTTATGAGCGCCTCTGGCTGTCATCACTGAATCGCAGCTGACAAAGCAACATATTTCTTCAAGGCCAAGTCATCTGAGGACTGCATAAAGATGGCTTGACAAAATAATAATAATAAAAAAAGATATCTAAGGGGTGACACCCGCGTCCAGGGGCGGAATTTGCACATCCAATTTCAAGACTGCATTTTTGACCAATGCTGCAAACGCCAATTTGCATGTAAGGATACGTGACACAGCGAGACTGCCACATATGTTTATACACGAATATATCGCTTGCAACACAGAGTGGCGCCGAAAGTCGGGGCAAGGGACGGCGATAAACAAATACATGTTTTTATGCAACGCCACGCGCCACACGTATAAACAATGAAACTAAACTAGGACGCCCTGAGGAGAAGCTTTCGTTCGGCCCCTGGTCAGCGAAGTTCTTATCGGCGAGGACTCGTTTCCGGCGCTCGATGCTCTTGCAGATTTACGAGGGGGCCCAGTGGCCTATAGGACTATGCAGACGTGGTCTGGACGATGGCCAAAAAAACGCGCGAATGCAGCACAGCTAGGATGGATATAGGAGACAATTGCCACGCAAGGCCGATAACAACGCGGATGAAGAGAAAAATGCAAGCGCATAGACTTTCGCTGGTCGTACGGCGATGTTGACGCGTGCACAGCTGCCGTATAGATATGAGAAACGTTGTCGTCGAAAAGAGATATAGTGTCCGAAAGCTGGTGGGTCGTTCACGCCCAGTGCACCGTATTTACTCGAGTGTAACATGAATAGAGCTCGGATTGGCGCTTAAGAAGACACTTTCGGTACTCTGAAAGAGAAAAGGGAACGTATATCTATCAAACTGTTTCTTCAAGACAGTGACATCGATAAATAGAAAGACGACCTACATGCGTTCTTTTATAGCCCCCACCACCATGTCGAATCTTTTATACTAGTTTCTCCCAGAAAAAAAAAAAGAAAGAAAAAAAAACAGTGCGAGCCACTTTTAAACAGTGTTTTCACGTCGAGAATTTTAGCGCCTTACGCTGCGTCTGGAAAGAAGCCTTCCCTTTATGAAACGAAATCACCTTATGTGCCTGTATGCTATATCCGGGTGCATCACGGGTAATGCTAATCAAGAATTTGCTGTGAGCATGTTAATACGGCGTATAAGTTCTGCTCTGCGGCCATTTTACTAATGAAGTTGGCCATATTAGTAATGTTTTTCAAGGCCAAAACATAGAATAGCTTCACAATGCCAATACTCACGGGGCTAATAAAGAAGCGGGCGATTAAATTTCGAACAGGCCATGTAGCTATGGAAGTGAAATATATTGGGGTTGAGTTACGACATAGAAGGATACCAAGAATATTAAAGAGAAAAGACAAGTTAATGGTATCCGGGATGAAATCGAGGTAAGGAAATGGAAATAATCGGCACATGTACAGGAAAAAAGAGCCACAAATAAAAGATCAGACCCCGGAGTAAGTACCATGAAGAGATACCATAAATATTTGAGTGCACGATCTGGCTCGGTCGCGCCTCACTAGAGGGAGGTGCAAGCACTTAATGTCAGGTGCCGTAGTGCAAGGTGTATGTTTCTATTAAGAGTACACGACAATCGTTGGGAATGGTCGGACGCGGTGAGGCGTAATTCTTGATTAACTCTGCTGAGACAGCTATCAGTTATATCCTGAGTTGGCTCTCATGAACATGAGAGCTGCTGACGCTGTGTTGCAGTTAACACGCCCCGTCAAAGTACCATCTTTTTGCTCACCGCTGTATTTCTTTCAGTGCCCGTTGTATCCTTAATATCCTGGTTTGTCATAGCCCAGGGCTTCAAACCTTAGTTCCTTAGCCCAGCGACACGAAAGGTACAGACACAAACGGGCTGCAACGTAACGCCGGTAATGATGGTAAACCTTGCCCCAGAAATATTAAATGCTGTATCAATAGAAAAACAGATTAGGCGACCAAGGATTCGTCTGCGAACATAAGGCATCAAATCTGTCCCAATATCGCTGCAGTAGATTACGTGGTACAAGTCTGCTAATTAAAAAATAATAATATGAACCGGTGTCCTAGAGTGGTCGAAGACTTGAAAAGATAAACGTTCTCGCACTTGCTAGCTGGGAACCATGCTCATATGAGTAGGACTCGGGAGGTAATCGGAGCAGGGACTTGGCCTTGTATCTTTACGCTGTCTTGTGCTGCCAATGTCGCGAGCTGGACTCCAAGCCGCGTAGATTTCATTTTAAATAAAAGTGAAATGCCCTTGTACTGTGGTTTACAGTGTGTGCTAGAGAATCCCAGGCGGCTGAAATTAATTTGCAGTGATCCGCTACTTTCTCCGTCGAACACTTGGCATCAGTTTTCCTTGGTTTGAGTGCAGGTCCACATTTGATCTTCTTCAGAGCTAAGGCTGGGTTATGGGCTAAAGTGACGATTATTTACCCTTCTGAACGCACAAAGAGCACACGTTTGCTAGCAGTTCTCAAATGTAAGTTTAAACAAGAGTTCACTTTTGTTCGAAATGGATGAAGATTCCGAGAAGTCAGCGGGAACACCAAAATGACAACTGAAAGCATCCTTATTTTAAGGGACATCATCGCGGTGTGCGGTCCGCTTGAATGACCCAATCGTGGTATTCGTGAAAGGCTTGAGTTACAGAGGGGTAAATACGGTATGCCGCCCTTACCCTTGTGCAATTCCAGAGTTGTTTTCGTACTGAGTCTATATATATATATACAGATTCCGCATGAAAACAAGTCCGAGGCAGCGCTTACTAAGCGCTAAATATATGTATGCCCCGTCAGAGTGAAAAGTGCCACCGACTCGCGCTACAACGCCCCCCCCCCCCCCCTCCATATCTAAACTATATCGACAAAGGTATACACAACCAAACCGCCACAGAAAGGACAAGGCCCATTCGAAACGTATGGAAGGTAGCAGCATATCTATCTCACTGGACGCATGCACTGTATACTCCTAAGATGACCTACGCCGTCGGCGTACTGCAGTTATCGTGAGTGCGTGAATGGGAAGAATAAATCTTCAAGTTCTAGAGGTAGTAAAAAGAGCGGCGCGTCTATACAACACGCGGCCAAGACGCGGCCGATTTATGGCGGGCAGACAGCGCACGCTGACGGACCGAGAGACGAAAATAAACGGAGTGTTGTGGACCGGAGTATATACAACTCCTCTCCGAAGTCACGGGACTCTGTTTGGCTTTGCGAACGAGGGCCTTTCTGCTGATCAACATTACAACCACTGCGGACCTGACTGTCCGGTAAGAAACACGAGCGTATGTTTTTATTGGTTTTTATTCAGGGAGGACGACCTCGACCAGATTTCTAGGATAAGTTTCCTCCTGTATTTGTGCGCTGCTGTGTGTACTACATCTGCGCTCCGAAGAGTTATGCGAGACTTTGTGTAGTCAGGCATCCCAATGAAAACCAAGAACTGCTCTCTCCGGCTAAGTGTAAGAGGATTGGATAGAAGCTTATTTATTTATTTGTACAGTATCCAGCAGCGCTGTAGCAACATGAAAGTTAAGTGGATGAAAATGATATAAAAAAAAATGGCTGTGGTGTGGCCAATGTCCCGAGTAGAATTGCGGAAGTAACGTTGCGGCGAACGCAGCGGCGGCAGCAGCTCTGAGTCACTGCGCCGCGGAGGAGTCGGCGGCGGCCCCGGAGCGCCAGCTGTGCACCGTGTGACATCACTCCCTCCTGGCGCATGCGCAGCTGGCGCAGCGGCGGTGACGGCTCCGACGCAGCTCTCCAGCTGTGCTCCGTGCGACGTCACTCGCTCCTCGCGTATGCGTAGCTTGGCTCATCGGGAGCTCCACGAAATGGCTCAGCGACCAGCGTAGTGTTGCTTCCGCAGTTACAATGAAAGGCAATAAAAACAAAAAAAGGAGTAAGGTACAGCAAGATGAATGGAGCAGGACGGACTAAACAAAATATATAAAATGTATGAATAATAGCGATTTCTTTTACTGTGATTAGTGTGACGCAATATAGTTTACTCCGCCGCCGTGGCTCAGTGGTTAGGGCACCTGACTGCTAAATCCAAGGGCACTGGCTCGAATTCCAGCCGTTTTGGCAGCTCTTTGATGGAGGCAAAATGCAAGGCGCCCGCGCGCGGTATGATGTCAGGGCATGCTAAATAACCTCAACTGGTTGAAGTTTCCGAAGCCCTGCATTATGACGTCTCTCATAGCCTGAATCGCTTTAGAACGTTAAACCCTGCATAAACCAAACCAAACAGTTGTAATAGGGCGTTTATTAACGCTCAGATGGAGAGCTGTGAGGACAGGACCTTGCAACGGCGAGCCCAGCGTACTTCTTCTTCGTCGCACAACGCACAGGTGCATGTCGATGGCGATGACTATCACAGTACATTTTCCCCCCGGGTAAAAAAAGGAGCCATCCTGGCGACTTATGGCGCGGAAAGCACAGCGGGGTCATAGAATGGCTTCAATCGGTTCATGTGAACTGTTTCACGACCACGGCGACGCAAGTCCGCAGAGGGCGTGACGGGCTCAACTACGTAGTTGACTGCAGATGTTTGCTGGAGGACCCTATATGGCCCGTGGTAGCGAGCAAGAAACTTCTTTGAAAGGCCAGGGGTTGTGGAGGGCACCCAGAGCCACACCAGTGTGTCCGGGAGATATGGCGAAGCTTCGCCGGTATCACGGAGGTATTTTTGTTGCCACTGATTTTCTGTTGTGAGAGAGCGGGCGAGCTGACGGCATTCTTCTGCGTACGTGACGGCATCGGATAGCGGGGAAGATTCGGAAACGTCAGGGCGGTAGGGAAAAAGTGTGTCCATAGTACAGGGTGGCTCGCGCCCGTAAAGGAGAAAGAATGGAGAGAATCCAGTAGTGGCCTGTGTCGCGGTGTTATATGCGTAAGTAACAAACGGTAGAACTTGGTCCCAATTGGAATGGTCGGTGTTCACGTACATAGCCAGCATGTTACCGAGAGTGCGGTTAAAACGTTCTGTCAGTCCATTCGTCTGAGGGTGGTACGAGGTAGCGGTGCGGTGTATGATGCGGCATTCTTTCAGGAGAGCCTCAAGAGCGTCTGATAAGAAAACGCGTCCGCGGTCACTGAGCAGTTCGCGAGGGGCACCATGGCGAAGAACCAGGTTTTTCAGAATAAAGGCAGCCACGTCGCGTGCGGAAGCAGAGGGCAATGATGATGTCTCAGTGTAGCGGGTGAGATGATCCGCTGCCACGATAATCCAGCGGTTGCCAGCTGAAGTTGTAGGAAGGGGACCGTATAGATCTATGCCGACACGATCAAACGGACGGGCAGGACAGGGCAATGGCTGCAACGAAGCAGAGGACTTGAGAGGAGTTTTTCGGCGTTGGCAAGACTGGCAGGAGCGGACAAAATGGCGGACAAAGCGGTACATTCCACGCCAGAAGAAGCGTAGACGCAAGCGCGTGTAGGTTTTCAACACTCCGCCGTGGGCGCACTGGGGATCAGTATGGAAAGCAGCACAAATTTCGGCGCGGAGATGACGGGGGATGACTAAAAGCCACTTCCTTCCGTCGTGAAGATAATTGCGGCGATAGAGCAGCCCGTCACGAATTGAAAAATGGTGAGCTTGGCGGGCAAGCGCCCGAGACAGACGACCTGGAGAGTGACTTGAAAGAAAGTCCAGAAGTGTAGATATCCACGGGTCGCGCCGCTGTTCCGTGGCCATGTCAATAGTGGCAAGCGAAGACAAATCGTAGGCGCAGATCTCATCAGGCAACGAAGAGGGAGGCAGCGGTGAGCGCGAAAGAGCGTCCGCGTCAGTATGCTTGAGGCCTGAGCGATATATGACACGAATGTCATACTCTTGGAGGCGAAGAGCCCAGCGAGCAAGGCGGCCGGACGGGTCCTTGAGGGACGCCAGCCAGCACAGAGCGTGATGATCAGTGACCACATAAAATGGTCGGCCATAGACATACGGACGGAATTTGCCGATGGCCCAAATAATGGCCAAGCATTCTCTTTCCGTAACAGAATAATTGGACTCTGCCTTGGTCAAGGTGCGGCTTGCGTACGCCACCACATAGTCTCGGATACCAGGTTTGCGTTGGGTGAGAACGGCGCCTATCCCAATACCGCTAGCGTCAGTGTGAATCTCAGTTGGCGCATTCGGGTCGAAGTGGCGGAGGATGGGAGGCGAAACCAAAAGACGGCGTAAAGTGTTGAAGGCGTCATCACAAGCAGGTGTCCATGCGGAGAGGTCGGAGCTACCGGAGAGGAGCTGGATGAGAGGAGCAATAATGGAGGCGAAATTTAAGATGAAGCGGCGAAAGTAGGAGCATAGGCCAATGAAACTTCGTAGCTGCTTCAGTGATTTTGGGCGTGGGAATTCGGCAACTGCACGAAGTTTGGTGGGATCGGGAAGAATGCCATCCTTAGAAACGACATGACCTAGAATTGTTAGTCGGCGAGCAGCAAAGCGGCACTTCTTCAGATTCAGTTGGAGGCCGGCGGTAGCGAGACAAGTGAGAACGTCCTTCAGTCGGAGCAGGTGGGATTGAAAATCGGTACAAAAGACCACGATATCATCGAGATAGCAAAGACAGGTTCGCCACTTGAATCCACGAAGCACAGTGTCCATGAGGCGTTCAAATGTGGCCGGGGCGTTGCAAAGCCCAAAGGGCATGACGTTGAATTCATATAATCCATCTGGTGTGATGAAGGCAGTTTTAGAGCGGTCAGCGTCAGCCATTGGCACCTGCCAGTAGCCAGATCGTAAATCCAACGAGGAGAAAAACTCGGCGCCCTGCAAGGAGTCTAGTGCGTCATCGATGCGTGGCAGAGGATAGACGTCCTTGCGCGTGATCTTGTTGAGCCGGCGGTAGTCGACACAAAACCGGAAGGAGCCATCTTTCTTAGGTACCAACACAACTGGAGACGCCCAGGGACTGTGGGATGGCCGAATGACACCCCGACGGAGCATGTCGTCCACATGATCAGCAATTACTTGGCGCTCCGAAGCCGACACGCGATAGGGGCGCTGGCGCAAAGGTGTAGTTTTACCGGTGTCGATGGTGTGCTCTACGACAGACGTGCGGCCCAAGTCAGTTTGAGGAAAGTCGAATGAAGAAGCGAAGTTCTGCAAGAGGGCGACAAGTTGATCACGTTGCGCAAGTGGAAGATCAGCATCAATAGCATGTTGGAAAACGTCGGAGGGCGTCGAAGCGGTCGCAACATCGCAAGAGCACAGACTAACGTCGAAGGAGGGGGTTGAGTCAGCAAGAGTGGTGATATGACTGGGATCAAGCTCTTCAAGACGTCCAATGCATTCGCCACGGAGCAGGACTGCTGGGCAAGAAAATGGGTTCGAGGCGTAAAGTGCACTCTTGCCGTCTTGAATTTCGAGAACAGCGAACGGAAAAAGGAGGCAGGGATGACGGGAGGTGGCTTCGGAAGGTGTAAAAATCGCAGTCAAAGGAGTTACCCACTCACAAGACAGTGGTACGAGGGCAGCAGAGAACGGAGGAATGTCGGTGTCATGGGCGACGAGAAGTTTTGCAGTGCGGGGAGGGGTATCACAGAAGGGGGCATCACAGAGGGGGGCGAAGGCAATTTGTGCACGAGCACAGTCAATAACGGCTTGATGAGTCGATAGAAAATCGTATCCGAGGATGATATCATGCGAGCAGTTCGGCAGAACAATAAACTCGATGGTGTACAAGACGTCTTGAATGAGCACACGGGCTGTGCAAGATGCGGAGGGGTGAATGTGCTGTGATGAGGCGGTTCGGAGCGAAAAGTCGGAAATCGGAGTGGTCACTTTGCGAATTCGACGGCAGAGCGCTTCACTGATGACGGAGACGGCTGCACCGGTATCGACGAGAGCGAGAACTGTGGCGCCTTCTACAGAAACTTTGATAACATTAGCGGGACGGCATGGAGGACTTGAGGAATTCGAAACAAGCGCAGTTCTTGCCCCCGGAACTGCGACTGTTAGTTTCCCTCAACGGTGCTGGTAGAGCGTCGCAGCATTGGAGAAAGCGATCGGCGCCGAGGAGAATGTGATCGACGAGTGGTATAGGTTTGGCGATCTTGTGGGACAAATTGAGAACCGGGCGGAATCATTTGCGAGCGTGAGTCGGTATCGTACGGGTAAAATCGAATGTCAGGCTGTGAAGGTTGGAGGCGCTGGCGACAAAGGCGCGCAACATGGCCCGGCCGACCGCAGGCATAGCAAATCGGAAGGTTGTCCGTAGTACGCCAAGGCTTCATAGGATGTGGGCGGAACCTTGAAGGTGGGGCTTGAAACGAAGGCTCAGCATGCGGCGGTGAACGGTAGGCAGGGACCTGCACATAGGAGCCAGACGTGGGCGAAGGTGGTGGCCTAGCCGTTACTTGGGCATACGTGAGAGGTGCCGTCACAGGCGGCACCACGGGGTTGGACGGCAAGGCATCAGCGACGTGTTCTTGCACGACACGGCGTATAGCAGGGGCCAAAGATGGAGCCAGTTCAGGAACGAGGCGGCCCGAGTCTTGAAAATGGGGAAGGAGTGAGATTTGACGTGCGACCTCTTCACGAATAAAATCTTTGATCTTTTGATTCAGCGGGCTCCCTTCAGAAGTTGAACCACCCAGGGCTAATGCGGATACGCCTTCGTCGCACACACTGTAGCGGCGCCTAAAAGCGCGCCGCTTGCGGAGCTCGTCGTAGCTCTGGCAAAGCTTCACGAGTTCACTAACGCTGGTGGGATCTTTCGCTACCAGCATCTGGAAGGCGTCCTCAGAAATGCCCTCGAGGATGTAGCGGATTTTGTTTGCTTCCGGCATGGCCGGGTCGACTCGTTTGCAGAGATCAACGACGTCTTCTATGTAGCTGGTAAAGGTCTCTTCAGCGCGCTGAACACGATCGTGTAAACGTTGTTCGGCACGAAGCTTACGCACTGCCGGGCGGCCGAACACTTCCGCGAAATTCTTTTTAAATGTCGACCAAGATGACAGGTCAGCCTCATGGTTGCGAAACCAGAGGTTCGCCACGTCCATCAGATAGAATATGACGTTACTGAGCTTGTATGAGTCATCCCACTTGTTGTAGGTGCTTACTCTTTCATAGGATGACAGCCAGTCGTCGACATCTTGATCGGCCGTGCCGCTGAACAGGCAAGGGTCACGCTGGCGCACGACGCCAGCACACATGATCGTGGGTGGAACGGCCGGCAGCGTCGATGTGTCTTGCATGGCGGTCGTAGAGGGTAGTGTACGGCTTCGCAGTTCCAGTTTGGGTGGGATCGTTTCCGGCACCTCCACCAATTGTAATAGGGCGTTTATTAACGCTCAGATGGAGAGCTGTGAGGACAGGACCTTGCAACGGCGAGCCCAGCGTACTTCTTCTTCGTCGCACAACGCACAGGTGCATGTCGATGGCGATGACTATCACAGTACACAGTATAGTTTTACACGGGTTTCTTGTTTCCATTCTAACCCGCGGGGGTGCTCATGCAAGAGTACAGAAAATATCTCACAGATGCCACACTTTCTGGTCTTTTTATATCTCTCCCATCACTGGGTAACATCGCTTAGATTAGGAACGGCTTGCGAAGAGGCGCGCTTTCACAAATATCTAGTAACTACAGCGGCCCCAACGATGCAGTGATTGTGTAAATTATCAAGCTCAACCAGGCAGTTCGATTCTTAAATTACTTGTGAAGCCTATTAAGTGCCAATTTACCACTAGGACTGTGTCCGCAACATACCTACAGGAACGTGCGAAAGTTTTTTCGCGGTATTGTAGATATCCCATGCGCATGCCTATCGCTGTCTACTTTATCTTCGCAGTATGGGGTGCGCGCTGAACCGTGATTTCAAGGGGCCTTACCCAAGATCTTGCGACCGCTCCTTGCACACATCCAATGTCTTGCCTTTCGTGCTGCTTTCATCGTCATAGGTCGCAGGAGGATGATGAGGAATAAGAACTCAAGTCCGATACTGACGCACATCTGCAAGACGGCATTAAGGAAATATACCGGGCAAGTTGGTACACGACTTAATGAAAACAGCGCAGTATAAGCGGGATAAACAACAGAAGAAACGCAAACACACACACTGTGCTTTCCGACTAGCAATTCTTCCACAAGACCCTCAGACGCGATATACGCATCTGCGGAAAGTTTTAAGAAGTCATAAGTATAGTCTTGTATATGTCACACAAAAAGCAGCCGATTGTCACTGTACTTACTGCTTCTGAAATGCAGCTGATCCGGGAAATCTAACTAAACAGTTTGAAAATTGAAGTGGACTACTTTTATGTTAATTGCATTTCAACTTTGATTAGCATGGAAGAAATGGGCGTGAAACAGAACAATTTTGTGCATCTGCGAAGACTGTAAATGAAGTACGACATGTCAACGTTTCTCACTATTGGGCATTTACAAGTGCAAAACGCCTTCAGACATCTTATAGTTGCGCGAAAGAAGACACACCCACGACAGGGTACAGGTCGAGCGCCTGCACCCTCGTCCTGTACCCTGTCGTCTGTGTGTCCTCTTTCGCGCAACTATGTTTAAAGTACTGCACCAACTAGGCCGACGACACATCTTACTGAAGCAAAACGCGTGCTTCCTGCAGGAAACCTCTCACATATATATATATATATATATATATATATATATATATATATATATATATATATATATATATATATATATATATATATATATATATATATATATAAACAATACCTCACCTCCGCTCTATTCGGACACGAAAATACACTTGGGTTCATAATGAAAAAAAGAAATAAAGTTGCTCATACCTATATTGGCGCCGTCATGAAAACGGCGTCCCATATTTCCGGGTAGGTTTATAATGAATCCTTATATTACCGCATTTAATATTTGGGGCAACTAAACTCTGTGGTTAATTATCTCGAAGTGACGCATGGGCGTTCAGGAATTCCGTAGTGGAGGCATCTTATTTTGCACTACTCGCCTTGTGGAATTTCATGCAAAAAAAAAAAATATTATTTTATCCGCCTCTAACTGTCCTCATTGACAATCTAATATGGTTATTTTTTGTAATTAATAGAAAGACAGTAGGAACGATCAGGGACAAGAAGAGAGGAATGCACATAACTGCGACTAGACTATGCACTTTCCAACTGAGTATGGAGGAGCAAGCCCATATTTTAAGTCTCCTGTATTTTATACTTTTTCGTGATAAGCATCTCAGAAGGCTTTACTGGAGCTTGCATTTTTTGTTCTCCTTCTTGATATCTACCGTGTCAGGAATAAGTAAAAAGCATTCTAGCAAACGAAAACGAAAAAAAAAAAAACCCTTAGGAAAACATAAAATCGAAGTGGTTTTCTCCTCAGTTTTTCTCATTAGAACCTGGAATATTTCTGCCCTTTTCTAGGACTATCGGGCCTTGTATAATGGTAATTTATTTAACTTCGGTGAAGCATGCTGATAATGAAAGCCAGAAAATACGAAGCATTAGTGAAAAAATATATATAGACAGAAAACTGTTGTATAAGCCGTTTACACTCGTGTACCTAAGCCTTGCTTCCATTAATCAAAAGACAACAAATTCAAAACAACTCTTGCCTCACCGAATCCGTAATTTCTCAATCGCCTCGAGGAAATTGGCAGACATAACCTTTAGATATGGGACCATCTGAGTGAATCGCGACTTTTTTTGACCCGTTAATCTCACAAGCGCTGGAGACATTCTAAAGCCGCTTTTGGAAGAGTGGATATTGTAATTGCTCTACAGCCAGAGTTTTGTTTAAACATAGCTTCTACTTCATTTTCTTCATTATTTCAAAGGCAGGTTTTATTAGTCCCATTGAGACTATTCGCTGGCTTGATTTCATATATGTTAACTTTCACTCGAAAAGCAACAAAATCAATGTTGACATCGCCGATGTTTTTGCGGGTCTTCGTATAGAAGTAGAACCTTAAGAATTCAACTAAGCTGTTTTGTATTTATCTCTTCGAGTACAGCATATGCTTAAATTTGAACGGCAAGGATATTCGGTTACTTATATGTGTGTGTGTGTGTGTGTGTGTGTGTGTGTGTGTGTGTGTGTGTGTGTGTGTGTGTGTGTGTGTGTGTGTGTGTGTGTGTGTGTGTGTGTGTGTGTGTGTGTGTGTGTGTGTGTGTGTGTGTGTGTGTGTGTGTGTGTGTGTGTGTGTGTGTGTGTGTGTGTGTGTGTGTGTGTGTGTGTGTGTGTGTGTGTGTGTGTGTGTGTGTGTGTGTGTGCGTGTGTGTGTGTGTGTGTGTTCGTTCGTTCGTTCGTTCGTTCGTTCGTTCGTTCGTTCGTTCGTTCGTTCGTTCGTTCGTTTTCGCTGCAAGCATTAGTAATAGCGTGACAGAGTACCCTCACGCAGAGAACAACAAACAACAAAGCAGAGAACAACAAAGTAGACCTTAAGAAAGAAAAATATACTTATAATGTTGTAAACTGAAAATTACCCACAATACAAGCGAGAAGTGTGTGAGATGTTTTAGGTCGTTACTGAAAGCACAACCTATACGCAGTACCGCGGATGGGTTCCTGGAATGATGAAATAGAAGTGTCACTCAACATGATGCCTTTCACGGCGGCTCCGGAAATGAACGACAGATCTCCGCTGCACAGAGAAGTTTTCAGGCGGAGATGACAGAGTTGATTTTAGGCTGGCGCAGGAAAATGTTGCTGTTTTAATGAAAGCTCATTTTTGTTTAAAATTAGAAGAGCGCCGAAGCGTCATGCAAAGGAAGAGGAAACATCGACTGCACTGCAACATTGTACGAGCAGCATTTGTGAAAAATTGGTGCAATATATAGCTGAAATAACGCGCAACGTCTTTCTCGCCATTCAGTTGTTGCATTATCAGCAGAGTGTCGGTACACTTTTTCCTGGCATTTAAAGGAATTTTCTGGTTGCTGTAGGTCCCATTGATTTACAGTGTTATTTATCTCTTTACACTCCATATCCCATTTGGAAGTAACTTCTGGTCCGTACAAAGTGAAAGCGTACCGTCTGTGCCCAGAGGCTCTCATCCATTTCGCTGAACAGCATTTAAGGGCCACGTAACGGTCTGCCCTCATCGATCTGCTGTGAGTCAACCCTTCTGCGCATGAGACAAAGTAACACTCTACTCATTGCTTACAACTCATCGGGAACAAATTTCGAATTCATGCGGGCAGATAGGCCACTTTTAAACTACAAAAATGACGGGGTGGAACATTTTCGCTGAAGCGTTATTTAAGTACGCATTTCTATTTGTTCTATTTTTCGAGCATCCTGGATGATCTTGAAAGAGCCCCTGAGGCGATGCTTTCCCCAATATACTTGTGGAAGAAATCTATAGAAATGGTTTTTGTGAGTATCCGAGTCAAATTTAAAAGTTTTGCGTACCGCCGATAATTTACAAATCCCTAAAATAAAGAGAAAGTCTCCTGGCGACCGCTCGCCGCCGATTAGGGTGACGCGTTCTCCCCGCGTAAACCTCCCATATGACTCAGACCTCTCATGTGACATCATCTGGACTTGCTGGGTGCGCCAACTCATTGGACGCTCCTAGTGACGAGGGTGGAATGGAGCGTGGTGGGTTGCCGTGGCGGCTTGTTTTCCTGTTTTTCTTTTTTTTTTACTCCGCTCCGGCGTGCTTTGACTTGAGGAGGGAGAGTAGGTGCGTCATTTTCGATCGCAGGGATTTTAGGTGTTAGTGGCGCTAGCTAAAAGCTTTTGCGTTGAGGAGAGAACTGATGGGATACCTATTACTCGTGTGCGTTTTCTAGCTTTATTAAACAAGTAAGTTCAAGCAACCGCTCAGAGAACATTGAAACGTACCAACAGGATTGTACAAAGGCTGATTATGCAATGAGTATTATACAGGAGCAGTTGAATAAAATATAAGGTGAGCCGCTCTGCAATGGATACATTAACGAAGTATAAGTACTGAAATAGTTAGTTGTATAGGGTTTAACATTCCGAAGCGATAAAAGCTATATAAGAGGCGTTGTAGTGGAGAAGGATAGACAGTTTGGCGAGTAGGTATCGATTCATATTGGAAGTGCACAGCGCAAAAAGACACGGGACGAAAGGAAGAAGACGTACACACGAGCGCACGTCTTCTTCCTTTCGTCCCGTGTTTTTTTTGCGCCGTGCCCTTTCAATATGAGTTGTAGTAAAGGAATTCAGAAATTTCGCCAACCTGGGGTGCACAGCTCAGAGTATACGGGCGCCTTGCTTTTTGCCTTCATTTAAGAATGCTCGCTCAGGCTGGGATCAAACCCACGTCGTTTGGAGCAGCAGTCGGCTCGAGCGGCTGCTTCGACCATCGATGTCCCAGAATAGGGATGGCACCCAGTTTAGTGGTGTCCATGGGTATCATCCTTTCTCGTTTTCAAATTAATGTTTTCAGCATCACCACCACTACCACCATCACCCGCCCCTCACCTCTACCACCTCTCTTACCACTGAGTCACTAACACCACTGCCCTTACAAATGAGCCACCGCTTTAAGCACTTGGCTGATATGCCTTATTTATGAAGCAGTACTTAAGCTAATACGTTCATAACGCATTATTCCGCAATGCGACGCTGTACTTTACACAGAACGCGAAAACTTCTTGCCTGCGGTTCGTCAGGTTTGTCTGCGCTGCACGGATCGACCCCGGAATTCCTGCCGTGAACCGAGACGCTTCCCAGCTTCACGGACGAGCCTTGATGCCACGTGGTGTAGCCACTCTAGTGTAAGCTGTTATTTTCCGGTCGTCCGGCCTCGCCGAGTTGCAACTTAGTAACTTCTTTCGCGGGCCGTTGCGTCTTCTTCTTCTTCTTCTTCGCTGCTCTGAAGGAAGCGATGTGGTCGGGCATTGTGCAACCGGCGTTCCCAACTGGCTTTGGTGGGCGGTGCTTGTATCTTGCGCCCCGATTTCCCCAAGAGTGCACCGCTACGCTCCGATTTTTTGTGTTGTCGGTTTCAAGCAGATAATGGCTCATGCCTGCTCTATAGATTGGCCAGCGGTCGAGTGGCGACCGTTTCCTGCGTTTCCAAAAAAGGCCCTAAAATATTAAAAGGACAACAGAACTTTGTAGATAGGCTACTAATTGTAAAAAGAGATAGAGAAGAAAACCGAACAATGGAGCTAGAAATATTGAGGCAAAAGAACGAGGGAACTTATGGAGAAAACAGGAATATTGTATATTCAGCTTCTCAAAGGAAGCTCGCATTAGCAGAGGAGAGATATGATTTTATTAACAGTTTTTTTTCGTAGGTATGAGTTTAACCGGCGCTAACTAATGCAGCAAAATTTATGCTTATTTTTTTATATGCTGCTGCATTTCCTGCTGCAATCCGTCACACGGTCAGACTTCGCAGCTTGAGATTTGTCCTCGTCTCATTTACGCCTGTGGTCAGTGACTCTTCCTCTGTTCTCGAGCTCGCTTCTGACTCTCTCACGTCCTAGGACGTCTCAGTAAAGCTACCTTGGCTGTGTTCGACTCTGTGATGGTGACATATTTGGTGGAGCCGTGCAGACACTGTCCTATGTATATTGTCGCGTAAACAGCGACCTTTACAGTTGCGTCCGAGGTCCAAGGCGTGGCAAAGGTTCTACGAACAGCGTCAGAGTTCAGGCTCGAGGTTAGCACACTTCTTCCTCTCACACTTCTGCGCTTCTTTGTCGTCAACGCATGAGCCCCCCCGTGCGAAAAGCATCGTCCCGATGCTATATTGAAAGAGGGACAGAGTAAAAGGGGCCGCTATCTGGCATGAAAAGGCTTCAAGCGGACCACGTGGACCACTTCAGAACGCTTGGGACGCCGGGGCTCTGGTTCCTCGTGCGGAACGACTTCATAGTCCAGTTCACTGACGCGTCGAAGAACGCGGTAGGGGCCGAAATAACGGCGCAAGAGTTTTTCGCTAAGTCCGCGTCGTCGAATGGGGTACCAAACCCAGACAAGGTCACCTGGCAGATAGTCTGCAGTCCGCCGCCGCAGGTTGTAGCGTTGTGCATCTCGGCCTTGCTGCTGCTGTATTCGCACCCGTGCAAGTTGACGGGCCTCTTCGGCACGCTGTAGAAAAGAGGTGACATCATCATTTGGACCTTCGTCTATGTGGGGCAGCATGGCGTCGAGCGTGGTCGTCACTTGTCGGCCGTAAACTAGGCTGAATGGAGTCATGTTGGTAGTTTCCTGAACGGCGGTATTGTATGCAAATGTTACATACGGCAATACTTCGTCCCATGTCTTGTGATGGACGTCCACATACATTGACAACATATCGGCAATGGTCTTGTTCAAACGTTCTGTCAGGCCGTTTGTTTGCGGGTGGTATGCAGTCGTGCGACGATGATTGGTGCGACTAAGAACAAGGATATGCTGGATGAGCTCTGCAGAAAATGCAGCTCCTCTGTCAGTAATGAGTACTTCTGGTGCGCCATGTCTCAGGACAATTTGAAGAACGAAAAATTTCGCAACTTCAAAAGCGGTAGCACAAGGAAGAGCAGCGGTTTCTGCGTAGCGAGTCAGGTAGTCAGTAGCTACTATAATACACCTGTTCCCACAGGTGGAAGTAGGGAACGGTCCGAGCAAGTCCATCCCAATTAGCTGGAATGGTCTGGACGGTGGCGTAATGGGCTTTAAAAGACCGGCTGGCCTCAGAGGCGGAACCTTTCGACGTTGGCAGTCACGGCAACTTCGAACATAATGCGTTACATCGCTTGGCAAACGAGGCCAGTAATACCGTTCTTTAATTCTGGATATCGTCCGAGTGACTCCCAAGTGGCCGGATGTGGGTTCGTCGTGGCAGGCTTGAAAAATCTCATCCCTTAAGCTTGCTGGTACAACGAGGAGGTATTGGCGACTGTTGGCTGTAAAATTCTTCTTGACGAGAACGCCATCATGGAGACACAGAGAAGACAAAGTACGACGGAAAGGGCTAGGGACCATGCTGCCGGCACCTTGAAGAAAGTCGATTACCTGGCGAAGTTCGGGATCATTCCGTTGGGCATCGGCAAAATTGTCTGAACTAATTGCACTCAGAAATGCGTCGTCGTCACCTGAGGCGTACGAAGCTGGTTGTACAGGAGCACGAGACAGGCAGTCAGCGTCTAAATGCTTACGACCTGACTTGTAGGTTACAGTGATGTCGTATTCTTGAAATTGTAGGCTCCACCTGGCGAGACGTGCAGAAGGATCTTTAAGGCTTGTCAGCCAACAAAGCGCGTGATGGTCGGTCACCACTTTGAAGGGTCTGCAGTACAGGTATGGTCGAAACTTCGAAATAGACCACACGATGGCCAGGCATTCCTTTTCAGTGGCAGAGTAGTTTGTCTCAGCCCTAGACAAAGCCCGACTAGCGTAGGCGATCACACGTTGTTCACTGTTCCTTATCTGTACTAGGACAGCGCCCAAACCGACATTGCTTGCATCCGTGTGGAGTTCGGTGTCTGCGGTTTCATCGAAATGTGCTAGAACTGGAGGTGACTGCAGGCGACGTTGAAGCTCCTGAAATGCGTCCATTTGCTGGTCGCCCCATGTGAACGGCATATCAGCCTTAGTAAGAAGTGTAAGGGGGGCGGCTATTTTAGAAAAGTTTTTCACGAAACGTCGATTATATGCACATAGTCCAAGAAAGCGTCGCACCTCTTTCTGGTCCGCGGCGTCGGAAAATTGGCGATGGCAACTGTTTTTTCAGGATCCGGCAGAACTCCCGCTTGGTTCACGACATGGCCCAAAAACTTCAGCTCTTCATAAGCAAAATGGCATTTTTCGGCTTTCAGAGTGAGGCCCGACGTTTGGATGGCGTCTAGTACTGCGTCTAGGCGACGGAGGTGCTCCTCGAAATTCGGGGCAAACACAATTACGTCGTCCAAGTATACAAGACATGTCGTCCACTTCAGATCTCCAAGAACGCTGTCCATGAGTCTCTGAAAGGTTGCGGGCGCGGAGCAAAGGCCGAAGGGCATGACTTGGAATTCGTACAGCCCGTCAGGTGTAATGAAAGCAGTCTTTTCGCGGTCCCTTTCATCGACCTCTATCTGCCAGTATCCAGACTTGAGATCCATGGAGGAGAAGTATCTTGTGTTGCACAGACGATCTAAGGCGTCATCTATTCTGGGCAAAGGGTAAACATCTTTTTTCGTAACGTTGTTCAGTCGGCGGTAGTCTACGCAGAAACGAAGTGTGCCATCTTTTTTCTTCACAAGTACCACAGGTGCAGCCCAGGGGCTGCGGGAAGGGCGAATGACATCGTTATCGAGCATTTCCTTCACTTGGTCTCGGATGGCAGTACGTTCTTTAGGGGAAACTCGATAAGGCGACTGGCGGAGTGGTCGAACAGTTTCGTCTGTAATGACGCGGTGCTTTGCAAGGTGGGTTCGACCGACGCGTGATGATTTGGCAAATGCATTAGAGTAGCGACGGAGGAGGTGCCGTAGTTTCTCTCGATACTTTCGAGGTAAGGCCGGGTTTATATCGTACAGAGGTTCAGTGTTGTCGGAGGGTTCTGTTGCTGAAGCGCTGGTGAAATTGCATTCATAACTAGTGTCAGTTATGGCGTCGAGATATGCGACAGTTGTCCCTCTGTTCAGATGTTGTTGTTCATTGCTGAAGTTCGTGAGAAGAACATCAACTTTGCCATTTTCAACAAAAACAACTGCCCTGGCAACGGCGATGCCTCTTTCAATAAGCAGTTTCTGTTTTGTCTCGACGACGCCTTCTGTATCTTGGATTGGGAGGGAACCCACGGAGACCATAATGCTTGAACGTGGGGGCACACTAACATGGTCATCAATAATGTGGAGTGCAGCGGGGAGCAGGCTGTTGGATTCGATAGCATTCTCAACTGAAAATCTCACGGACTTATTCTGCAGATCGATAATGGCGCCATTTTCGGTTAAAAAGTCCATACCGAGGATGACGTCACGGGAACACTGAGCCAATACGATGAACGTCGCCAGAAAAGTTTGCCCTTGTACAGTGATCCTCGACGTGCACACTCCCGTGGGCATAATTAGATGTCCGCCAGCTGTGCGTATTTGCGGGCCACCCCATGATGTTGTGACCTTTCTGAGAGCTTTGGCAAAGTGTGCACTTAGAATTGAATAATCAGCGCCAGTGTCGACTAGAGCAGTGACGTCTACGCCATCAACGGAGATCTGCAGGTCGGCAGTTTGTTGTGTCGGGCGGCGACAGCTTCGTGGGGTTCGGTCTCGACTTCGATGCTCTGAAGGAGTGGTGGGGCGACTGTCGGCGTCGTGGTACGTTGAGGATCAGCGGAATTTCGTAGCGGCGTCGATTCTGCTGGTGGCCGTATGTAACGAACTGTAGTTTGCAGTGAAGAACTGTCGTGGGTCTGTGGAGGATCTTGAAATTTTCGCACTGTAGCAGCCGCACCTCCAGAGGCTGCTGCATCTAGTTTCCCCTATGGGGACTTTGGAGTTGCTCCTGGCGTCCAGGAGAGCTGTAACGGCGAGGCGACGGCGATCGGAGGCGGCTTGGGCCTGTGTTGGAACGCGAAATGTATTCTGCGATTTCGCGTGGCTGCTGACCAGGCAACGGACGACGGGCATCAAAAGAAAACCCACGGAGGCCGAGTTCCTTGTAGGGGCAGCGGCGACACAGGTGTCCAGCTTCGCCGCAATGGTAGCACAACGGTTGGTGATCGGGCGTTCGTCAGATATCGGTCCTTCGGCGGCGTACGCTCGGCCGTGAAGACACATGGGCGACCGGTGCGCGAGGCTCGTAGGATGCTGTCGAAGGCGGCAGGTAGCGGCTGGTGACCGCGGCGTAGCTCAGGGTCTGGGGCAGCGGTGTAGCTACGACGGGTTCAGGCGCGGCGACGGGTGCGGGCCCGGTGACGGGTGCGTGCACGGTGACGGGTGCTGGAACACCCAGCGCCTGTTGTACTTCCTCACGGATGATATCGGAAACTGTGGCAACCTGTGGCTGTGGAGGAATCCGCAGGTATTTGGCCACCTCTTCCCGGACTATCGCCCGGATCGTATCACGCAGCGATTCTGACGAAAACTGTCCGGCTTCACCTGCACTCGTGGCGTTCAGAGACACTGTAGTGCGCTGGTATTGCCGGGCGCGCATGTCAAGTGCCTTCTCGATGGTAGACGCCTCACTTATGAATTCGGCGACAGTTGTTGGTGGACTTCGCACCAGGCCTGCAAATAACTGCTCTTTAACACCTTGCATCAAAAAGCGCACTTTTTTCTCTTCCGACATGGTTGGGTCCGCGCGTCGAAAGAGTCGCTTCATCTCTTCGGCGTAGGCCGTAACAGTTTCATTCGGATGTTGTATACGGCTATTTAAAAGCAATTGCGCTTTTTCCTTGCGAAGCGTGTTGGTAAACATACGCAAGAATTCCGCCTTGAATGTATCCCACGTTCGGAGTCCGGCTTCTTGATTTTCGAACCATGTCCTCGCAGAATCCTCCAGTGCGAAGTAGACATGGCGAAGCTTCGAGTCAGCGTTCCAGGCGTTGAAGGCAGCCACCCGGTCGAACTGCTCCAGCCAGTCTTCAGCATCCTCATGTGGCAGGCCGTGGAAATGTGGTGGATCCCGCTGGTGGTTGAGCAGGACAGGAGTTGTCAATACCGGGGGATTCATAGCGCTGAGAGAAACGCTCCTTGTTGGTCTGTGGTCAGGGAGAGGACCACACTCGGGAGGCAGACCTTGCAGTCGGCGGCTGCTCTGGTGTACTGGGGTCTCCACCTTAGGGGTGCGTCCTGGGCTTGTAGGGGGCGTCCGGCTCATGAAAATCGTACCCAGCACCTCCACCAGATGTCGCGTAAACAGCGACCTTTACAGTTGCGTCCGAGGTCTAAGGCGTGGCAAAGGTTCTACGAACAGCGTCAGAGTTCAGGCTCGAGGTTAGCACACTTCTTCCTCTCACACTTCTGCGCTTCTTTGTCGTCAACGCATGCTACAATATGCGGACTTTACGGGCACCTTTGTAGTGAGTTATGCGCGCATAGACACAGTAGTCGACCACAAGACGAGCCCCCGCCTGCGAGGCCTACAGCCTGAGTTCCGCGGCCTTATAACACCCGCAAAAGTCATGACTTCTACCACGGGCACCTTGTGGGATTCGGGCTTGCTGCGGCTGCCCTTTGCGCGGCCACCGCCCGCTTCCCAGTTGTTCTCCTTGTTCCCTTTCTCCCGCCCGAGGCGGCGGAGAGGGGCTCGGACGACTTGTCACTGTCGTTCGGGCCACAGCTCCGCCCTGGCGTCCCAGTGGCTGTTCTCATTGGCGCCTTTTGGCGGGAACACGGCACCGCTTCGAGGGCCGCGCTCGCGCGACCCTCCGAGCGGGGCCCAGGGAGAGACCCCTCCGAGACATCGTAAGGTGCGTACGCAACTGTTCTTGTCTGCCGGCCTTTGTCCGCACAGACCAGTGTGTACTCGAGTTCGTCTGCTCCGGGTCGTACCTGAGAGCGCAACTCGAGCCTGTCGATCGTGATCCAACGATCCGAGACAGGCGTACCTTGCGGTGGTTGCCCACTTTCTCTCAAAGGAACCCTCTGGTCACTGCGAGAGAGGGATCACAGCACGCCCTTGCGTGCTTGCGGCGCACTCCGTGTCACTTGTGCGTTTTGTATATTTTGCATGTGTGTGCGTGTGTGTGTGTGTATGTGCCGCTGGAGGATGGCGTTTCAATAAACGTCTCCTTCGTGAACTTGGAGGTTGGTGTCCTTGCAGCGAAGTGCTCTCCTCCCGGTGGAGGTTGAATGCGCGCTGCGGTGTTTCAGGGTGCGCGTGGTAACGGCTGATCGGGGTTTCGGCTCGCGCGACGCTCGAACCCGCGGTGGTTGGTGGCTTATGTCCACGTAGGAAACCACAACCTAGAGTATTCATCCTTCTGAAGATGCCCCGCCGTTAGCCGGGCACGCACCTCACTCATGGAATTCGTACCCCGGTGATAGGTTTGAAGACGTCGAATACTGGTTTCCCAGTTTCGACCATGTGGCGAGCGTCAATCAGTGAGGCGGTGAGCCCAAACTGTGAAACGTCTACTTCGCGCTGCAGGATTCGGCGAAAACCTGGTATGAAAATAACGAAGCTTTATTTGCTAACTGGGAAGCTTTTGGTAGAGGGTTGTTGGTGACATTTTTAAACAACGAGAGAAAAGAGGAGGTCGAACTCGCCCTGCACTCGAGACCTCAGCCATTGAACAAAAGCGTTTCCTTATTCATCGAAGACGTGGCGCGACATTTTTAATCGGGGAAATCCAGCTATGCCCGAAGCGAAGAAGGTACGCCTTCTATTGGGGGGTGGGAACGAGCAGTTGTCTGCCGGACTTCGTGACCTTCCGAGAGAACTATGCATGCAGCCGAAATTAGAAAGGAGGCAAGGTGTATGAAGCGCTCCTTGCAAGAGCGGTGCGCGGCTTGGCCGACTTGGCTTTCAAGAAGTCGCTCATCAACACCCCCCCCCCCCCCCCATACACTGCTGCCCATCGAGGAACTTCGAAAGCTTGTGAGGAGCGTATACTGTGGGAAGAACTCCAGGAACTCCGCGGCGAAACTCCACAGGCAACCGTAGCTACAGCAGCCGACGTGGTTTGGTATGATATCTAGTGGTGGTACAGCCAATACCTGCAGTCGAACAACATCGCGTCTTATAGCGAGGCTGTACAAATACCAGCTCTAGTGGCACAAGCCTTTTCGCCCGTCGCAGCAGTTCCCAATCCCAGCTGTAGCCGCGCCGTGCTTCAGGAATACAGATCCGCCACGTGTAAAGCGGAACTTTGGAGAGCACCGAACAGCCGATCGCTGTGCTATCACTGCGGGGAGTCGGACCACCTCATGCGCAACTGTCCCTATCGCCAAATGAGACTGAAGCGGTTTTCTTCCGACGCATCCAGACCGCGTTATGGTGGACTGGCCACTAACTTGCATCCCCAATCCCCCAGCGACGCCAGCCTCCGTTGCCACCACCAAGCAGATTCTCTTCTACCATCCGCCCTTCATCTCCAGCATGCTCACGGACACGTTACCACGCCGGGAAAACTAAAGATGGCGGCCTCAAGGGGGCAGGGCCGCTGCAACTGGACCGAGTCAAGAACCTAATTCACTTGACGATTTGCCACGACGATCCCATCGACGACAACCTGACCCGATGAACGCAGAGATGAACCGTGGAACCTTGATTTTTGCTGAAATTAAAGTAACCGCTGACAACTGCGACGTGAACGCACTTGGGGATGCCTGAGCTTGTGGATACCGGATACGGTCGTCAGAAAAATGTTGACGCCTCGGACTGGGGGCCATCGCGAACACAGATTCGTGGCTTCACTTCCTCCGGCTGTTTTTCGGTACTTCCTGAGTTCCCCAAAGACCTGATACACGGGTTGGATTTTATTGGAGAGTATGGTATTGCGATCGACTTTAAAAAGCCAATCTTGCCTTTTACCGCCAACCACATTGTTGAAGACAAGCTCTAGCAGCACAGGATTAAGCTACGAGTATGCGTCGATGACGTCATGAAACCGTCGAGAGCTAGCATTTATGCTTGTAAGTGTAGAGTGAGATAGCAGCACCGGAACTCGTGTCATTGCCGAAGTCAACATGTCGCTCTCCTGTGTCGGCAAGTCAATGTAACTCGCGGATTTATTGAAATAAAAAACAGGCGAACTAATGTTCTGGGGACGAATTTCGGTTGCGAACAGCAACATTTGGCGAGAAACACAACGATTGCGTATTTTGAAGAACTCGCTGAGAAGAGCATTATCGACTCTTCCCGTGACTATTTGGCATTTACATCCAGGGTTAGATAGACACCGCTCACAAAGCGTCGAATTACAGTCGAAGAAAGCCAAAGACCGTTATGTCAGTCACCTTATCGGGTCTCTTCGAAGGAGCGGGATGCAATTTGCCGGTAAGTTCAGGAGATGCTCCACGACGACATGATACAGCCGTCGACGGAGCGTTGGGTTTCATATGTTGTTCTAGTAGCAAAGAAAGATGGGCCCTACAGTTCTGCGTTGATTACGGCGTGTGAACAAAGTTACTAAAAAGGTGTTTATCCTCTGCCGCTCATTAACGACTACCTAGACCGGCGGCGCCGCGCCAAATACTTTTCACCGCTCGACTTACGCAGGGGTTATTGGCCGATAGAGGGGGACACATGCGACCGGGTGAAGACGGCCTTTATTAGCACTGCAACCTTCTAGCGGATGATCGGTATCGTGTTTTCCGATCTGAAATGAAAGTCGTGCCTGGTATAGTCGGACGATACATGTGATTTTCTCCGACACTTTCGAAGAACTCCCGAGGCGCCTGCTTGGTAGTAATGAGGCGATTAGTAGCCATTATTTCGTCCATATTCGTTAACTTTAAAGAACCTCTGGTGCACGGCCAAAATTAAGCGGAGGCCCCTACCACATCATTTCTCATAGCCTGGGTGGATTTGGATCATTAAATCCTGCAAACTAAAAGCGCTAAACACTTTCCGTTTCCGTAATTATAGCGAGCGCATTTAGCGCAATTTACGCGGAATCAAATGCCACTCTCTAGCGCAATGCACTTCGCAGACACTTTGCAGAACCTCGGTGCAGCAGTTTTCTTACAGTAGTGCAGGATTCCAGGCTGGTACTAGCTTACACGTCGTATGGGCAAAAACACCGCGTTACTGATAACAAAACCTCGCTCCCGGTCGCAACAGCCGCGCCACCGCGTTGTTGCCAAACATTTTAACGAGCACACAGATCACCAGACGCTTCGCCCATAACACGTCGCTGCGCAACTGCTGGCTCCCGAAATAGCCATCATGCGACAAACGAACCGGCGTTATCAAAAAAATAAAAATAAACAAAGATATAAAAAGCTCTCATCCGACTGTTCGACGACGCGGAAACTGAAGCTGAAAGGTCACAGTGCACGGCGCGGAGAAAGGCTACACCACTCAGCACAAAACACTGCCTCCTCCTCCCTCATGTTTTGTTGCTGTCGTTATTGTTGGCCTTCTTAATAGTATATACTGGGTGTGTGACTTTTGCTGGCCGTGTTTTCGCGTTTTATTACCCTGCGTGCCGAGGGCAGATAACGCCCTGGCGCACTTCTATAAAGTCGTCGCTCTTCTTCCGGTTGGTTAATTCCATTTGTGTTTCACTTCTTTTTTTGGCTTTCGAAGCTTCTTTTGCTATTTATTATATATTGTGGCTTCCGCGCTTGCGCTTTGTATCATGCGTCTGCGACTCTTTGGGACGCGCCGCTGCACGCCAGGAACTACTTTATTTAGTGACATCCCAGCGCCCCGGCGAGCCCGGTACACATGCATAATATGTACGCTCGTCACGACATCTCTCTCCGCGCACGTGTGTTAAAAAAAAAGAAAAAAAAAAGGAAAAGAAGTAGTGATAAAAGAGGGTATTGTCAATCGTGCTAATTATAGGGAGGAGCTAAACAAATGCTCTGTGAAGTCGGGCATAAAAGAAAACAAAGTGAACGAAAAGAGGTGATAGTTCGATGGCAGAAGGCAACATGCTCTTTGAATCTTATTTAATGCGGCAACTTTAGAAGCACCATCGTGAAATAAGTCCAGCCTATGTTGCGCGTGTGCATCGGCAGGAGAGAGTGTGTGTAGGGGAGGGGGGGGTGCGAAGCGGGCCATAGAAGATAATATCAATAAAAAGATAAATGCGGGTCTTTATTACTTATTTTATTAATGCGGGTTTTATAGACACGGTACGCTAGCCGAAGGTGCCATATAACACGCTCGCTGGTGCCAGTGTTAGTTGTATTGTTAAGGAGCCCTAGTTGGTATTAGTACCTGGAATGTCATAGTGTAAATTGGTGCCAGTTTATCATTATTACTAGTTACGGGCAGTACTATAAGTTTTGTAATGTTTAGGGGTTGTACTGCGGCAGCAAGTGTGTGTAGTGTTAATCAGGATGTTGGGCGAGGTCATCAATGTGGCTCCGAAGATGCACAGCAGTTCCAAAGTGACAAGGGAATAAATACAAACGAAGCAGAGGAGCCTTTACAGTGTTAATCCAACGTCACTACATAAAATAGATTGTGCACATAAATATGTTTTGTTCCTCATTACTTTTTGCTCAGATACAAAAAATGAGTGATGTAGAGGTTGTTCCGTAGAGGCACATCAGTTCAGCCGTGAACTGCACTCTCAGAAATAATAGGAATTGATAGTTATAAATATATTACAAAACACATCGCGCGTTCGGCATTCCCCTATTATACCTGTCGCAGCGAGCGAAATAGTTCAGTCGTTCAGTCGTGTCCGACTCTTCGTGACCCTATGGACCATGTCACGCCACGCTTTCCGGTCTCTCACTATCTTCCTAACATCACATAACTTCATCTGCAGCGCCTCGAGGATGCCATCTAACCATCGTGTTCGCTGCCTACCCCTTCACCGGCGACCCTCAACCTTTCCCAACATCAAATCTTTCTCCAGTGACTCCTCTCTTCTCATCAGATGACCAATGTAGCTGAGCTTTAACTTTAGAATTTGACCCTCCAATGAGCAGTCAGGGTTTATGGTCGACAATATCGACTGATTTGATCTTCTGGCAGTCCAAGGAACTCTCAAGAGTCTTCGCCAGCACCACAATTCAAACGCGTCAATTCTTCGGCGGTCAGCCTTTTTCACAGTCCAACTCTCGCATCCATACATCACAACTGGAAAGACCATAGCGCGAGTTATACGGATCTTGGTTGGCAGACTAATGTCTCTGCTCTTTACTAGGCGGTCAAGGCTAACCATTGCTCTCTTTCCCAGAAGCAGGCGTCTCCTAATTTCATGGCTGCAGTCTCCTTCCGAGGTGATCTTGGAGCTCAGGAAGAGAAAAACAAGCCGCCAGATATATTCCCCCGGCGCACATGCTATCTTCCCCCCCCCCCCCCCCCCCTTTTTTTTTATGGTATCTCAGCTACTTTGGTCATCTGATGAGAAGAGAGGAGTCGCTGGAGAAAGATTTGATGTTGGGAAAGGTTGAGGGTCGCCGGGGAAGGGGTAAGCAGCGAACGCGATGGCTAGATGGCATCCTCGAGGCACTGCAGATGAAGTTATGTGATGTTAGGAAGATAGTGAGAGACCGGAAAGCGTGGCGTGATATGGTCCATAGGGTCAAGAAGAGTCGGACACGACTGAACGACTGAAATGCACTGATCTTAAAACAGTGACGACGTTGAGACAGAAGAAACACGGTCAAGTAAAGGAAGAAGTAGATATCATATGTGTATTCCTGTATGTGCATTCATTACTGAATATCTTGGGCATAGCGTAGGGATGCGGGCGAGTAAAGGAAAACAGGCAGGACCCAGTGTATGCGTTTCCTTAGTAGCTAGTACACGTTATTCCTGTTATTCTGAAGATGCTACTTTTAACATAAGCCTCTACTTCGATAAAAACGCGTCAGTGGTAACATTTGAAACAAGGCGCCCATTTACTGCCATGCTTGACCACGGAAGATGACGTGAATAGTAAACGCAAATCGCAAAGTAAGCCAAGCCAATCTCTACTTCAGTTAACGCATTTGCTCATGGAAACTGCCACTGGGACAGCTGCTCTGTCGGAGGAGTAAGCGAACTCGAAAAGAGGGGAAAAAAGGCATCGTGTAGAGATTACGGTAAACGAAGTCTAGATTATATCCATTGATTCCATTTAGGAAAGAAATTCTTATCTCACATAAAATCTCATCTAATCGCATAGACTCTCATACGATGCACATCATTATCATAAAATATCATAGATATTTTATGAAAATGTACAAGGAACTATGAGACATTATGCAATTATATGCGACTTGTATGTGATTTCATATGTGAATTGAGTGATATTGTGTGAGAAAAAGTGAGGTTATTGCCTCATACAGTTTTTTTCAGTAGGAATATGACAAGTATCCTAACAATATTAATAAAAAAGAGAACTCTCGCTCCCATTCAGTACTGGCAAAAACAGTATCCGGAAGGTGAACGTCAGAGTACAAAGGTGTGAAAAGGCGCCCATAATGTTCAGAGTACGGGTGCAAAAGTCTCCAATGAGAACGTTTCGAGTGGCCCATGTTAAGCCGGTGAAGATTAAACGAAAACTGGGGCTGGTGAGTTTCAGATGCGCATCTCGTCAGATGAAAAAAAATTAGGGGAGGGGGGGGGGGGTAGGAATTGCACCTCACTGGATCGCTAGTAGTCGCGCACAAAAAATTGCTCTCTTTCCGCGTATTTCAGGACCTGGCAGCGTGAATAACGCACACCTTTGTCCGCTCTTTTGATCACGGGTGAACGTTTTCCGAGTATCAACGAAAAGCTCTATTCCAAGTGCCCGAATGCTCAAATTTCCGGTCACCGTGGCTAATGTTTTGTTCACTCGAGGGAAGGGTGAGGAGCGACTTCGTTTTGAATGCCTCTCTTCAATCGCTGTCCTTTCATTCGGCTTCACATTCTGGCTATGCACGAGGGGATAAATAACGCTACAATCGATTGATGAAAGAAAAAAAAAATAGACGGAAGACAGCAACCATCGAGGGGGAATTCTTAGTTGTTTACTCGCTATTGTTGTGCAGGACGCGCACCTTCGCGTGGAGTTGAGCTGGCCGGAGGCGTGTTCGATACCCAAACAACTCGACTACTCGGTTCTCTTTCTGAACCTTGAACCGCGCCTCACAACGCGGTCTGAAATCGCGGCCGGATTGCATGGTTTCCGCGCCGTAGGCGAGTCGAAGTCGACACTATGCAATAACGCAAAAGCGGAAATGACCGAGAGAACAAAGAGAAGAAGGAGTAGGAAAAACAAACTTGCTGCTCTGCGCTTAGAACTGCAAGAAAGAATGATAAAAAATAAGACACCGCGAGAGCTCGTAATAAGAGGGAGTGTGAGCAACGGAGAATACAGCGATAACACACTAGCACCGACCTATTCCGACAGGCTGCACATTGTGTGTTTGGCGCCGTAGAAGAATCGAGCTGGATGAGGGAGGGGGGGGGGGGGT